>NW_019525369.1:1051903-1125073 GCF_002814215.2 Seriola lalandi dorsalis
TTTATTTTTCTCAAATTGCACACATAAATATATTTTTTCAAAAATCTTTTCCTGTTGTGTGTGTGTGTAATTACCAGTTAAAGACAACAGTGAGTGATAGGGATAGTGTGGAGCACAGATAACACCCACCTCATGTTTCTCCCTCAGCTGCCATTAATATGAAATTCTGACAATAAAATTATATTTAAAGTGTAGATGCATTTTTTAAAATCTCTTTTCTTTGTCAAGGTGCTGTCTGTGTGTGTGTGTGTGTGCGTGTGCGCACGCGCACACATGCATGTGTGTAAGGGGGTGGGAGGTGGTCGGAGGCTGTTAATGCTGCAAGCCACTGAATGAGACGGTGTGGGGAGTCGGTGAGTGCAGATAAAGCCCTCCTCATGTATCAGCCTGCTCACCTGTCTGCAGCCAGACCTCTGTAATGGATAGACGCGAGCTGCAACCATCACTCATACTCACACAGCCTGCCTCTGTGTGTGTGAGAAATAGGGAGAGAAAGGGAGGGAGGGAGGAGAGAGAAAGTGTGTGTTTTGTGTAGTTTGATGGTGGTGGGAATGATTATGTGACGGCGTGGGTGCATGACAGAGAGACGGAGACAGAGTGTGTGGCTATATATGTATGTGTGTGTCTGTGGTTGTGTAATGTATGTCTGTCACCTTGATTGACAATGACATCATCTTAGTTTAAGAGTCAGTATGAGTAGAGTATGAGAGTTTTAACATAAATACATGTATATTTTGTGTCTACATAAAATATAGACAGACCATCTTTGTTTCAAGCCGGATGCCCACATATCTTCCTTTTCAAACAGTAGACATCATGGCCACACTGACCTGACCTCTCTAGGGTCAAAGGTCAGTCTCCCAGCATGCTGTTGTTGCCACTGAGCTGAACAGCATCCTGAGGAATGTGTGTGTATGTGAGAGCTACAGAAGAGATAGTATTTATGTATCCGCCAAAACCTGTGAGTGTGTGTGTGTGTGTGTACTTGACTGTCGCTACATAGATGTAAGAGAGGGAGAGAATATCCCATTTTGTGTGTGTGTGTGTGTGTGTGTGTGTGTGTGAGAGAGAGAGACTTTGTTCTCCATTAGTCATAATGTGGAATAGAATTTTGATAATTCCATTAGGAGCATTACAATCTGATTATGGGACAGTAGCAGGTCCTGTGTGCATATGGGTCAAACACAAAGCCACACACAGAGCAGGGATTTCTAAACACACACACACACACTCTCACACACAAAACTCCTACAGAACAACATGTACACATCTGAGGCAGACATATGCACACACAGACCCACAGAGGCTTCCTGTGTCCATGTCTCCAGCAGGTCAATTTGCCCAAGGCCAGAGGAATGACATCACCAGGGTTGTGAAAAGACACCGGGGGGTAATAAGTGGTGTGTGTATCTCTTATAGAGACTGGTGAGGGATTTAACCTTTTCTTCAACAGAAATCATAATGCAAGAAAGTTTTTTAAAAAGTGAAGCAGAAATCAACTCTCCTTTTAGATTAATGTGAATTTTTACAATGAGTACGTTACACATACAAATACATCCAGTGGTAGATGACAAATCAATGGGATGCTTGTATTTTTCTGGTGTGTGGGAAAAACTCGTGAAGAAGCCACATCAGACAGATCCACTAAAACAGTGGTTCTCAAACTTTGTCACATCAAGGACCCCTACACCGACACAATTAGACCCCAGACCCCTGTTAGATAAGATTTTGTCCCAGTTTCCCCCATCTGATGATACGTTTGCTTTTAGTTTTTTCATTGAATAAAGTGTTTATACTCATGACTAAAATAATTCATTATTTTGTACATTCTGTCATATTGTTAGTTATGGAGGGAATTATGGTAAAATGAATTATTCCCATTTGCTGGGGACCCCCAGAAACCCCCCAAGGACCCCTGGGGGTTCCCGGACCGCACTTTGAGAACCACTGCTCTAAAAATTAAGGAACACGTAACCTGTTCATATTGTTTTATTACAAAAGTTTTGATTTGAGGTATCAGTACATACTGCTGAAATACAATAATCAATGTGAGCAATCATAGGTTGACAAATTTAAAACTGCTATGATCAATACTTTTATTTAGTGAAAGTAGTTGCTTAGTGACAAACCTACAGAGAATAGAGTGCTGCAGGAATAAGTTCCCTTGTCCTGAAATCTACATGTTTTTAAGGGGTTTTTGGTTAAATGCCTGAAATAAGGCCTGTAATTAATGAGTTTTTCATGTTTTGTTCTATTCTATGATGTACATCAGTAAATATCACACTCATGATTTTTTAAGCTTGTACATGTCTTAAAAAAGACGATTGCTAATAAGAGGCTAAATGAGACGTCAGAGAACAAACATCATCACACCCAAAATTAAACCAATCTTCTCACCAGTCCACCTTTCCAGCCTTTTAAAGTTTTAAGCTGTAAACACAATGTTGACATAAGTTGATACAGTGAATGTGTTACCAAACAATTGATTGTTTAAACACCCAATAGCAGAGGTGTGCATTCCAATCACATGACTCAATGATCTGATTACTTCAGATTTAAATTTGACAAATCAAAAAAGACTTGCAACTGGACTTGGACTTTAACACCTGGACTTGAGCCTTGTGACTTGAAAATAGTCAGACATCGTACATGAAGCCCAAAGATTAAAAGGTATTTTATTTAAAATCGGTTCCACAAATCAATTGATTTCCTGAGTCATCTAGCATTAAATCAAAAATTAGGGATGGGAATTGAGAACCGGTTCCAGTTGAGAACCAGTTCCAACTGGTTCGATCCGTCGGCATCATTAAGCTTTATGCTTAACGATTCCCTTATCGATGCCTTCCACTTAGTTCAGCCTGTCTTGCAAAGCAATGACGTCACGCTTCCGCGAGAGGCAGTCAGCGTGAACAACAACGAAGGATTGGAGGAAGTGTGGCTTAATTTCACCCAAAATGACGCTAACAGTGCAAGATGCGCTGCCGGTCACCGAGTGCTTCCCAGTCTCAGCAGAGCAGTGAAGGTACGTATTAGTGATGTGCCAACGAGCCAGCTCCTTTAAGTGAACCATTTCATGCTTTTTTTCCTTTTTTTTTGTAAATGAATACAATGCAGACCTAAAGAGCCAGACAGCACCCACTCCTCGAGGGGATGAACAACTACAGAGCAGTTATATATCTTATTCAGTGTTCAGAGACTCATAATCAAATTTGCGTTATTGACACTGAAAACCTGTACAGGCCTACTTTTTTCCACACAGAAAATCCACAGGAATCGATAAAGAATCGGATCGATAAACAGAATCCATAATGGCATTGGTGTCAATAAAATGTTATCAATTCCTATCCCTGATCAAAAATTGAAATCAGTGCTTCCTCAGGTTAAGTTGCTGCAACAAGATGTTGAAAAAAATGCATATCCATTCAGTAACACTACCTCAGATGAACAAACTGGAATCTCACCATAACATGTTTCTAGCCGCAGCCATTTTGTGTGTCATGCTGCCGAAATTCATTGTGGGAGCATGATGAATGTTTATGGTGATGTCTATTCTACTGTGTGTGTGTGTGTGTGTGTGTGTGTTTGTGTGTGTGTGTGTGTGTGTGCAGTCAGCAGGAGAGGGGGAAAACAGCAGTAGCCACTGCAGGGATACACAGTGGGCTTGTTCACTAAGAAAATAGATATCATTAGCTAGTTGCTGCACACACGCGTGCACACACACACACACAAAATATATATCATTAGCTGGCTGTTTAGTATTCATACCCATCCACTCTACACCTCCTGCACACACACATCTAGGCAGAAATTAGCCAGCAGCACCTGACACTCCATCATGATGTCACAGCACGATTTGGGTGTGTAGGTGTCATCTCTGTCGGTGTGTGCATTTGCGTGTGTGTGGGCGTGCATGTATGTGCGCGTCTAGTAGTAGAGGCTGGAAGAAATAAAAAAATTAAAAAAAAACCCGCCATTAGCTACGTAACAGACCCTCTGCTTCCTGTAGGGAGAAACATGGAGAGACAAAGAGAGACAGAAAGGATTAGTGGACATTTACTGAGAATAGCAACAACAACATGGAATTTATATGGTGTTCTGCAGATTTATGAGTTTTATGGTGAACAAAGAATTAAAGAATTAGTTAATTACAAGACTAAGAGTCTACAGTCATGCTTTCAGACCTCTGAGGCTGCACTGTGGTGCTTTGAGCTAAATGGTACATGCAAACATGCAGGTAGCAGGTTCACCATCTTAGTTTTTTACCATGTCAGTATGCTAACATTTGCTAATCGTCACTAAACACGAAGTAGAGCTGAGGCTAATGGACATGTCATTAATTTTGCAAGAACATTTGTCATAAACCAAAGTATTGGACAAACTAATGTAAGATTGACAAAGTCATTAGAGACTTATCCCCTGACAGACTTGAACATCATACTGTAGCAGTTCCTGCAATAGTTTTCAAGATCTTACACACAAAAACAACCTCGCAATAGGAGTAAAGTTGAGGTAACACCAAAGTTAGTACAAGTACAATTCATCCTCTGGGGGTCATGAACCTAATTTGTTTGTTGAGAAATTTCAGTCTGGACCAAAATGGTAGATCAACAGAGCAGCATTGCTTCCCTAGAGCCAGTCCACTAGCGTGGCTAAACCTTCTGGCAGACACTTCATCTTTATTAAACCGTGTAAGTTCTTCTTCCCCTTTGTCTATAGCAGCTTAATGAGAATCTTAATGAGAAGGTACACCATGTAGCATCCAGTAACATATATCACGTATCAAGTGCAGAAGCCAGCCTGCTGAGGTTCAGGCAAACGGAGGAAATGTGAATTTTGTTTGTGTTTCATCAGTTTTTTTTTTTAATACCGCGATTAAAGCACCTAAAAATCTGCGCAGTTTACTTTAAAATTTTGTTGAGATAAGAAGTAATATATATCCAAAGCTATACTGTAGGATGTAGACTGCACTTTTTGTAGGCTATTCAAAAAATGAATCAGCAGCAACATGTAAAAACCAACACCCTTAATATCAACATCAATGTATAACAAAGAGAGATGGAGTTGAAGAAGGAAAGGTAAAAGAAGAACAAGAGAGAAGCAGAGAAATATGGACAGTTTGATGGGACTATTGACGTCTAAGTATTGGTAACAATATTAGCATTTTACCCTCTTGTCATTGCTAATAGAGATGGACTGTTGCCGTGTGAGCTGGTATCGATGCAGAAGTCCCATCGTGTTGATTTTCTAAATACATAAACAGTGTAATAATCAGTATTTCACATTCAGCATGTAGCTGTGATCCACAGCAGCTTACAGTGTAAGGTCAGGTTAGTTTTATTCATAGAGCTCCCAAATCACAAATCAGACATCTTCCTTGTTTTCATTACAATCAGTAGCACACAACATGTTCTTGGCTTAGAATTTATTTGGATTGAAAAACTTTATTCCTGTGACAAGTTAGTGAAGATGTCATTTTAGTCTCTGGGATGCAGTGCTGCTGCTGGTGACACCAGCATACCAGACTATGAACATGTAGTAATACTATATTACTGCTATATCGTTAGGATATATGATGAATGTATATTGTGCTGCTGCAGCATTGTATGATATCCTACCGTATAATGTCTTTTTTTATGTTTATATTATATTATGATTTGATTATATATACTTGTATTATGACTGTAGAGTGTGTGTATTACATAAATACATACTGTACTCATTACTCTACTTATTAGTCTTACCCATACCTATACTGTATTACTTACGCAACTCACCTATTGTCTTAGGTATTGTAATGTTTATGTTATAGCCTTTTTAAAGGTTTAATTGGTTTTCTTTTTTTTTTTTTATTTGATCTTAATATCTCTTTCTATGTGCTGCTATAACAAGTGAATAAGCATGTGGGGTCAATAAAGTCTTCATATCTTCAGGTTTAGTTTGCTTTAGACTTGGTGAGGTTCAGGGAAAGGTCATAGTGTCATGGTCCTGATCTAGGCTCCAGGTTTTTTTTCCCGCCCTTATGTTTTCTATATTGTCTCTTCCTCTCTCTCTCTCTCTCTCTCTGTTTGTGCCTGGTTGTCTGTCTCTGGATGTGGTGATCCACTCTGCACTTCACCTGCTCCTCACCTCAGTGTGCAGACCTTAAACCCAGCTGCTCTTGGTGTTTTGCTCATGTTCTTCGCTTCCTCTTGTTTTTTGCATTTTCACCTGACACCTCCTGTGCTCCACAATCATACCCCTCCTGTGCACCTCCCTGCTGTTCATCTCCTGCCTCCGCCACTCATCACCTGCCTGCCTCCCATTCATCTCCCAGTCCTGTCCTCAGCCTGCTCCGCCTTAATTCTCCTTGCATCTTGCTTCTGAATCTGTTCTTTGCTTATGGGTCCAAAACACAGTCATTGATTAGATAACATGGTTTGGATTACAATAACTAACTTGGTTACGGTTTAGTTACCATGGTGGTTTAGCTCCCTGTGACCCACATTAAGACTTTTCTGTTTTGTGTTTTTATAAAGTTGTCATCAAATGTCATTAAGTGCAGCACAGATTCAGAATCAGCACAACCTCAGCTAATTATATACAGTATGTCACTCAATCAAACCTCTGTACACTATGATAAAGGATAGTTGCCAGCAAATAAAACGAAACAAAAAACAAATTAAACTTACTTTATATTTTATTTATAAAAGAACCGCAAACCCTAATAACAGAAGAAAACATCAACACAGAAAGTTGTACACATTTGTTTGGATTGTTCTAGAGGTGACTTGAAGTTTCAGTCTTTATCTGTTCATGAGTTATGCTCATTCTTTCGGGCAGAATTCATGGGCGTTTTTTAAATCAGCTCCAAACCCTCTGCTGCACTAAATATTTTACTGGACACCTCTTTCTGTATTTTCTTTGTTACTACAATAAACCTAGACAAACTTCTCTTTGCTACGAGCTCAGAGTACAACAGTGTTGCTCTCATTTAGTTTAGGTATACAGGCAACTAACAGCTAAGCCTCTGAATCTCTGATTGCAGCGACGGTGTCCAATTCAGAAACGTGACTCTAGACGTCACCATCAAATATGGTGGATGAGAATCAAGCGATATACGGATGGAAAGTAGCAATGTGCCAGGCAACCTGTGAGACTATCCAAATCTTTTGTAACTATGTATTAGTTTATCAAAGGAAGTAAATGACTTACTTGGACAACCAGCAGCTTGTTAGAAAGCGCTGATTCTTTAGTTTAACATGAAAAAAAATCTGGGCCCGTATTCACAAAGCAGATTAACTAATTAGCTAAAAGTAGCTCCTAACTTGCCGATTTAGGAGAAAGTCCTAAAAATAATGGACATGTCAGGCCTAACTTTAGGACTCTTATTTTTTCTGATAGAGTAATTCATAAAGCCACGTAGCACTAAAAGTTAGAAATAGTGGAGAGGAGTCATAAGACTAAATCACAAAGAATCTTAAAGGGCCGCTGTCATTCCATGTCACAGTGTTCTGGAAACGTTACACGATGCTGAATTACTGAAAAGATACGACTCAGTCACGAGGGAATAATGATCGTTGTGGAGTTTGTGAAGGATTAAATAACATCTCCTACCAACTGAAACAACCCGATCAGTGCGGAAATGAAGTGTTTGGCAGCGCTGCGTAACTTGGCAACAGAGAAAAGCCGATCTGTTCACCGAACAATAAATGAGCTCTGACCCGACATCATATGAGAATTCATACGTTTTCCTTTAGATCTTCAACAGCTACAGAGAAATGAAGCAGCTTCATGGTCGGTCTACCTGCTGTGATCGGTGCCAGAGATGGAACACATGTAAAATTTATTGCACCATCGAAAGAGGAGGAGGTTTGTAAACAGGAAAACAAAATCACACCATCAACACACAGGTTGTATTGATGTTGCCTGTACAGCTGTAGACACTGTTGTACAGCGTCCAGGATCTACACACCAGTCATGGATCTGAATGGAGAGTGATCAGCTGTTTGAAAGGATCATATTCCAGCTGGATGTCACCTGGTGGGGGACAGTGGAAAACATCTCACACCTCAACCCACAGCCGGGACCACAGCTACATTACACCAGGTACAGCTACAACAGACTGTGGCTGATAGACTGCCAGCTAGATTTAGTTAGGTCGTCGAGGACAGGTTGGTTTTTATTCTTTCCATTGAGAGAACTGAATGTAAGTTCTTATTATATATATATAATAACACAAACCTGATCATAAAGATGCATTTTGGAGAATGCACTACTTTAGTAAACTTCTAATCTGTTATTATTTCGTTTGTGTTTTTTTTATAATTACTGCAGGATGTTGCGCATGTGTTTTCACTGGCACAGACGGTCGTTCATCAACCAATCGCTGTGGTTCCTGCAAGAGAGTTCGTCCATGAAAACTGACATTCACTGACTTTTTTTTTCGCACACATAATATATTTAAAATGAATATATTGTATATAATTTTTTATGAAGTGGATATATGTAAAATCCTGACCTTTTTAAATCATAAGAAATGAGAGAGAAAAAGAAAATAATAATAGTAATTGTAGTAAATAGTGGGTTCATCTTTTTTAAACCATGCTGAGGTTAAATAATACTAATCTCAACCTCAAAATGTGCACAACTCACACCCCACTGGTTGTTTTAGTGTGTTCATGTATCTTCTCCTGTCTACTGTGGGAGTTGGGAGTTATCTAAATAAAAGAGAAACATTTTTATCATTGTTTTCAGATCATTTTTACAAAGTCATTGTCACGAACGATCTATTTACCTGTATATCTGTGTAACAATATTTTTCACTGTAACAACTAATTCAAATCACAGAAATCTGGTCGTGGGAAGCGAGTAGAAAAGTGGTGAGTAAAAAAGACAATCAAATCTCTCCTCCTCCCTCCAATTCTATACATTCATCCATCTCTCTCTCTCTCTCTCTCTCTCTCTCTCTCTCTCCCTGTTTGTAGCTGAAGAAGATAAAACAGACGTGACAAGGAAGTAAAAGAGAAAATAAAAAGATGGAAGCATGATAGGATAACGCAGGAGGGAGGAGAACGCTGCAGGGGCGACATAAGGCTTTTTGTTTCTGCTGCCACACACACACACACACACACACACACACACACACATACACACACACATACAGAAAGACACACAAACATTACATGCTCTGATACATATGCTACATACATATGCGTTCACAATATAAACAAGTATAAACACACACCATATACACACACACACACACACACACACACACACACACACACAAACACTAATATGAACAGTATGTGCAGACACACGCAGACTCAGCATGGAGTGTGTGTTTGTGTGTGTGTGTGTGTGTGTGTGTGTGTGCGTGTGTGCAAAGCTGGCACAGCTGTAGCTCTGGGTGGGGGTGCTGATGGGTGCAGAATCTGACCCTGTACTGCCTCAGGGTAAAGACTCTGGTGCTGTGTGCGTGTGTGTGTGTGTGTGTGTGAGTGTGTGTGTGTGCATGTGTGTGTATTGTATTGTCTCTGTGTATGTTTTAAATGCTTAACACAGTATTGTGAGTGCACAACTGTGTGTGTGTGTGTGTGTGTCAGAGTTTGTGTATATGTGGGTCTTGACCCCCATCAGTCTCACTCAGGACTCACTTAACAGCACATAGGGGGCCTCCAGCAGCACCAGCTTCAGGGGTGATGTGTGTGTGTGTGTGTGTGTGTGTGTGTGTGTGTGTGTGATGGGGGGTTGCTGAGCAACAGATGAAGTGACTACCTTTTGCATCACAAAAGGACTGTGTCGAGCAATCAACGGACACAAACAAAACAAAACACACAACTCACTACTGCTGCTGCTGCTTTAGACCTTATATTAAAAATCAAAAATGATCTATACTCAGTTTCAGTGAGTGAACACACACACACATGGTCATCATGATGACCATCATGGCCAGATACTGCAGCTTGCAAGCCAATAGTCTCAGGCTACATCAACACTACTACGTTTAGATTTAAAGTGTATCTCTTTTGCTATGTTTTTGCCTGGCATCCACCATCCATCCTCCAGGTTTTGAGTGTCTAAAACAGATTTTTGGAAAAGTTTTTTTCTTCTTTTTTTTATTGTGATAGAGGAACAGTTAGGGAAGAGAGAGAGGGGATGAGATGCAGCAAAGGGCCTGAGTTGGATTCTAGGCTGAGGCTGCTGTGGTAAGGACTGAGCCTAAACGTATACGGTCTACCAGGAGAGCCACCTTGGCGCCCCAACTGAACCTGTTTTAGTTTGAAAACTCTAGGGGTGTGTTGTAGTCTGGACAAGCTATCACTGCATTGGTTGTTCCTGGTTCTTAGTATTTTCTGCAACTAATCAACTGCAGAGAAGACAATCTACTTCCTGTTTACACCGGCTCGCACATGCTCATTGGACGTGAATGGTTACGTATGTATGCGTTTTCAGGTGTGTTAGTACGAACAGATATTGTTTTCATGTTAAAACACCATTCATAAAATTAAAATGTATTAGTGTGGATGTAGCCTCACACACATATTAAACAGTTTGTGCACAATGCACAAGCAAATTCATTAAAAAGGGTCTGTACTCCCATGATGTGCTGCTGACCCTCTCTCTCACAGAGGTGCCGTTGAAGGCCAGTGGTGTGTGGTCAACAGAACCTTCTTTGTTTTCCCTATCTTTTAGGGAAAGATTGTTGGTTTTAAAACAGCGTTTTAAAATGAAAATGATCTCTGTCCAGGCGACCATCTTAGCTCCGTATCAGAAATAATCTCCGTCCTTACTAACACACCTGATAACACATACCACATAACCATTTATTTACACTGGGCATGTGCGGATTGTCTCCACTGCAGTTGATTAGCTGCAGAAAATGCTACAAACGAGGAACAGCAAAGACAGTTAAATTAAATTAGAATGCAGAATTTAACAGAACAACAGCTGCTAGCAAAGACAACAAGGTCAGTAACACTTGTTTTTCATTATCATGTCGTATTCACCACTGCTAGTCGAAGCAGATAAGACCCAATCTGGGGGCGACTGTGGGCGTCTACATCATTGTTTCCAAAAGTCTCTGTTTTTGTCTATCCAGATTACAAGGCAAGGTTTTCAAAATAAAACAGCAGTCTCAATTTAAGGTGCTCAAAAACTCCAGAGCAGTGTGGACGCCAGGCAAAAATGTAGCAAGAGACAGGTTTTAAAACTAAAACATTAGTAGTAGTGTGGATGAAGTCTTAATGATACAGTTGGAGTTGAATAATGCAGCAGCGTGAACAGGGGTGGGCCCAGTACACAGCCCTGTGGAGTGTCGGTGCTGGAGGCATAGTTTCCAATCTGAAGAAGTCCATGACCCATGTGCAGAGGCGGATGTTCAGGCCGAGCTGGCTCAACTTCATAATCAGGGGTTGTGGGAGGATTGTGTTGAAGGCTGAGCTAAACATTGAACAGCATCCTGACATAAGTGTTCTCTCTATGCAGTTGGGACAGGGCTGGGTGGAGGGCAGATGTTACAGCATCTTCAGTGGAGTGGTAAGCAAACTGCAGGGGGTCAAGTATGACAGGGAGGCTCAAAGCACTTCATGATGATCGGTGTCAGAGCTGTGGGGTGGTTCGTTCAGGCAGCACTCTGGAGACTTCTTTGTCACTGGGATGATGGTGGTTAACTTGAAGCATGTGGGCATAACATCTCTCTGTTGAAGATGTCTGTTAGGACATTCGCCAGCTGTCCAGTGCAGGCTTTTGATGGCAGAACCTGGGATTTTGTCTGGTCCTGCTGCTTTGTGAGGTTGAACCCCGGAGAGGCTCTTCTTCACACTGTCTGCAGTCAAATGCAGAATCTGGTCATCTGGAGGAGAGATGTTCTTCGTCACCTGCATATTAATTAACCTGTTAAATTGTGCATAGAAGTTCTACTACGACAGGATGTGCTCACAAATTCCACGCTATATGGCAACTTTTTTTGGCTTATGTAGGAATGATGGACACTACTCATGTTGCAGTTCTGTTGGACTGACCCCGTAGTGTGTATTGTTGTTTATTTATAATTTCTTTAGCTTATTTTTATTCATTTAAAAATGAATACTTTTTTCTATGGACTGTGTTGTTTATTGAGTTTAATTGAGTTTTTTTTTTTTTTTTTGCATTTGTTTGAGGTTTGTCCGTTTTGTTTCGTCTCACCTACATTTGTTGTCACTGACATTATTTATCTCAATATATATGTGATTAGTTAGGAGACTGACTGATGCAATCATCATGCAGTGGATCTATAGAGGGACGGGACTCTGTCAGAGCAGTACAAAGGGGGGAAGGGATACATTGTCTTTATTTGACTCCAAATGCCAACAAAAAAAAAAAAATTGTGCCGAAAAGTTGTTTAGCACATCTTGCTGAACAACTTCTGCAGCTTGCATGCCCTCCCATGAATGCTGTGTGTCTCTGCTGTCAGCAAAGTGGCTGCTGATTCTCTGATGCCACATGACTGGTTGACTCTTTTCCCTCCAGCTCTGCAGGATCATGGATTCTCAGCAACGTCCAAACCTCTGCTGTCAGCCGTGGCTTCTTGTTTGCCCTTGAGGTAATTGTTTTGGTGACTGTGACATCATCAATACACTTACTAATGTAAGCTGTCGCAGTCTCTGTGTATTTCCCCCCTGTCAACGTGGTTCCCATAGGAAGCTGCCTCTTTGAACATGTTCCAATCAGTATCTGAAGCAGTCCTGCAGGGACGGCCCCCAATCTAGCAAGACCTTAATCTGTCTCTGGATTGGTCTGGAGAGTTTCAGGATCAACGTTGTTGAGTTGTGTTCTGACATTATCCCAAATGTTTTCAGCAGTTTTCAAAACTAGAGATATCTGTGGTTTTAATCATGGTAACAGTCCATGTCATTTGGTCTGACACTTGGTTGTTGGACCAGGACGCCCCCTCCTCACCCAAATCACATTAAGTGAAAAATATCAAGTATATTTTCCTCTGTTTGAGTGTGTCCCCCAGTTTGTAACATGCTGTCTCTGTGTTGGAGGGAACAGGTCTGTGTTACATTTGTGTGTTACTGTTTCTGCATGTTTGTTTGTGTGTTTGAACATCTTCATATAAGCAAGAAAGAGCATTGTGTGTGTGTGTGTGTATGTGAGTGTGTGAGAGAGAGAGGCAGAGATGCACTTCTTAAAATATGACAAATATCACCTCATCAGAGTGGAATACAGATTCTGTGCGGAGAGAAACCTGCACTAATCTTAGCTGCAAAATATGTACTATATAATACTCTTGACATAGCCTAGTTTGCATATATGGAATATATATACACGCACACAAACACACACACAGGCACACAAAATATGTGTTACACTGGGCATGTACTTTTTTTTCTAAAAAAACATTTTATTGTCCCTTTTATCTAATTATCTAATTGATTTTATTTAAAGAAATATATTGTTTTTTTATTGAATTGTATTATCCTTTCATTCATGCTAATAAAGAAAGCATACAGAATTGGAATTTTAAAATTGAGAGAGAGAGAGAGAATTGATCAGGGAAGCATCACCTCTGTAAATGTGTGTACAGGGTTGTAATATGTCACCATTTGTGTCCATAAAGACAGACATACGTTATGTTTTACAATTCTGAAATATACAATTATTAAAAAAAAATAATTATTATAATTAAATAATCAAATAAAGCAACTGTTATTTTACTATGTTATTTAGAGTTTACATATTATTTGCCTTAGGATAACCTTAGTTACACATATCCCATATTTTACTGTAAATTGTAAAGTCCATTCAGTTTTAGTCAAACAAGGGTGTATTTTTTTACTTTTATATACTTCTATAAATTATATATTTAATTTGATAATAAAAAAATAATTAAACAAAGAAAGTAAATCTGCTACTTACATTCTTTTTTATAGAACTTTCAGCTGCCTTATTGTTTAATAAAATAAGCTCCATGAGTTAATATATATATATGTGTGTGTGTGTGTATATGTGTGTGTATATATATATATATATATATATATATATACATATATTTTTTTTTATGTATGTATTTTTTTACTGTTTCTAAAACCTACATTTTCACATACACATACACAATTAATTAATGTAAACACTAAACTCATTTTACTTAATTCTTGGATCATAAAAAAAAAATCTACATATGATCAAGTTACCTTAATAAGTAATAATGATACCACATACTGAAATGATGCTATATTACAATATTCTTTTTTTTTTTTTATAATTGTTTTGTAATTCACTGTCTGTTCTTGTAGTTAATTAACCATTTACTGTTTGTAAGTCAGTAAAATCAGCATTGATTGCTTTTGCTTCCATATTTATGAATCACTATCAATTTACTCTGCGCTATATCAGTATTTACTTTCATACATATTTTAAATATTAATAATTCAAATTTTATTTATAATGAGTGGTATTAATTTAAGTGTTCCAATTAATTCTGTTTATTGCATCATAATGATTTAATAAGTAACACTGTTACTATCAATTATAATTCACTTTAAATTTCAAAGTAATTAACTATTCATTTCTTGGGGGGAATCAAACCTGTGGTATTTTCTGTTACAGGACAGCTTTGTAACTACAACAGAAGTATGTGCGCACACACACACACGGACACACAAAGACACAAAATCACAATACAGTCAGAGATTTACTGATGCCGGACTGACAAGCTCACTAACAAAAAATGAAAACTCCACCTCTCTCTCTCTCCCTCACTCGGTTTCTCTCTCTCTCCCTCTCTCTCATTGTGCATTGGGCATGATCAAACTCTGCCTGCCTTCTTGCTCGACCATTCTCCTCCCTGCCATTGGTGAATTGACCCCTTTTCTCAAACTTGATTGGCTCTCTCTCTCTCTCTCTCCCCTTTTCTCTTCCTTTTTGTCTCCACCCACTTCTCCTCTCTCTCTCTCTCTCTCTCTCTCTCTCTCTCTCGCTCTCTCTCTGTCCACCCCTTTCCTATATTTCTGTCCAATCATTGTCTTGGCCATCAATCAGCTCTTACTGAATGTGGGGTGCCCACGTGAAAAGAAGAGAGAGAGAGAGGGAGAGAAGGGGGTGGTCTCTCTCTTGCTCGTTCTCTGTCAGTCTGTGTTTTGTTTTGTTTTGTTTTTTTGTTCTGGCGAGAGAGAAAGTGGAGTGACGATGGGATGGGCATTAATCAAACTAACCCCCTTAGAACACACACACACACACACACACGCACACACGCACACACACACATGTGTGTGTAAGTGTGTGTGTGGTTACCTTTATGTGGAGGAGTGTACTTGTGTACTCCTTTGTGCATGTGCCTGTGTGTGTGTGTTTGTTGTGTACGGAACCATTGCTGTGTGTACATATTGAGGGTTAAGACTTTGTTTTTGGGTTGGAATTTGTGTTCCCACAACTATCGAAAGACCATCTGTGTGTGAGTGTGTGTAAATGTGCACATATAACAGACAGTGAGTTCGCCTGTTCAAGGACAGATGCGCTCTCTCTCTCTGTCTCCTCTCTCTCTCTCTCTCTCTCTCTCTCTCTCTGAGCTCAGCTGGTGGTAGAAGTGTATTCAATTCCCCATAGAAGAGGAGAGCAGCTGGCAGAGCTCAGTGTTTGAGTGTGTGTGTGTGTCAGGGGACATGGACCCATTGGAGTCTGGTCTGACTAGGTAACACCTGACACACACACGCAGATAAATGTGACAATAAAATGACGCGTGGAGCCATGAAAGTGACGCACCGCGGGTGTTGTGCTTTCCTGCTATGCCCAGTATTGTGGGAAGCAGACGACATGGGGGGGGGGGGGGATGTTTGAAAGAAAGAAGGAGAGAATAAAGGAAGCTGAGGAAAGAGAGAAGTGAAATAAAGCAATCTGACTGACTGGACACAGTGAAGGACATTATAACAGGACTAAGACAAAACCAAGTATATGGCTGGACTGCATATGGTCAGTGTGTGAAATTGGGGATGTAGTTGAAAACTGTTGTGGAATCACTGTAAACAACTGACATCATCATGTGCTTATTAGTGTGCTGCAGTAAGAGTATTGTCTCACTTCCGGTGCCGGTGTTTCTGTTGTTTACATGTTATTCAGATCTGCTAGTTTCTTTAGCAGTTACCGAAGACTACTCTCTCTCCCTCCCTCTCTCCTGCTCTCTCTGCTCAGTGTGTCTTATGTTTAGTTATTCCTCTGCCTCCTTTAGTAATAATGATAAATGTAATGAAAGTAGTTTATTTGCAGGAAACTTCCCTGCAGTTTCCAAGCAGCTGGGTGACTGCCTGTAACCAGAGGTGTAGCCCTAAGCTCCTGGTTGGCACCCATACAATAGGGAAACTCCAACTCACTCAGGAGGCATTCGGCTGACCAATGGTGGAAATATGATCAGTCAGTCAGTCAGGCAGTCAGTCAGGGACATTCGGCCAGCCAAAAATGTCTTCTTCTGACTGTAGCAGGCTTTAAGGTGACATTACACCCTCTGGCTGCCATTTTGGAAGTCTGATTGTTGCTAATCACTTGACAACAAAAATATTCTCTGTAAAGATGTGATCAGACTTAGTGCTTAATGCAGGTTCTCCAGCTTGAACGACCATGTAAGCCATTTGTCCAACCCTCTGATATGTCCCTTGAATTATTTCCTGAATTAGAGCCAAGAGTTAAAAATCCATGCTGAGAAATAATCAATGATGTGACAATGCTATGGGGAAGGTTTGGTTAGGTTTAGGCACAAAGAAACCATAGTCGGGTTTAGGGAAAGGTTAAGGTTAGAGGACCTTTGTCGTCATGGTTACAGTGATAAATAATCATGGTCACGTTTGACTGTTGGTTGGAAACAGGAAATCAACAGCTCCCATGTTTAAGTCCAAAGCTTTGTTGATCCATGCTGATCTCCTCTCTATGTGGCCTGAAGCATCACCTGACTTCTTCCTTTGCTCACATCATAATAACTATGACCACTACACAGCTATGTCGCCTCAATGTAAACAGTCATCATTTTTGTGAATCTGCTGAAAAGGCCGACGCTGTCTCACACGACCGCTACATGATGCTTTCAGACCTATGGAGGCCGATTTTTATGGCACAGACAGTCCTCAGATTTGACCACCAGAGGGTTAATGTTGAGTCTTTTTATGTGCCAACTGTACAGACGCAGACTGTAGCTAGTTAGCAACATACTGACAGACTGCGTGCGTAGAGAATAGCTGCAGCCCTGAGGATGTGGTTTTCGGCCGAACTGAAAGGAGACGGTGTCGCCCACGGAGAATTTTTGCGTCACCAGCTGTGCCATCCCTAACCGTTGCATCGCGAAGCGCGGCTCCTGTCACCTAGCAACCTTCACAACACGTAGCTTTTTTTCACAAACATTTGAGGTTTAAGGGCCCTTGGTTTTAATAGTTGTACCGTTAGCTGTTGAACTCAGCTGAAACCCAATACTTACATTTAAAAGGGTAATCCTCTGACTCTCTGTCTGTGATGTTCGTTGCCATAGTATTTTCATTACTAGTGGGGCAATGAATCTTGGGATAGGTTAGGATAGGAAAAGGATGGATTTGAAATGGTACGGTCTAGTCACGCCACGTCTTCAAACACAGACTCTGAAGGAACCGGCCTTTGAATTGAGACACAGCCAATGTGTGTGTGTGTGTGTGTGTGTGTTTAGACTTAATACTATGATCTCAAAACTCAGCAGGAAATCAAGTTATTTGCTCCAGATCCTATTCTTTTTCTTGTTGTTGTATATTTGGACGATGTGGACTGGACAGATTGTCACTTACCTCTGGGTTGTATTTGGGTTCAGGCTATTCTGTGTTTATTTCTCTGATCACTGATCCGTGTTATTAATACATCACTCTTCACACAGTACAACCAGAATCTCTAAACACTCTCAATCAACTAAACACTCTCCAAAGAAGAAGAGAAAGGAAATAAACAGGAGCCCCATCAGGTCGCAGGATGTGAGGAGATATTGCCAATCTGGACGTCTGACAACACACACACACACACACACACACAGTACACAAACTTATCAGCCCTGATAGTGGCATGCTAATGGATAAGCCTCATGTAACAGCGGCAGTTCTCGGGTGGCGTGGGTGTGTGTTTATGTGTGATAAGCAGATTCAAAGGATGTATTGATTCTGTAACACTATGCAACTACCACAACATCCATTTGAGCCTTGTGTTCCTATGTGTGTGTTCTTCAAATTAATAAATGGATCTGTTATATAAAGGAGCATGTTCATCTTTTTAATTTAACAACTCTTTTTAAGCTTCTGCATAACAATAATTTATTTATATAACACATTCTGAAACAATGTTACACAGTGTTTTACAGAGGAAAGCAAATAAAAGAATTAACACCACCTTAAAAAAGAATCATGAAAATAAAATAAAATAAAAAAAAAACAGTATGAAAGTTGGTATAAGGCCCCGAATATGATTAGAACAACAACAAAATAAACAAATGAAAATATGAGAAAGCACAGTTAATGGCATAAAATAAAGTGCAGCAAGGAAACTGAAACTATAAGACAAAAAGTAGGAGCCAAACAATGAAACACTTTAAAAGTGATGTGAAAATCTGAAATCAACTCTAAAACTGACAGGTAACCAGTAACTAGAGTTATGTGATCTTTTGTTGTGGTTTTGTGGTGTCACATCATATATAGTGGGACACAGTTCCTCATCTAGTTTTTGGGAACTTCAGGGTCTCTGATATTAAAAGGAGGAGTCAGGACAATTTCTCTCTGTCACTATTGTTTTTTTATTCTATTGTTATTTGTAATTCATTCACAATACGAACAGACGGAGAAGTTGAATGTGATGAATAATCAAATTAGGATATTGACAATGGCCAATAGTAGGACAATAGTCTAATAATAACAGATGAAATAAATGACCTAATGATACTGGTTTCTGAAGTCAAGACACTCAAAGACCAATGACCACTAATCAAAGATGGCAGGATCAATGACTGAAGTTGCTATGAATATGAGAGTTTTATTCACATAAAATAATACATTTGAATAATCAGAACGCATGATAAAGCAATAGGGTACAAATGGTTTAGGGGCGCTACTACTTGAAGGGCTGAGTTAGATTAATTCTGGTGCTTTGGAACGCCCAATGACATAATATAAGGCACGGACAGTACCTATGGCAGCATGTGGGGAAGGATGACAGCATGATGACTGTGGTCCATAGACAGTCCCTCGTACCACAGGCTGTTTGAAGCTCGGAAGTCATCTGAGCTTTAGTCAGACACAGCACGTGCAGTGGTGAGCTAAAGTTGATCTCAGAGAGAGAGTTTTTCTAAAACCATGGCTTATGCTGTTAAAGGTCCATATAGTCTAAAGGTAGATGTCCATGTGTTGTTTGATTATAAAGCAGGTCCAGGTTCTATATTAATACTGTGAAAGTATCAAAGTCCACAGAGAAATGCACACAGCCTGTATTCAGAAACTGAGCCTTAAAACCAGCCGTCAGGACTTCTGGAACTTTGTGATGTCACAACAAAGCTGTCACTGCTCTCAGCCAGGCCCTAAGCCCCGCCCACCTGGAGTGTTTTATCTGAAATCTGCTATATATGTTAACAGTCAGCCAATCAAAAGAGACGCTCAGAGCTTCCTCTCTTCTAATTGGCTTACTGATCTGTTGTTACTAAAGCTCCACAGAGAAGCCTGAGAGAGAAGATGTAAAACTACACTGAGATGTTTTTTGATTCATAAACTACAAAGATATCTTCGTATGGATCAACTTCAAATAAAATACTGGAGAAGAGGAAAATATGGAGCTTTAAATTACACAATATATGACAGCTCTAGCACAGTGAGAATTCAGTTTATTCTAACATTAATTACTACAGCTATTATAAATGAGATATAATTCAAACACAAAACCATACTAATAGTAACATGAACAAAACATTCCCAAAATTATACATAAAAACTGAACAAGAATGAACACCACCACTGTAAAAGTACAACAAATAGGAGAGTTAAATGTGGAGTCTTATTCATTTACTTTGTCTTACTGAAACCTGGCTGTGTCATGAAGAATATGTCAGCCTAAATGAATCCACTGCCCTGCAGTAATCTTCAACTAATCAAAACTAAACCTAAACTTAATTATAACTCATTTAAAAGCCTTAGTGTCAGTGTTTCACACCCAAGCTGAAAAATCTTACAACCAATTTTGTGTTAGTGTACCATGCTGCTGGCCCATAATATATTATAGCAATTATAGTAGTGATGTTCATATGGATGTTGACAATGATTTTATCTCATTACTGGCTTTTTGTAAATCAAATCACTCACTGTTTTAACTCCACCTTGTTTTGGTAAATGGCATCAAAATTGAACATTTAATAGTCTTTCCACAAAATCCTCTTTTATCGGATCATTGTTTTTCAATTACTATTAGTGGACTACACACCATTAGGCAAAAGTCCCCACACTAAATGTGTATGTGATGGCGCTGTAGCTAAATCTGTGGAAGTGATTACATAAGCATTTAATTCAATGCCATGTCTCAATATAGCAGAGGACTCCTATGCTAACTTTAGTCCCTCCCAAATTGACCATCTGGTTGATAGAGCTGCAGGCTCAATACAAATGACACTCAACTCTATTGCCCCTGTAAAAAAAAGAAGATAATTAAAACAAAGCATGTTAGCTCCATGGTATAATTCCCAAGTTAAAAAAAACATTGCAAACACTTTAAAGGATATGACTAATCTGGGCAGCTCGTGGCTCACCTGGTAGAGCGCGTATGGACTCGATCAGTGCTTGGGTTCAAATCTGACCCACAGCCCTTTGCTGCATGTCATCCCCTCTCTCCCAACCTAACTCTCTCTCACTGCTACTATAATAAAGGCACACCCCCCCCCCCCCCAAAAAAAAAGGATAAGGATAATTTTAAAACATGTAGGATTACACTCTGTAATCACAGCTGCATATTACTCATCATTAACAGAGGAAAATTTTTTAAAAAAAACTTTCTTTTCAGCAGTGTAGCCAGGCTTACAGAGGGTCATAGCTCTACTGATCCATGTATTCCTATCAAGCATCAACCTCTGGGGCTGAAACATTAAGCCAAAAGTGAAGGACCAAAAAATTGCGTTTGTCTAATGACCATTAGAGTCTGGCTCCAACAGTGAGTCAATCCCCAAAGACTCCCATGTTAATATGTCTAACTTTACAGCAGAAATAAACATGTTTACAGCCTGGTACAGGAAACAGTTTTGGTCTCTATAGCTAATTTCTTCCTTCATGACACAACTGTTTATATAACTCACCGGTTTACATTTTATTAAGGCTTAAAGTTATGTGTAATTGAGGGCGTGGCCACTTTGAGTGACCAACCAATATAACTCCTCAGAATGAAAAAGTGTGACTGCTTCCTGAGTCATTGAGTTGTGAAGAGACAGTTACAAAAGAAAGTGTGTGGGTAGTCTAGGTTCGTATTTTGGGTCTATTTTTTTGTTACTGGCAGTTTTACAAACAGAAAGTAGTATAGAAGCATTTAGACAAGACTCATGCTTGTTTCTCCCTGCATTAAACAAGCCAAGGCATATTCACACAGGCATTAAGAAACACACACACAAACACACACACACACACACACACACACACACACACACATGCACACACAGAGTGACTTTTAATAATGGTGTCCACAGAAGCCTCCGTGACAGTGATGGATGGGGTTGGGACCTTCGGAGGCCAAAGGAATGACCTTTCCACCAATGAGAAGCCAGCTGTATGACCTTTGGACCAATCACAGCACTTCCAGGTCAAATGTGACCAGAGGGCGAGTACCAGGACAATCTGTCCATCTGGGAATGAATGGATGGAGGAGAAAATAGAGAGAGACCACCAGAGAGAGTAGGGACAGGGAGAGAGAGAGAGAGAGAGAGAGAGAGAGAGAGAGATCTCCTCCTCCTTCACTTCTTAATCAGTAATGTAGTACTTAAGCATCTTTATCATTATTTATATCTTTATTCATAAACCATCTCCAAAGTTTAACTTTCCACTACATCAGTAGTAACTGGTACCAAACATTTACTTCAATTACACCAAGCTTATATATATACTTTAAATTTAGGTGTTCAGGATTAAAAAATGGTCAAATTAACATAACTGTAACAGACCAAATTTAACCTGTGTCAGTAATTGCTCTTAAAAAAAAAAGTACCATTAATTCTACTACTGCTGAAACTTTGATTCTGTCAAAAGACCATTCTTAGCTAACTGTCCTCAACAAACAGTAGAACTGGGACTTTAAAGATGAATATCCTCTTTAGAAACTATTTCAAAAATTAAGCCTTTAAAACATGAACAGTGATAAGTGCCTTATTAAACCCGGGAACTAAAGAGTTCTTGCATTAGTGTTTCTGTTTCCATCACATCTAGAACCTCAGAGATTAGGAGGAAGTAGGCCAATAAATAGACCAGATACAACACTTGTGGTTTTGTTTAAGACAAAGGTTGGTCAAATGAAATAGTAGCTATTTGGCTAAACTGTTAGCAATTTTGCTATCCTTGATGATCTCAACTACTATGCCATTATAAAAACAATACAACAACAACATTAGCAACAGATATAAAACCAAAATTGTGATAAGTCATTGCTTTCAAGTTCAAGCTCAGCTTTATTGTCACTTCCACACGTCATACCAGTGCTAGAAGTATTCCAGCAGTATCTACTCCATGACATAAAAATGCTCCTTTGCATGGAACTCCATTACATAGAAAGTCCTGCATGAAGTACATTAGTGAAGGCACCAAAATGTTGTGAAAGTATCAAAGTTAAAGTTTGTACATATGAAATTCACTGCCAGTAAATGTTGCACTAGATCTCAAACCAAAACAAATGCTTCGGTGGCCACACCTCCATTCATGTTCACAGCAAAGTACTACAAATCACAATAACAAGCACAACTGAATGAAGTTACCCTGTGTACACAAGAGCCAACAAAAAACAATCTAGACACAACCATTAGCTAAAGCTAGAATTACTGTGATATGCTCCATGGATTAGCCAGATAGCAATAGCAACATTTACTCAACACATTCATAATATCAGTAACAGCAGGTTAGCTAACATTATCATGTCTTTTGTCACTAATGAAAATAGACATGTAACATTATGTAGCCATCAACTTACTGAAACATGGAGGAGAAGAAAAGCCAGTTCTGAGTCAAGCTGGACCCTTTAGCAGATCAAAAGTCTCTCCATCTCTGTAAAGCCAGACCAGTATTAGCTCTGGTCCACAGTTGGACTGGGAAAGAAATTCAACCTTGGACTGATCCACTGGGATTGGCCGCACGAATGACACTGATGGAGCAGATACAAACTTTATCTCTTTCTTTGTCAGAGGCCTTTTTAGGCTCAGGTGTAAATTAAGTGCAACAAGATGTTTGTTGCAAATATTACTGTCAACAAATGACTGGTATAAAATTAATGAGATTATCGCTCGATATGTCCTTGATATGTTAAAGATCTTTTGGTAAATGTTGCCATACCAACTTTAAAGAGGAATAATGTTGTCTCGCAGCTGTGTTGCGTGATTTAGATATTCGGCGTCTCACCTAGTTTCCTAGTTTTCACCTGTGATGCACATGTCCCGCAGCAAAAATGGACAGGGAAAAGACCATAGTCATATAGACATCATACCAGTAACATTACATGAAACTGACACCTTCCACTATAGCTTCTATGTCTAGGCTGAATTTGAGTACAGACATGAAAAAATATATTTTATATATATATTATTTTATATATTTTTTTTAACCATTTTAGCAGCTGCATTTGCAGATGGTGAAATTTTAGTGACATTTTCTGTCAAAAATAAATACAAAATTACTTTATAATATAAAGAAATCCAACATTGCACTAACCTGCAGACTCTATGTCATTGCGTTGCTGCAGAGACGCAGCCGGTTTGAACACACACACTTGCTTCTCCACAGCGGATCAGCGACAGTGTAAGACTTGTGTTTCACCATTCGGCTACAGACTGTAGCTTCTAGGCCATCAGAGGTTCTTATCTCAGGAGTCGGGACTGGTGGGCTAGGACCAATTTGTCAGGTATTATAACACATAATAGCGTTGATGGTCAAAACGCAGGTATCTTCATCAAAAAAAAGTGTCTGGCATCAAAAACAACTTTACACAACTTTAACAATTTTACATAATTTCAAATGGAATTCTGTATGTGTAAGAAAGATAGTGATTTAGCATTTTGTGCTATGAAGCTATAAAGTGATTTACTGTAAAATAGTATGTTAAAATCCTCACTCCACTTTTGACAGTCAGTGGGTCTTGCTAACTGTCATGATTCCCCCTGAGGAGGCAGCTCAGCTCTGGACTGCTCAACAGTGACCAGCTGTGGTTATACCAAGACATGTTGTAATGTGAGTCTGAGCAGAGCTTAACAAAGTGAGCTCCACCACGACAGACATGTGTTAAACATTACAACACACACACACACACACACACACACACACACACACACACACACACACACACACACACACACACACTCAAACACACAAACACACATCCAGATTGAGTAGGCAAATCACAGCACATGGATTGTAGCATGGTCAAAGTGATGGATAGATGCCGGGATTGCTTTCCTGCTTCTCATTCCACACCAGCCATATGGAAATCACACACACACACACACACACACACATGCACAGGTCTGTTTATTTACAGCCAGTGTCAAGCATCTGAGATTGATTATAAATGAACACTGGCTCATGATTAGCTTGAACATGATGGTGTGCGTGTGTTTATGTGTGGGTGTGTGTGTGATATATGAGTCTCAAAGAGTTGTAGGTTAATGACTGGCTCTACGTTTATCCTACGAATAATGACTTTCTGTGGAGAGACAGTGTGTGTGTGTGTGTGTGTGTGTGTGTGTGTGTGTGTGTGTAATATGACATAAGAAGAGATACAGACCTCAGACCTTAACAAGTGGTTGCAATTAGCTGTATTTTATTCAGAAATTACACACACACACACACACACACACACACCCACACACACATATAAGAAGTCAGAGAGTTAATCTCACACACATGTACAGTGAGAGCTACCATCATCACTACCATCATCATCATGATCATCATCATGATCATCATCGTCATCATGATGATCATCATCATCATCATCATGATCATCATCATCAGGATTTGGACCTGTTCAGGTTACTGTTATATTTCTGTGTAGTTACTTAATACATAGCTTCATACAATTAATACTCTACATAAATAAAGTAAAAATTATTATCTTTATTGCTCATCATCATCATCATCATCATCATCATAAACCGTTCACTGTGACAAGATTACATGCAGAGTGCTGAATATAGATTGATGCTGATTGATGCAACTGAACTGTTGTTGACATTGTGTAAAGTCAGAGTGTATAGCATGTAGCTTAGCAACACTGTCTCCTAACGCTGAAATGTAATGCTGACTGATCTACTTTTTCTGTTAATCAAGACATGTTGTTAATTCATGTATTTGGAAAGTTGTAAAATGTTGATTATAAACATCTCAGTTAAATTTTATTTACTCTGTATTTACTCAGGCAGTCTCATTGAGATGAAAATCTCTTTTTTCAGAGAGACCTGAGAACAAGAGACAATCGACAACAAAGACAACAGAACTATACAATACAAGAAGCTGAGAAACAAGGAATTAACAAAAACATTACAATACATCAAATAATAAACGCTTTAAAGTCTCCTCTGGGAATGTAAGACTCCAGTTTGAGGGCAGTTTGTAGTTCATTTTATTTAAATGGTGCAAAGTACCTGAAAGCAGTTCTGCTAATATTAGTGTGAACATGAGGGATGTCGAGGGTTAAATAGTTACTGGATGGTGTTCTGTGGATTTAAATGAGAAAGATGTGAAGACGTTTGGAAGCTTTAACAGCAGAGATTTATAAATATAACGTGAGATGTCTGTTTCTTATTGACTGTAAAGACGTGTGTGTGAGACAAAGAAGGAAGAAGACAAATATCTTTTAATTTTATATGATTTTTAATTTCTGAATCAAGTCTTGAATATGAACCTTGAATGATAGTCTTTTGTAGAACCAAATTCCTAAGTATTTGTATAAAACAATAAGAGTAATATGAGTGCTGTTCAAGATTTTAATGGTCAGAGTCACTGCTGGAGGTGGAGAAACCCACATACTTGTTTGTTTCTGCATTTAAGATAATAATTAGTGATTAAGGAGAGACCATTGGAAGTAAAAAAAAAAAGCAGACTGAAGACGAGTCAGGGCTTGGGCTGGGGTGGAACTGGCGTTATATAAAATTGTGTAATCAGCAAAAAAGTGAACATTGAAGTATTGATTAGGAACAATTATGTTATTTATGTGTAATGTAAACAACAATGGACCAAGTATCCCTGTGGCAACCAATTTCTGATGGTAAGATGGCTCGCTTGAAAACCATCAGCAACATGTTCACTAACAACATATTTCATTTGTTTTCCACCAAAATATAAAATGTTGAAATACTAAATCCACTTGTACTGAGTCCAGCATTATTTCACTTTTTATTGTTATATTTATGCACTGGCAGCACTTAGTTAAGGATAGAGAAATATTGTGATCTGATTTAATATAGAAAAAGTTCACAGTGACGAGCGACACAATATGTTTATTAATATTTAACCAAAACCAAAATCTTCCAAACCTTAACCAAAGTGATAAACCAAGCCGCAGAAGGGAGTCAGGATGTGAACCCTGCACTCCAACCCCCTACCAGTGACCCTGGTGCAGTTCAGAAATTCAGAAAATCGTTGTCTCTGAACATGACCCATTGATTATGTTTGGGAAAACCCCTAAGTAGTTTTGGGCTGGGAGGATTTACAGAAGGATCAGTAACAAATGAGATTTATGATCATGCATAATAATGAGAAACAGTGAAAACCTGTGTTAATTAGCTGCTATTATTGTAAAAGGAGTAATTAAAAATTTTTGGGAACATAATTATTTGCTTTCTTTCCTAGAGCGGGATGAGAAGGTTGATATTAAGCTCGTATCGGTAAATTAAAGGTTCACCTCACTGTATTGACGAGACTCTGGGAAGCTACACACAGTCACTGAGCCTGCACTTTAGGCCACATTCAGACCCACACAAACACAACACAGCCCTCTCATTCATTTGAATAGAGTCAGTCCACTGATGCCATGGGGGTGTCAGTGCAGTGGGCTCTGAGAAAACGTACTGAAAGTTCAGCCTGGTACAGCTTTAGCTACAGGATAACACATTGTCAGCTTGCAAGTCGCTGCATTGGCCAATCAGATGCAAGCACACATTCCTGGTAGATGACTTTGAAAACTGAATAGATTTAGATGGAAGAGTCAGTTGAGAAAGAAATCATAGCCAGTTGAAGTGCATAAACTTAAGGATGCTATCAGTTAAAAAAAAACAGTGTAAACAATGAAAGCAGTTGATGTAAATTGTGTTTAAAGGGATCTGAAAGAGCTAAATGTGTTTTTGTTGCCTGTAGCTCTGAGACCTGAATGCGTGAGAAGTTTCATGAGCACTGAAAGGAGTTGAAAAGTAATTTGAAGTGGCGTTGATGTGTCAGCAGTCGAAGTGTCAGGTGACATTTAAGAACTTAATATAGTCGAACTGTCAGTTAAAGAATTAAAACTTACTTTATTCACATCATCTCAAAGCACCTTAAGTTTAAATAACATCAGTCTGCAGTTGTTGTACGTTGAAGGTTCTGTCTGACTGTGGTAGAAAGTCTTCACAGTTTCTTTGTTACACTGTCTAGTCTGTGCTGGTCAGCAACAACAGCTCAACACACAAACACAAACACACAGCTGTGAGGCAGCGCGGCTCCCACACACACACCCCACCCAGCTGCCATCACATGTCACTCAAAGTCTGCCATGACCAATCAGAAAGGCCTGTCACTCCCCCTTTGTCCTGAACACCCTTTGGCCATTTTAGACAAGCGGAACAGACAGCCATTCAGACCACTGTGTGTGTGTCTGTGTGTGTGTGGTTGTGTGTGTGTGTGTGTATGCCTATGACGGTCAGTGAGAAACATTTGAAAGCCTGTGTGTCTGTGTGCGTGTGAAAATAAAAATGTGTGTGAATGACACTGTGACAGTTATTGACAACAAGCCTGTGCGTGTGTGTGTGTGTGTGTGTGTGTGTGTGTGTGTGTGTGTGTGTGTGTGTGTGTGTGTGTGTGTGTTTGTTACAGAGTGGTCACAATTTGATCAAAGCAGATCAAGGCGCCATGGTTGTCTCAACAACACATAACCATAAAGAGCATAGCATAGCCATGGTAACAACGATGCAATGATGAATTTTACCAATTTTCCATAAACCACTCGTTAACCCGTTAACACATGCACTTACCCACATTATTATATTATTATTATTATTATTATTATTATTGTTGTCATACACCATAATAACTGAAACTGACCAAGATGAATGTAACAATGTCAGCATCTCTCATTTCTCATTTGACTGGACAGTCACAGGCCTCTGTTTAGAGAGCCTACTCACACACACACACACACACACACACACACACACACACACACTAGGAATAGTGACTCCTCTGTAAACTTGTGTTTGCACCACCTAGTGACCCAAAGGCAAAAGTGCATAAATTGCAAAATAGACGTTTCTGAAGTCCCTTATTAATAGTTCAAAACATTAAAAAATTAAACTAATTAATTTGTTCCCAACAAGTTAATTAGGAGATCTGCAGAAAACTCAACTATTATCACTGAATCTGTAGCTACACCAGGTGAAGTGGCCTAGCAGAAATAACTGAAAATAACAGAAATATGATTTTAATGAAACATTACTTTAATTGAATAATCAACAAACAAAAATATTAAAATATAATTAATTCTTAATTTTGTTGCCTTTTATCTCTGGAGAAAAGAACCTCACAGCACAGCAAAAGAAACTGTGGGACAAATAAAGGACTATCATATCTTCTTTACTTTTTTGTTAATGTTGAAGCTAGTTATTGAACAAAACCTTTGAATTTACAGTCATTTGGTTTTGTACAGCGTTACTGTAGGTAGATTTAAAAAGTCACAGAGTTAGTCCAAAGCACTCTCCTGCTTTCTGGCTTTATCAGCCCCACCCCACCATCCCTCCCTCCCCTCTAATTTCATTAACTTGTCTCTACATGTTTACCTTTGTACTGGGATAAATGGTTTTTCTGTTGCTAATTGTGGCTGCGTGTTTTTTCTGTTGGCTGGTTTTGTGTTTCTCCAATCAGAGCTCTAAGATTCAGCGACGAGCTCGTTTGTTTTTTCAAGCACAGCAGCATCATTTATAACCTGTGTGTGTTTGTATGTGTGTGTGTGTGACCCATTTTTACTGTCTCATGGGTCTGAAATGTCCCACAAAGTACAGCAGATCAAATTATAAATTACCTCATAGGTACATTTTAAAGTTAGAATTATATTTAAGGTAGAGGTTGAAGTTTAAGGGATGAGATGTTTAAACTTAAACTTAACCCTGATTTTACCCCAAACTTCATCATAAAGTTAAGGTAAAAAAAAAAACTTTACACGTACACTTTACACGTACCATATGGTGTAGCTGTATAAGGCTGAGGAGGGATGTGTGTGTGTTTCATGGGAAGGTGAGATGGCTTTTTAATATTGAGTGATTCATCTTGTAGCACGCTGATGATCTTTGGCCAGATGGTGACATGAGGCCCCTCAGTTTGCTCCAGCCAAGACCTGGGTTATATTTATTTAGTTTCTATTTAGCTGAAAAGGAGCCATGCGGCTGAGCAGTGTAAAGGCCATGTGTTGTGTTTCTCTTTTCACTGCTGAATGAGGAATGATTGAGTTCGGCAATGGGCCCCAATTTTAGGCCGCTTGGGCACACTGACGGAGCTGGACTGAGTCTGTGCAGACCATGTTTTTAGTCCTTTGTGGTGCTGATAGAACCTCAGCATGTAGGGCTGTAAGGGTGAACACACCAGCTAGAGATGGCTTTAACTAGACGAACCAGACAGATCTGATCTGATACCACTAACCCATCTATGGAGTCATCATACAGTTGGACCCGGAGATCTCGAGAGCTCTGTGGAGGCGTACTGAGGTTTCTAAAGGTTTCAAGATCTGTCAGACCTTTGTGAAAGTCATTGGAGTTGAAAGTTAAGGTTTCTTAAGGTTTAAAAGGTTTCTGGACTGAAGTTTTTGATCTTTATGGTAGCCATTGGGGTTCAAAATTTTGCTGGATTCTGGGTTTTCAATAAGGTCTCTAGATTTACAGAGGCTTTAAGACATTTCTGAAGGTCTCTAATGTATGTCAGAGCTTTAATTGAAGGAAAGGTTAGATATTTTGGGAGACACAGTTTCAGTTTAAGGAGGTTTTTTTATTGGGTCCTTCTGGTGGTCTCTAGGGGTTTTCAGATTTTTCTGGGGTCTCTCGGTCTCTCTGGAGATCTCTGGAGGTTTCTGGAGGCCGCAGTGTCTGGCTGCTGCTGTCGGCTCCTTATGGTGTCAGAAGCTTGGCGTTTTGAAGGTGCTAATTAGTTTTTACAGCACGGCTTCCAGCTGGAGCCTGCTGCAGAAAAATAACATAATTACATTTCCACACCAGATTAAAGGTGATGGTTTGCAGGCAGAACATTTGGCAGTGCTGAGACAAGCCCAATAGAAAGCTGAAACATTACCCAAACTTAGAGAGAGGCCAAATGGAAAGTTTAAATGTTACCTCAGTGTAGGGACAGAGTGGAACTATATGAACACTTATGTTTTTATGCAGGTTTTCAAGTCTCATAAATTAGGACTGATAGACCAAACTCTCTCTCTCTCTCTCTCTCTCTCTCACACACACACAATGCCCCTCCCATGGTTTTTATCCCTCCTACTGTCTCTCTCTTTCACACTCATTGTATGTCTCTCTCCCTTTCATATTCCGTCCCCCTCGCTCTCTCTCTCTCTCTCCTCTTGGTCTCTCTCTGTCTCTCTCCCCTTCTCTTTCCCAACCCACATTCTCTGACATCACATCATAATTACCCAATCAGAGGCAGGCCAATCCGTCACTGTCAAAATGCTGGCCAATGGCCACTGTGTGGTAATTGTCTGCAGCCAGTGGCAGTGTGAGAGGCTCTGTGAGTGTGGTATATATACCAGGAGCAGCAGTGCGTCAGGCACATACACACATCAGGACAGTGAAGAGGAATTTCTGATAGGAGAAGTTACTGTCAACAGAAACTCTGGATGGATGATGTCAGAGTCCCACCTGAGATGACTGACATGGGGAAGGCAAGGTGAGACGAAGATGATGTAGAGGAACAAAAAGAGAGAAAGTTCATCAAACCAGTTCCCTCTCTGTGCTGTGGTAATGACTCCTTAATGAGACATCTTCACCACATGATCCCCCAATCCCCCAAACTCTGTCTCTGACTCTCTCTCACACACACACACACACACACACACACACACGTCCGTAATCAACTGCCAAATCAAACAGGGTGAGTCATTTCAAACATGACACATCAGCTGACCTAAAAATAAAAAGCAGAGTCTGTAACAGGCACCTGCTCTGCTGAAGACCAAACCATCTGATGATGATGATGATTTCTGTTGAATTCAGCACCAACTCAAAAGCCAATCATTACTTACTTAATTACATATTTTCCAACTTTCTGTGTTTCTGCAGGACTCTGTCGTTCATCTCAGTCTTAGACTGTAACAAAACCTGCTCTGTAGAAGAGGACAGCTTAATTAGACCTGACAAAACCACATGGAGAAACATCATATTTCCAGACCACTGTACAGTCTGCCATAATATTTTATCACTTGACAATATTGAATCGTAGTTAATGTGGCTTCTCTGACAAAGATCAACAGAAAGAGACTTCAGTGTCGTCATCACAGGTGCTGCTAATTGGTTTTAGAAGACACACAATTAGTTAAATGGAAATCACCTGTGTGTAGCCGAGACATTTCAGGTGACTGTAGAATAAATACAACGGTATCTGGAGTATAAATGCAGCTGTTTCTGTAGTATCAGTACACCTGTTTCTGGAGTGTAAGTACACCTGTACCTGGAGTATAAATACACCTGTGTCTGTAGTATCAGTACACCCTTTATCTGTAGAATAAATCCAGCTGAAACTGTTTGTGACTGTGAGACTTGTGACCTGAGTTGGAGTTCAGAACTTCAGGCTCAGATTCAAGAGACAACAGCAGCCCGCCAGATGTTTCAGCAGCCACAGCTTTATGGGAGGGTGACAAAGAATGAGAGACTTTAAAAAATCTCACATGACATTTCAGCTGCAGTTTACCAGAAGACATGTGGAACTCATGTCTGAAGTCAGCTGGAAGAAGCTTCTGGTCTGCATCAGACACTAAACATCTTGTGATGCTGCACATCACAAACAAAAGCAGCAAGCCACCAGCATGATGCCTGAAGGCTGATGAGGGTAGAGAGTTAAAAAACATTTCCTGAGCGAACTGGTGAACACTTCAAAGCCACCCAGTCCAGAAGACATATTATCTTAACTATTTTATACAGTATAAATGTCAAATAGACTTGAAAGGTACACTTTGATTGTGCTGTGGTACAGCCTGCTGTGACCAGCGATCAGTATTCACACAATAAGCTGACTATTGCTCATTTCCTGTTTGAAACCAATAGTTATCCTTGTCACTTTTAAGCATGACCCTAACCAGCTGTGTGTTTATCATTGTAACCGTGACGACAAAGGTCATAACCTTAAGGACGTACTTATTCTAAATCAATATTACAATAGTGTCCCAACCTGACCAAACAGTGACCATTCCAGGAGCTTAACTGCATGTTTATTATTGTAACCATGACGACAAATTATGCCTGCTGCTGTAAGGGCACTTCAGGAGATACTCGTATGGGTCGTATCAGAGGACAGGGACAAACAACCCGTATTTCCTACTTACTGCTGAATACAACTGTTGCTACAATTACTAGGTGCCTTTATAAATATGAATATACATGTAAAGACTCACCCTCACCCCACAGGACACATACATGGCCAGTGTCCAGTATATTTTTGTTTTGTCACAACAGCTGTCGACAAATATGACTGTGTTTTATCTATTAAAATGTTTTAATATTAAATCATTGGGGTCAAAAGATTATAGACTAAGCTTTTCATGCTGTTCAGCATCAGAGGCCCGGAGTGTAGTTTCTACTCTCAAAGTATCCTTCTGCCCTTCACTGGAACTCTGATTAGTCCGAAGGTGTAATTATTTGACATTTTGTAAATTATTATTGAACCATCCAAAACTAACACAAATGCTAAAGAGCCACAACAGGATGGGCACACACAGCCAGGAGGAGAAGTGTGGAGTGAAACTAAAGTTTATGCATTAATAACTGCTATATTTCATTACAATAATTAGTAGCCATCAGTGATATTATTAGTTCCATGTGTGCTTTTCACAATGTTTGTTTTGTAAAAAAGGACCAAGAAGAATGTATAGACAGCAGTGATATAAAACATTTACAAAAGTCAAAATGGTTATTTTTAAATTGAGGTTTAACAAAAACTGTAAGCTTTAATTGGCTTGTAAAAAAAAGTTATTATGGGTTTTTAGTTTGACTGGAACATGTTAGTCATATAATTATTATTATTTTATAATCCAAAAATTAAAATATGAAACTGCTAAAGATTCCTTTTTACAACAAAGATTGAAGTCACAGCAGGGAGATAAGAGGTGAAATTCATGTGTCCATTAGATCATTGTTGATGTTAATAATAATAATAAAAACAGTTAATAATAAATAAACAATAATAATTAGATTAGTCCACTTCCTTTGGCTGAGGTGTTGTATAGCCTGATGGCAGTGGTAACAAAGGATCTCCTGAACCTCTCTGTTCTGCAGCGCAGTGAGATGAGATGTTTGCTGCAGCTGTAGCTGCTTCTCTGTCCTGCCAGAATGTTGTGGAGAGGATGGTTGGTATTTTCCAAGATGGCCTCCATCTTACATTGCATGCGTCTCTCCACAACAGTCCTGAGTGTGTTCATGTCTGACATGAAACTGCCCCAGCAGACTGCAGCATGAAAGAGTGCACCGGCCACCACTGACTCCTAAAACATGTGCAGCATTTCACTGCAGACGTCAAAGGACCTGAGCTAATAACAATAGTATGTATTACTATGATTTGAATTTTATGATAATAAATAAACAAACCTTGCGTGTAGCCTGTTTTCTCTGTTCTCTGATGTTAAAAAAAAACCACTTAAACACTTAAAAACACTCTTCATGTTTAATCTGATTTCATGTCGAATTGTTCAGGCATCATTTGTAGAAGAATGAAGCAGCAATGACTGGGAAATAAAACCAGAATGACATGAAAACATGTTTTCTGATAGTCCGTCTTGACCACACCCACAGGTCTGAGTTTTCTTTTATCTTTTATCTTTAGAGTTGAGAATTTTCCAACAAACAAATTATACTTTTAAGATTGTGACTCAGTTTTTTCACATTTTTCCAGTACACTTCGCGTTTTGCGTAATATTTAATTAAAAACAAACAAAAATAAAAATAAATAAAAGAGTCTTTGATACAAGGACAAATATACAGTTTTATTTTCAGTCTCACCAATGGTGGACAGACAAAATGACAGCTTGTCTCAATACCATCCAATGTAAACAAAATAATTAGTTTGTCTTTGGCTTCTCTTCTTTTTTCTTTACAAGTAAAATATTTAATATTTATTAACTCACAAAATACCAATAAAATAGACATTATTCTTTGTAATTCTGGCCACAAAATCCTGCAGAACATTTAATATTCTTTAAGGTCCCTTTCATTATAAAATCAATTGTATGTACAAATATTAATTTACTTTCGTGAGGGCATTTTTAATAAAAGTCCTGACAGTGCAACAGTAACATATTGCCTCTTCCACACACTGCTAATGTTTGTTTTTTGTCATAAAGTATCATTACATTCATTTACAGTCTTTAAATAAGCTTTACAAAACACATTAATGTCATTAAAGGAGCCTACAAACAGAACAACACCAACTTTATTAAACTGAGCAGTTCAGTGCACAAATGAGTTTCTTATTTCCCAGATTATCCTTGTTGATTTAAATGTTTAAGTAAAATATATACTCACAAATTGTAACAATTTACAGGACACAGCCGTGTATATTTTTTGTAAATGTTGGCAACTTTGTTGTTGTTCCAAAATAATTTGGAAATGTAACGTTTGTGGAAAAATAAAACTTCAGGTAATGTGTATAAAACTGTAATTTCCAAATTTCCGAATACAAAACAGCTAAAATAAATCCCGTTTTGAGTGAATAAGCCTGGTAGATCCTGCTCCACCAAAATATAAAGCAATAAAACACTGGTCACTACTATTTTAGTGTTTGACAACCGTCCAGTTTCATAGAGAAGTACAGGCGGACTCTTGAGTCTTTACTTTTCATTTCTGAGACACTTTTGAATAAAGCGCCTGGTGTCATTTGGCCTGGTGACATCTCTAGTATGGACTAAAATCACTCTCGAACCAGCTAAATTAATCACGTCACACACAATGTAACAAAATGCCATTGCACAGAGAAACGAAACCCTATTTCTGACTGATTCATTGCTATATAAAGCAGGTTACTGTCCGCCTCACTCGTAATAATCTTCCCTTTAGTCTGTTACTATAAAAATAGCTTTGGGACTAGAAATATTCTTTCTTGAGAATCCTAAATTTGTCTGGTCTGCGTCATTTCAGTATGGACCATTTGATCTGCTCCTTGGCCGACTGCAGAACCTGGAAACACAAAGAGAGAAAAAATATAAACTTTGAAATATGATATAGCAAAACAGTAAAATACATAAGAACATTATAGAAATGCATAAAACCCAATAAAACGTATACATAATATAGTAAAATATAAACTGTTGAAGCACTTCCTGAAGAAAATGTGTGTGATTATGTGTGTTTATGCTGATTGGCAACATTTGTAGATGAATTATCAGATAAAAACTCAGTGATCTTAATGTATTAGCTTAGATGCAATAGGCGTGAATGGTGCTTTAAATCACTTCACCATTATGCATAAACTGTACATGTAAATGTCTTTTATATCATTATATTATAATGAGTTTATTCATAGGTGACCAATATTTGAATTTTGTCCTGCAGGTGCTGTATTATAATTATGTGTAATACAATGGGACTGTCAGGTTTTAATGCAATATATAATTTATAATAACTCATTAAATGTACTTATTTCCATAATGAACTCATGTACAATTAATTACAGTAATAAAACCTAATTTGTGGTTTTAAATTATTTAATGCTCAAATCAAGTGAAAGAAAAAATGATATACTGCTACATGTTTGTTTACTTGCTGTTGGTTTTCCTGCCATATTCATGCAGAAGATAAAACATATGTTTGGAGTCAGTGCAGGGATTTCTGTGAGGTAAACCCAGAGTAGCACAGACTTGTAAAGTATTGCAGTACCACGGTTCAACCACTAGATGTCAGAGCAAGACTATGCTCAATGCCATCATGTTGGAGGAGCTCAACATAGATGTGAAGTGTAACATTTTCCACCTGTTGTTACATTACAAACAAAGAAAATGTTTTGATTCCATCACACAATAAAATTGATAAAATTATAGAATATATCAATTACCTAAAACACAGGCTTAAATATGCTGTTAATGAATTATTATTTAAATGCAGCCAGTTTACAACAGCAGAGTGTTATTATTATTACTTTATTATTATTACTGCAATACTGGAATCAATGAACTTTACTATTAAGGGTGAATTCTCTGTCAGCAGTCAACTTAGTGTATTTGTATTTATATGAAATGTATATGAAACTGACAGTTACAGTAAACATGGACCATACTGAGATGTAATGTACCGAAATTTACATTTCTTAGACAATTTTCAGTACTGTCCAGTGACATCTTTGTGCATTGACCAACATTATAATAATATAATGATTACATTTAATTATATTTCATGTACATTTGCAGGAAGGAATACATTTTGTTTGTAAGAGTGTATTAGGGTTAGGGTAAACTTTTAACAGAGAGACAGATAGATAGATAGATAGATAGATGGATAGATAGATAGATGGTTAGAAGGTTAGATGGGTAGATGGATAGATGGATAGATGGATAGATAGATAGATAGATAGATAGATAGATAGATAGATAGATAGATAGATAGATAGATAGACAGATAGATAGATAGATAGGTACTTTATTTATCCGCTAGGGTAAATTCAGTTTAACAGCTAGCTAGTCTTAAATTCTTCACAGGTTTCAATAAAGTTTGATCTCATTTTTGGGTAGTTCTCAATCCTTCAATTTAAACCCAGACTTCATTTCAGCTGTAAGGTTGTTGTTCCTCAGTCTGACAGCAGGGGGCACTTGGAGCTCAGGTAATATTCACTGCAGGATGGAATCCTGGGAAATGCAGTCACATAAGGCCTACACTTACTGTGCTGCTCTTGGCTGATTAGTGCCTTTAATTTTTATAACAGAGTTATACAGAGTTGTAGTTTTCAGTATTGCTCGTTAGTTTTGGGGACTAGTTTGTTAATCTGATTTTTACAGTACACACTGTCCAGCATGCAGAACCCTCCCTTTAACTCTGTGATCTTCATATGTAATTTGAAAGTAAATTATTGCTGTTTTCACATATGAGAACACAGAGAAGGATAGTTCTACTCCACAACACTTCAACCTGAAATATTGTTCTATCTGCACTATCTGACAGCTTTAAAGTTACATTACTTTAGATTTAGATTACATACAAAGATACAAAACATATGAAATATGATGCACTGGTAAAATTAGCACTAAAATGAACTCCAACTACAACAGTACAATGATACATTAATGTTAAAATTCAATATTATATTCAAATAATATTCAAAATCCAATATATATATATATATATAAAGTATCATAGGGGCCATTCTTCTGCATTATGAGTACTTTTACTTTTGATACTTTAGGTACATTTTCCCAATATATACTTGGGATAAAATGATATTTTCAGTGGAGGACTTGTAATAGAATATTAAAGGTAAATATTAACTAAAATATGTGAATACTTTCTCCACCACTAATTAAAACAACATCACTGTAGTGCTGCAGTTGCCAATCATTAACACCTGCCTCTGCACCCTGTTGTGTTCACTTCATATTTGCAGTTGTGTGTGTTGAACAATTTGTTCCTCTGTACTGTCTGTGGCCGAGAGCAGGCACCACCTTAAAGACTAAAGAAGGCAAGAAAAAAAATCACCATGAAAGACTGCCACCTTGCTCTGCTAAATGTTTGCTGATACATATCTGTGGCTATCTTTAGGTGGTTATAAGGTCAACCCTCTGCCTATAGGTGAGTATACAGCAGAAAAGTGTATATACAAAACACTTCGCATCTGAGACTCTAGCATAATATGATACAATAGAATTGATAGACTGCATTGGCCATGTGTGATGTTTATTCTATAGGTTTAGTTTCTCAAACTTTCACAACCTCCTCTCAAGCTTGGGGTCCTGACCTGCTAACCCATTGTAAATACCATAAACCCTGTACAGTACAGTACAGAAAGGGTTGCTGCATATAGGCGAACACTTTCTATGATTTTTAGCTCTTATTTGTAGTTTTGTGTCATTAGATACAGATACATATTAGATATGGAAGAAATGCAGTTCTGAAGAAATTACCCCCACCCCCAAAAACAGTCCAGCTACAGCAGACTGAGATTTGTTGTACAGTGTAGGGTTGCAGTGAAGTTAGTACAGACTTACATTAGTGGTGAGGGCCAGTTTCTCTGTTATGTGCTGTGAGGGTTAAAGCAACAGATAGAGAAGCTTAGAGCATGAGTACACACACACACACACACGCACACACACACACACACACACACACACACACACACACACACGCACGCACACACACGCACACACACGCACACACGCAGGCCCATGCACATGTTCATTCCTGCACACAAGCAGGAAGACATCAGCAGCAGCTAAGAAAGACATCAGAAAAACATTCAGGTAAATAAATGTACAAGGCAGAAGAGGTCAGAGTGGTCAGTGAAGCAGGTCTGTATCTGTCCAGTACTTAAGAAAGCTTCTGTGCTTTAGAGGATGTTAATCCAACAGCAATCTGTTTGTTGACCCGTCAATCCCATTCATTCACAGTTGAGCCTCTTAGTGCTGTACGATGCTTTGGAAATGAAGCCAGGCTAGCTGCTACCTGAACATGCATGGTCAGCTAAAGCGTTAGCATGCAGCCTTGTGAATTAGCAAACAGGTGTTAAACTGCTACTAATTATTCTGCTATACAGTTAGTGTGTTTCTGTAACTCATTAGGATGTGTGAGAGATAGAAATTAAGTATTAATGTTAATAACAGTATAGAAATGAGGTAAACATGCAGCTACAGTGTGAGTATAGGTGTGTATCTGCTACAGGATTTATGTGTAGGTGTTGTCATGCAACCCGCCCATTTTAATCATTCCATTTCTGCTTTTGTCTCTGAACTTCTGGTCTACTTTACCAGCGACAGCAAACGCAGGTCTTGATTCTTGATTCTGAGCTCCTCATGAATGCTGAGGTCATTTTGCCTGACACTAGCACATTGTATTAAAAGACGATCTGTTCAAATAGCCCCAAGTTAGCAGTCTTGGTGCTTATGAGACAAGTGATAATCAGACCTTTATAGTGATGGTGTGGATACAAAGTAGCCAACTCAACAGTTCACTAATTGGTGACTTGTGTAGCTGAGTCTTGATTTCCAAATCCAAATGTAATTTTTCAAGTTGGTACCTTTAACTGACCGTCTCATTTGTGGTGTGCCACAAGGCTAGGTTTCGGTCCTTTACTTATTTCTGTTAAAATACTTCCTCTTGGGGGCATTATTTTCAAATGTGATATTTATTTAATAATGGCAGTCTTCTCATTAATGTTTTAAGAGCTGGATGTCATGCATGTGGTATCCAAAGGTTCTCAAGCTGCTTGGACCACTTGCAGCAATATTAATTCTTAGCCTATTTAATGACTGTATATAATGCATGCATTATATAAATATTATATAACTGCAATCAATAAACAATAAGGTGTGCCAAAAGTGAAGGGGTCTGAATACTATCTGAAGCTACTGTAAATGTATGTGTGTGTGTGTGTGTGTGTTTGTTACCTGGGCCACACTTTGTTCAGATAATGGGTTCTCATCCGCCTGTAAGACAAAATAACATCATTGAGTATACAAGACAAAAATGCTAAAGCGATGCAAAACACACACACACACACACACACACACACACACACACACACACACACACACGCGCACACACACACACACACACGCAGAGCAGTGCAAACACCATCAGATTTGTAGCAAAACACCAGTACATACTGTGAATTATAAGCGTGTTTGTTAACAGCTCAACCAATCACAACTCGTATTAGAATTGAAACCATGCTAGTGGTTCTAGGGTCGACACTGTCAGTTTGTTTGTTCACGGATTCAAATATCTCAACAACTGTTACATATATTTCCTTTAAATTTCATCATTCGTGGTCCCCAGAGGATAAAACCCAATGACTCTGTTGTCCCCCTGACTTTCCCTCTAGCACCACCAGGTGGTTAACGTTTTAGCAGCAGCCAGCCCAGTTCTTTACACTCTGTTAGTTACGTTCTCTCACCATGCATTTACCTCATCTGTCTCACCCGTCCCTCCTTGGTCCCTCCACTTTCTCTACCACACTTTCATTCATTCATTCACTCTTTCGCTCTACCTCGTCTCTGACTCTCTCTCTCTCTCTCTCTCTCTCGCTCTCTCTCTCACCCTCTGTCTGTCTGTCTACAGCAGCTGGCTCTTGTCTGTCTGTCCCTCTAGGTTACCAGTGATGTAATCAAACAGGACGAAGCCATAGGCTGGCTCTGACATTAGCTGACACCGATCAGATGAAGAGACACAAGGAGAAGGAGAGAGAGAAAGGTAAAGCAGGTAAGAGGAGGCAGGAAGCCATTGAGAAAAGCTGTGGGAAGCTACAATATGAGTCTTAATGTAAATGTAGACAGTTTGAACAGGCCACACAGCTGATCTGATGCTTTAGAACATAATACAGTTTTTTGTTTTTGTTTTTTTATTTGATTTTGCAATGACTGAAGTAAATAAATGACAGTCGTCTTACCCTGTAGCTGACCTTCTGTAGGACCTGCTGTGGGTCACTCTCCAGAATCACCCTGGCAACAGGATTAGGCAACCAATCAGAGTACAGCACAAGCAGGACAAGGGTTATTTTATAGACCATCATGATCACGGTCCACTTGAAAATGTTGGTGGCCCACATCTCATCCCGTGACAATACAGAGGCCAAATAATACATTCTTTCTTTTTATTTCAATAATAACGACTGAACATTCAGAACTGAACTGGAAGCAGTTGAAAGTTGTTTGATGATGATTCACCGGTTGTCTCCTGACTCATGATTCTTCCTGTTACTAACCAGCTACCAAATTTGGAACTCCAGTTGTTGCCAGGGATGTAATCTTTTAGCGCACAATCAGACTGAGATAGCTAACAAGTATAAGAAGTGGAAAGTTTCTTCACAGTAACAGGCCTTAATACAAGAAAAAAAACAATGAAAGAAGTTTTTCAACATTTTTAATGTTTTCAGACATGTTTAATCATTTCATTTTAAAACATTTAAAACATTATTATAAGTCGTTTTTTTTTCTTTTCTTTTCTTACATAATTACATCTTTTCACCAAAATTGTACTGTTTTGCAAATGATTTGTCGGCCCACTTGTAATACCTTCACGGTCCACAGGTTGGGAACAACTGGACTAAGCAATTCATAAAATAATTATTAACACATGCCCGATGCTGGAAATACTTCCAAGTTGCAGCCGTAGCTTACATGTTGGCTCGTTTGAACACAGTAAATTGTGTTTGTGTTGCAGTTGATATTATAAATAAAAATTGCACATATTGTTCTATACATCTAATCAGCTGTAAACATTATTTTTTTCTCTTACCCTCCATCAATGATTTCATCCACTACCAGGAACACTCCTTCCATATTATCCAGTAAACACCTCCGCTCCACATTTTTCCTGCAAAAAAACCCCAAACAAAGCACAACACAACAATTAATCCCCTCCGGCCCATAATCCTCTCAGTCCTATCGTTACATTTTCACAGTTAGTTTATTATTCTTCAAAAAATTGCAGTTTCACATGTGTTTATCTTTACTTAAAGGAGCAGTTTTGAGATTTTGGGCAATGTGGATATTCACTCTGCTGAGTTAAGAAGATCGACGATCTCATCATGTCTGAGCTATAGTATAGACCTGGAGTTAGGAGTTAGCCTAGCTTAGCATAAAGACTATGAGTCTGTGGATGGTTGTCTAGTTCTCAGAGGACAATAGTTTATCCTGCCACTTCTGTGCAATGTCTCTGCTGGCAACCTCACCATGATGACAAGCAGTGACTAGAGGTCACCAAGAAACCCCTCCAGCACGGAGCTTCCCATAAAACCACAAATCATCGTTCCTAAATTTCTTTGCATATGTTACTCTAAATAAATGCTAATGGTGAACGTCCCCTATGTGAACTAATTCATTTTAATCAGTATGAACTTTGCGCTAGCTCTTGTGAAGTGTGAACTTACACAGCACACACCGATCGTCCAACTGAAGGTACTCATATCTGTAACATTTGCCGAGGAGACACAAAATCTAAATAAGACAACAACAAAATTACCTGGAGTCACATTTCTCCTGTGTTGGTAGAAGCTACTGCCTGTCCAGACCGATCTGCCCACTGTCGTCAGTGGTCACAAACCAATATCAATCCTCCAATCAAACGCCAATCAAACGCCCCACATGTCAAAGTAATGGAGCATTACTGGGAAGAGTAACTGTGATGTAATTACTGAATTTCAAATTGTAATCCCTCAAACAACTAGTTACTGAGAAAAAAAATCAGAGATTAGATTAGATTCGATTGAAATTTCAGGTCTAATTTGCAGGACACGACATGATGTGTTTCCTAAGGGTTTTTAAAGAATACTTTGTGGTTACTCAGGGGCAAACGTTTACTATTCCGGATTAAAATAAAACGAGGAGACTGTTCAGCAGCTTCCCTGAATTTATTCTGTCACACTAACATCTGGACATTTCCATACCGCACATGGCAACTTAGAACAGTCTGTAATCTTTCATACTGAATAATAATATAATCTCTCAGTGTCTCTATCGCTCACACTCTGCATTACTGCTGCATCGGTTTCCATGGCAACCGCATCAGCCGCTATTTGGCCGTTAATGTTGCAGTCAACAGCGAGGGATCCTGGTGTTGAATTTTACATCAGTTTCAACATGGAGACTCATTATCTCTCTGAGAGGCTCCGGAAGAGGAGCGTTAGTGTGGAGGAGTGTGTGGATTACCATTAGCACTGATGGTGCTGAGGCTGAACGACAAAGGCTCTAACATCACAATGACGTGCGTGCATGGAGGGGTACTGTTTCTGTTTCAGTGCTATTTATTCAAAAGCATTGTTCCTGTCTGTCCTGTTTTTTTGTTTTTTTTCCCTGTATTTTTAGATGCATCATATCATTAATGTATTATTTAATTCATTCATGCTTTCACCCATGTAACGTTTTTAAGGTTTGGTGAGTGAACGTACCTGAGGATCTGACTGAGGGAGTCAAATAGGCAGTTCAGTACCGACATCAGCATCAGCTGGAGAGAGAAAAAAATAAAACAAAAAAAAACACATATAAAATACCTACAGTAAAAATTCTACATGTACATATATTTAAAATATTTTATTAAAAGTTTATTGTAGTTTGTAAAGAATGTCCATATTACTCTATAACTACATGTTAGTACAGATAGAGAGATTAAACTCCGGGGCAGTTCTCCTGGGGGAAGGACCAGCAGCTCTTCTGGCAGCTAAATATGTCTCTGTTGTTCATTAAACTGTATAATTGTTTTCTATTTGATTGAATTATATGGAAATCAAACAATGGACTGCATCAGTATAAGGCACATATTTAATAATGAATGTGTTTTAATCATCTGTAAACTGCTTTGGCAGCAACAATGTTTTTGCTCATGCCAGTAAACCTATTTCACTGCATCTTTGTATAATAGATTTCTGTGGATCTGTGCTCATTAGCATATTTGAATTTCTGATGAAACCAGAGCAGAAAATGAAGCTATACAACATTATCCTGCTGAATAAACTCAGACGAGCTTCCTGTTGTCTTCTGCCTGCTGCTTACTGGGCTTACTGGGAGCTGTACTGGAAATCCTGCTGCTCTGCGCCTCCTCTCTGAGGTCTGCAGAGTTACTGCTGCTAGATGCACAACTATTTGAGGCAATTTGGATTTGCTATATTTTCACTACTTTTCTCTGAGCTTTTCAGCCAGAACATTTTTGTTTTTTACCGAGTGATTCATATAAAACGAGTCATCAACAGTCGACTGCTGCTTCAGTCTTTAAACCGTGATAAAGATACAAACACATCGACAGTAAGCGTGTGGGCGGAGCTGTGCAACCAAACAGAACGTAGTTAGCTGGAGAGGAGGAGGAGGCAGACATGAGGGAGATGGTGGACACATAGAACCAGAGTGGGCCGCACAGTCTGCACCTCCCTACACTGTGATCAGTGATCTGTGATCATAACTGCACATAAAGAACAATCACACTTAATGGATGGTGAAAAGGCAACAGGATGAACAGATGAAAGACGCACAAGGCCTAACATCTGCCATCACCATATTTTCATGTGTATATTATTAACAGGATATCAATATTTAACTTTTTAATATCATGGTTGTCATTAATACCAGTGTACACCTGGACACCCCTAATCTCCTCCTTGCCAAAGGTTTACTGAACAAACCTCTGACAGCTCTAGAGGGCGCTACTCTGTAGATGAATATGAAATACAACCTCCCTGCAAGATGTGAGAGAGTGGATGGAAAAAAAAACACATTGTTCTGTCAGGGGAGATAAATTCAACTTACCTCGTTCTCCTGAGCGCTTCCCACCACATAGAAGAAGAGGTCTATACTGCCCTTATAGACGATAGTCATCCCCTCCAGGAAAGCTATCTCATCTGGAGAGAGAGGGGGAGAGGGCCAGGTTAGGGATGAAAGGTAAAGTCAGTGTCATACATTCAACATTCCGCGTCATTGGAGGGTGTGCGCGAGGCTCCATGTACATCCGTGTACCAACCGTTGTTATGTTAGCTCACTAAATTACAAGGGTACCAACTGGGCATGAGCTGGAAGAACACAAAGACAACCGAGTGTGTTGTGATTCATGGAGGGGAATTTCACAGATTTTGGGAAAAGAGTATACATGAAGTATCTATGCATGTGCAGACTACGTAAACGATGATCTGCTGCACATGTATGTAACGCATCCTCCAAGTGGAGTATAGTAGTGGGTACGACCGAGGACGAAGACAGACAAACTTCTGTTTTATTAAAGATATAAGCGAGAAGAAAGAAAAGTGAAAATGAGATGAAAGAAAAGAAGTTTTAGAGTAATGAAGGAGAGGGAGGGACACAGGGAAGGGTGCTAGAAACAGGGAGTGAAGAAATGCATTAAGTAACAGAAAAGCAGGACAAAGGGAGAATGAGGTGGGAGGGGGGGGGGTCTAGCATGACAAGTGCAGAAGAAAGAGGAGAAAAGGAGGAATGAAGGAGGAGTTTTGGACAAAGGGAGGAATACACTGAGTGGGTGATAAAGAGGCCGGGGGTAGGGGCTCAGGTGACAGCTGTGTGACTCTCCCACTTCCCCTGAAAATGAAACTTATTCTGCAGCACCACAAAAAAACATCAGAGGGTGTTCGGTTTCTCTGAGCAGCCCAATCAATGTACTTTTGGTTTAAAAGATACATTAATAAAAGTTGTAAAGTTATGAATCCAAAAGTCACTATTTCTATGGATTTTAAAGAGTCACACTAACAATCCCCATCATGAACATTAAGGGTTCGGCTCTTTAGTGGAAAACAGGCTCATGTGAAAACTGCTTCAGGCTAGTATCATGTACAAGATAGTTGAATGTGTAACAGACGACATTGGAGATGTGTGTGAGTGCAAGTGTTAAGTACAATACACAGGGAAAGAATAAGAGAGCCACATGGAGTGGAGCTTACTGTCTGCTTTGTGTGTCTTGTTGAAAACGTTCCTCTCAAAATTCTTCTGCTCCTTCATGGAGGGGTAAAGCTCAGGGTCGTAGTACTGAAACGGAAACATTCATGAAAGAGTGACTTAACTGCTCGTTTCATTCCCTTTGGGGCTGTTTCTGTTAAACATGTCAGAACAGATGACGCTGTGAGGAGGTGTGAATAAGTATCGTTTAAATGTGCTAGGAGACCATACCAGTGGTTTTTATAGTTTTAGCCCATTAAAGTTTAAGATTTTCATAAAATGAAACCCTGCTTTTATACTATTCATGGTCATTTTATCAGTAATACCCACTCAGTGTATTCACATTCAGTAATTACCTCTCTATTGTATTTATCAGATTTCATTGTTAGTTGAGGAGTCTAGCATTCCCACACTGGATTCAACTTGCCTTCACATGCACAAGGGATTCACATGAGCCGATGCAGTGTGTAATCCAATGTTACTGTTTGTAATTTGATCTAACTGATATCAGCCTCACTGTTTACTGTTCACTCTCCCGCAGCCAGATCAGAGCTGTGTTAAAAGAGAGAAGTTGTACGAGGTCTTGTGTGCCTCCAGAAGGAACTAGGTGCAGTCTGACGTCAAGTGACGTAGCTTGAGTCAGCATCGGTTGAAGCACCTCCAAGCACACTAGCCTGCAGTTCCTCTAATGACCACTAGATTCTGTCTCCAACAGTGAGTCAATCCCCATAGACTGGATTAGCTTGGATTTAGGGGCGGAGTCTGGCACTGCCAAGATGGCGACGGTAGGACAGCTCGCTCTGAGCTTCAAAACCGCTCTTCAGAAACCTGATGGTGAGGTCATGGAGGCTACATCCATCTTTATTTACGTCTATGGTTAAGATTGAAGAAAAACTGCGGGGTGGGGTTACCAGGCCTCTGTGGCCTGCTCCTCTTCTCTGCTTGCGGTTACAGGCTCCAGACTAAATTAGCCACTACTAGCACAGTACACCCTTGTCACATTGCACTGGGGTAATGTGCTGTAAGTGCCAGGTTTTGACAAGGGGAAAAAAAGCATGGAATAAAGACAATATTTTTGTTTCTGCTGCTTTTCTGAGACTGTCCATCATGAATGACAGCGCGACAGGAGTCCACTCTTTTAGGTTACTGCTAATACTAACCTCACATTTCGTACTGCTGCTGCTTCATATTAAAAGAATTCAACTGTTGAAACACAGGGTGGCTTTTATTGTGAAGGAGTCACAGACAACTCATATTTTGTTACCTTTGGTTGCTGTTTTGTTTTGTCTCCCCTGTTGATAGAGATTTTACATTACACATTTGAAATCCCTGTGGGAAAAAACCTTCGAAGTCTGACAAGGGAATCCACATATTGAGCATTTTGGGGTTTTAGGTAGATAAACAAATGCAAATAAATTCAACAATGTGTTCACTGTGATGGACTACATAACACAGACGTCAGTACTTTAATTTTAACTATGAAAAGAAACTTGTGTTTTGTATCTAAATATGGAAAAATACCCAACAGGTTTTACATTAGAGCTGAGAACCATTACTGAATGTAATCAGTCTAAATGTTGTTAATACTGGCACATTAATTTACAATGGCAAAGAAACACCAATGTCATAGATGCTAAAAGTAAATAAACTCCAGAATTTTCATTGGCCATGGTATAAGAGGTAATTAACAGTTAATGAGCTATAGCATGTTAGATCACCTTTATAGTGCTTGAACCTTACCTTTGACAGAAGTCTGTTGCCATCATTATCAAGGATGAAAACAGCTTTCACTGTGTAGAGGGAAGGTTCCTGCAACAATAAGCAGAAAGAACATCTTAAATATTTCAGCTTTGCTGAGTCACCTCAGAGAGACATCTAGGACATAATGCTACAGCTCCAGTCAGCCATTCCTCCCTCACCTGACCACTGTGTTGTATCAACCTTTATTATCCAGATAAATCCTGATTTTCCAGCAACACCCTGTTTGCATTCACATTAAAACACACAAGGTGCCCAGCCCAACCAGTTGCTACACTAAACACCAGGCTGCACACACCGTTTCTTCCATATTCACATGCTTCAGTTCTGGTTTTTCATTTATCATTTCCAGATGTGGAAATGACCGAAGATATTTTCCATTCTCCTGCACACACTTCACTTATCCTTCCTTCCATTCATCTGTCCGATCTGTGAAGAGTTTTCAGACCCGGGACAAAGTTCTGTTATGCACTGACTAGCATAGATTCACAGTCAGAGTGTATCACAGAACTTAGACCAGGAGCTTACAGCATCCACTGTCCAATATTACCTTGGTATACAGTAAAATGCTACCTGCTGCCAGAGGAAATGGATCAACACAAGCATTAGGATTCATCCTATGGAAAACTTTCATTGCAATCCATCCAATATTTTTCAAGACATTTTGTCGTGGACCGCTTGATGACTATGAAGTCTCTCGGGAGCATTTGTTCAACAGTCAGAATCCACTATTGATGAAACTCGTGTTACTGACTAGTCTGTCAGTTGTCTTCAGACTGGAGCGTTGCTGATGTATCAGGAGTCTGATACACCTATAATTACTCTAGTCAAAGCTGTCATGTATAATAAATGCACAGATCTTGTTGGTTGTCATTCCTGCTGGCAGACCAGCTGTGCACAGTGATGAAGACCTACATTTGGCTGCATATTTGTAAATCCATCACAAACAAGTTCTACAAACACTAACTAGTAGTAACTTACTTCCATGACAACAGGGCAAACTGGATCTGGTGATGAAGCTCATGATATTGAAATCACCAGAAAAGCTGCTAAATGGACCATTTGGTGAGATCATTTTGTTAACAACTAGTTAGTTTTAGTCATTTTCTGAATCAGGTTGTACCATAAAAACTTGTGTTGTTAGGAGACATATGTAGCACTGTCCAATTAAAAGCCACCAACAATGTGAACAGAAAGTTTTAGCAGGTCAAGTTTCGGAGTTAGTAGCATAAATGTAGTTTAGAATATGAGGGAAAATATCCAACCAAGCTACCAACCTTTTTTTTTTTTTTTGGCAATTTGGTTAAGATAATAGCATAACATTTTGTAATTTGAGATATTTTGTGTTATTATGTGAAATATACTGTATGTTAATGGTACTTCACCAAAACTAACATTTCAGGCAGATATGTGTTTTCTGTTGGTTAATTAAAGGTGCCCTGGAGTTCTTGAGCACTAGTGGTGCTGTGTGTTTTAAGTCCCTGTTTTGTTTGTATTGTGGAAGCACATGAATGCTAACATTTAATATAAGTGATGTAATACACACTGCTTCACACTTTTTCTGCTGATCCACAGTTGATAGTGGCAATGCCATGCGCAAACATGGACGTGAACAATGAATTTAAAATTGGCTTTTGCAGAAGTTTGATGAGGAAATCAGGCCTTATCGATGTACACAAGGGATTTTGGTGAGACAGACTGAATGCACATTTGTTTGCTTACAAGAAAACGCTACAAAGCACCTTTACTATTTACACTTGTCCTAGTTAGAGGTGGAGCCTGCATACCGTAACTTTTCAACTACAACATCATTACAGATATTTTACATTCTACTTTAAATGGCATCGTAATGTAAATGTAAGAGGAAATGGCTTATTTGACTCTGGATCAACATGACAGCTTAAAATCTAACAATTGTCTGGTTTAAACATAATGACAGATTTTCTGTAATATGTGTGTTTAGAAGTAGGTCATGGATTCAGACGAAACCGGAGACCAATTTAAATGTCTGGAGACTGTTCCACTAACTAAAAAAGTAACATAAGAGATTGCAGCCTCCTGCAGCTTAGACTTGGCTGTTTTTCTAAACTGCTATTTGCATTTATTTTTACATTTTTACCACATTATGGACATGATATACAAACAGGACATTCTAGGCTTTAAGCAGATGCTATAATACAATTTTCTCTAACAGTGACCTGACCTCTATAAGGTATATTACATGATGCAAAAAAAGAGACCTTTGTTTTGCTTCCATCATGCTTTGCTACACAGAACCAGATCACTAACAGCTGTATTTAATGGAACCTACTTTAATGGATTTACTAGAGAAAACCCTTAATTTTCAAAATTAGCAGGTTTTCAGAGCTCTTCAAAACAAATGAAAGTCTATATTTGACATTTTGGCACAAAGGCACTGGTGAATTTAGTAACACTGAGATAGAGCCAAGCTAACTGCTTCCTCCTTTGTTCAGTCTTTCTGCTAAGCTAAGCTAAGCTAACTAGCTGCTAGGCAAATATGAGAGTTGTGTTATTCTCCTAAGTCCATGCATGAAAGTGAATAAGTGTATTTTCCAAAATGTCACACTAATGCTTTAAATTTGGTAAACACTAACTAATACTAAACTACACTAACCTAACCTAACCTAATACATAATACATATACAGTACATAATACAATGTTTTATTTGTGAGTTTAACAATAGTGCTGCCTCTGTGGCTTTTATATGTACAACGATGTCACTACATTTCAATAAAAATAAGCATGAACAATGAACAGAGACAGTGTGGGCTATATTAAATTTCACTTTATTTTTTTTAACATATATTATAGATTGGATAACAAGTGTATCCTTTATTACACACACAGTCAATTAGATTTTTCTCCCTAAAAAGGTATATGGACATTTTGAATAAAGATTATTTTGTCAAAGTGTGTAAACTCCAGTGTTGAAGCTGAGCTGAGCTGTGGAGTCCAAACTCTTAAGGATGAGACGACTATTCTTACGGACATCTACAGCTATTAAACACACTTTTTTGGTGGGAAAAAAGTTGACAGTGAGTGTAGTAAAGGATGCAATTGTTATCCAATCTGTGATACATCTTAGAAAATAAAACACAAATGGTAATTGAGAACCAGACATGGAGTAAATTTTCTGATGCACATTATTTCAAAATCTAGGTTAGGTTAGGTTAGGTTAGGTTAGGTTAGGTTAGGTTAGGTAAGACGCCTGATGGACAAGTAAAAGTATCTGTAATGCCCATCACTCCCCTCAGCGTCCCAGAGCACTTAATGTTAACGTTTGTGTTTTTCTCTCTTGAATGTATGTATTCATATTTGGAGCAGTTTTGTGTTTGAAGCCTGTTTCCTGTGAAAAACGAGCAGACAGGTCGTTAGCTTACTATGACATATAGTTACTTTTTGTTGTTCGGCAACATCTAGTGGTCGTAGTAATTATGACAGGAGCAAAGGGAAAAGTGTGTTGACGACAAAGTGAGGACGAGGTTGTGGTGGCTGGATGAATATGAAACAGGAGATCGGTGTTCGACTCCCATGTGAAACCAGTAGTTTATATTGTTTCTATTATCCATGACCGTTCGTTGTTATTATTGTAACCATGACAACAAAGATCGTCTGATTTTGAGGAAGTACTTATTTTTACCCAAATCATGATCTTTTCTTAACCCTAACCAAGTAGTTTTTGTGGCTAAACCTAACCAAGCCATTACAGTTATTATAGTATCCACGGAAACATTCGGTACACCGCTCGTGGTACAGTCATGCGTTTATTATGGTAACCATGCCACCGAAGGCGCGCTATTTCAGGAGACACTTCCATGGGTCGTATCAGAGGGTTGCTCCTGCCGCCAGTAGGGGCGCTATAATAGGAAACACTCCTCTGGGTTGTAAAGGAGGGTAGGAACAAACGACCGACATGCTGGTATGGATTGGAGGACTTGTTGGGTTGTGCCAGACGATCTATGAACACACTGATCTGCTTCCCTTTCTTTCAATTTCACTGAGTTTTTATTTATGACCACCATTAGTAACATCACAGTTTTATCTTGGACTGGGAAGCTACAAATACAAAACATAAAGCTTCTTACAAACTGGGAGTGGAGTTTGTCTTTTCCTTATGAATTCTCCTTCACGTTTCAACGACCTCATAATGGTTGCCATTCAGGTCAAGAAAAAGTGGTCAGGAAAGTACCTGCCTGGGCATTTGCCGGGTAGGTAGGGTCTAACAAAAGGTGCTCCAGAGTTGCACTATGGGAAATGTATGATCATGTGTTTTTTGAGGTTTTCTCATAGGAGCTCAGGATATCTCAGTCTCTGCTGCTTTAAACATTTGACTATTCTTTGTCAAATCGGTTCCTTGAGTGCGAGTGGAGAACCAGGTGTTTTACTTGTAATGGAGAAGCGCCACACTGCAGTATCACTATAAGGAAAAGATCCAAATACCTGAAACACAGAACTGAGTGCCAACACAAAGTGATCAAACACTATCGCTACATATACACATACTTATGCTAAATTATACCTGTAGACAGAGACGCAGACACAGAAAGGGAAAGACGGTGGGGGTGAGAGAGGGAGGGAGGACAAAGACAGAGGCAGGCAGAGAGAGAGAGAGAGAGAGAGAGAGAGAGAGAGAGTAGTAAAGGAAGAAGAGAAAAAGGAAGAAGGAATCTAAGAAGATACATGTGACAGAACAAGCAAAATACTGAATATTCAAATTAATTAACCTACTTCAGTAAAAGTAAAATTCAAACACTCAAAATTACACTTTAGTAAATGAAACATTTATGTATAAGTAGCCCAATGAAATTAAAGAATCAAAAGTAAAAGTACTCATTATGCAGACTGGCTCCTTTAAAGGTGATGATGACTAGATCCTTATTTTTCATATACATAACATGTAACCAGCATTTTAATCAATTGTAACAACTTTGTAGTTTTAGGTTGATCATATGTTTCATATGCAAAGTGTTGGAAGAGGAGGAGGTACATTTACTCAAGTACCATACTGAAATACAATTTGAAGGTACTGGTACTTTAATTTATTTTTATATTGGAATTTGTATTTCATTTAATTCTACTTTATACTTCCACTCTACTACATTCCTGAGGGAAATGAACTTTTTACTTAACTAAATGTATTTTTCAGCTTATTATCATGCAGAATTTTCATTCAAACCAGTATGAAGCACTGTTAACAGAATAATCCTGCAACAGAAAATAAAGTATGTAAAATCAATGCCTCTCAACCACCTATTAATGCTGCTCACATGTTGATGCATCAGTGTTGATGACCTAACTTTTACCTTTGACAGATTAAGTTCATTTTCTGATAATACTGTGCTTTTTAATGCAGAGCAATTACTTGTAATAAAGTATTTTTATACCGAGGTAGTGTAACTTTTACTTAAGTAAATGAATAGTTCCTGCACCACTGATTGCACTGAAGTAAAAGAGTTTCCCACTAAAATGTTGTGAAGTACAAGTAAAGTAGCCTACATCAAAAACGTATTTAAGTGCAGTATTAGAGAAAATATACTTTTACAGTTACTTTACAACACTGAGAAACTGTGAAAAAGAAAGAATGAAACAGAAACATTTGAACAGGAAACTGACAGATATGAGAAAAGAAAGAGGTTAAAGAGTGAGGGGGTGAGAGACAGACTGGATAAATGGTGCGCGAGGCAAATGAAAAGGAGAGAGAGAGAGAGAGAGAGAGAGAGAGAGAGAGAGAACAGTGGACGTGGCACGTACTCTGCTCTACACGTCAACCGATCTGTGCACATATGGTCCACACAAGCAGACATTTAAACACCCAGAGCTGCTTTAACTACAACCACACACTCCCACACTGCTTCTCTTCATGTGTCATATCAACAGGATCGCGTCTCTACAAGTGATCCCTGCAGGAACTGAAGCTTTGCTTTACCTACTGTCCTGTTGAGCTCTGCACTGGACTGTGTGAGGATAAGTGGATAACAGCTGTGGCTCAACCAGCTCCATTGTAATGGAGTTAACTTAACACCCTAATAAGTTGTCGCATTGTAACCAGCACTGACCATCTGCACTATTTTTACACTGACAGACAGAGAAAAGTGTTGGCATTTAAACGCTCTGGCTGCTGCTGCATGTGAGACAGTGATCAGATCGGGCCTGGGCGTCTACAGTCAAATAATATGACGGCCACAGTCAGGATCACACTCACATGAACGCATCAGAGGAGAAATAAAACCTGTTTATGTTTAATGAACAGGCTGCAGCCGAACCCCCCTCCCTCCCTCCCCTCCCCTCCCTTCATTTTCTCCAGTATTGCCCACCACCGAAACTGCCATAATGCAACAAATGTCCCGCACGTTTAGAAAAACACACACACAAAAAAATACTACATTAACTGTCGACATTACAACCCTCTACCTAGCAACCAAAGGTGTCGCTTCCCGTGCTGGGTGAAACGGTGGAGAGGCTCACCAGAGACGTGGAGTCCATCGCTGCCGCCGTGCTCGCTCGGTGTGTTGACGTGGACAGCTCTGAGCTGTCACACCGAGATCACTGCTTTTTTTTTTTTTAACAGAGCCGCGCTCCCGCGCCAACAGCAGCCAACCGGAGAGAACCACAGGAGTCGGTAGCCGAGCGCGCCCCCGATAGTCTTCGAGCTCTTTGGCCTTTCATAATAAAAGTCACTGCTCCGTCAGAGCCTATGTTTGTGTTGAATTGTACATTTAGATTGTATTTACTGTTGGATATGTTTATGATGTTAAAGTGATATTCAGCATTTTTCATATATTCAATTCATATATTAATCCCGTAATTTTTTTTATTAGCCCATTATCAAACAGATCAGTGAGCCATCACTGCATTGAGTGAAATTTCTTTTCATTACAATGAACATGGAATGAACATTGAATTCAATCTATCTGTTCAAACCTGCTGTAGGCTACAGAGACCGTCCATAGTCCTCTGTATGAGCAGCTTATTACGACCCAAAGCTCCGTTTTATTGTTACACGCCCTCTAGCGGCCATTGTGATTATGAGAGGAGCAAAGGAGGAAGTCAGGTGACGAACTATACAGATGAGAACCACAAAGTCTGCATCAGGAAGAGGTTGGGATGGATGGATGGATGGGTTGACAAAAAAACGGTTGATTTCTTGTCTGAAATTGTTCTACAACTTTGTCATTGTAACCATGACAACAAAGGTCCTATAACCTTAAGAGAGGATGCACTCAAACCCAAACCACAATCTTTTTCACAAACTAACGTGCCAGGTTGTTGGCTGTAAATGTTCACTGGAAATAGTCCCCAACAAATGCACTCATTTTTCATGTTTGCTGAAAACTACAGTGTCCAGCTTTTTAGGAAATTACTGAACATTTGTTTTCTAAATGAGACTATTGAAAGACTCACATCCTCAGAAGGAACCAGTTGGCTTGGGGCTGACTGTCAAAATAGGATCATGGGAGAGATCGACTGACACATTGTCGGTTGCTGTCTTTTCATGGAATTAGTTGACAGTGAGCCAGCTAATCTTAAATTAAATAAAATAAGATAATAAATAAAAGAGAGGCATATCGGTGTTGATGTGCTTAGACTCCAAGGACTTGGGGCATGTATAGTATTCAGCTTGGGTTTTGTTAAGGTTTACCCAAGTGCTTGAACTTCAGCAGCCTGCAGTGCATGCATGTGCACCTTTTGGTGGCATCAGCCATATGCAAAAAATATTCATTTGAGGGCACAAATGACAAAGATTCCTAGTACATAACACTCATGTGAACCCATGAACTCATGTTTGTGCAGGAAACAAAGTCACCCAGTCAGTGCATTCATTAGAACATGGATGTTCAGGCAAGAGAAACACAGAGCTGTTTTATTTATTTGCTATTATTATTATTATTATTATTATTATTGTTTTTATCTATATTTTGTATTTTTATCAGCAGCTTTCTGTACTTTTATAGCTTGTACCTGAATCTTTGCTCCTTGGAGTTTGCCTCTTCTGTTCCTTCTCTTACTTTCATCCAACAGATTTTAGCATCACTGTTTTACACACCCCTCCAAAGGAAACTAAACTCACCAAGCATTTTTTTAGGAGCACATGAACATCTGCTTATTCATGCAATTATCCAATCAGCCAATCATGCGGCAGGAGTGCAATTCATAAAACAAGCAGATGCAGGTCAGGAGCTTCAGTTAATGTTCACATCAAACATCAGTCTTAGTAACTTTGACTGTGACATGGATGTTGGTGCCAGATGGGCTGGTTTGAGCATTTCTGAAACCGGCTGGGATTTTCTTTCTGAGTTACTCAGAATGGTGCCAACAACAAAAGTTCTGCAGCTCTGTGGACAGATCTCATCCAGCACAACATTGAAATGGGAGCAACCTGTTAGGATGAGACCCCAATGCCTTTCCCTGGCCAGGCAGGTGGCAGCAGACAAAGCCCTGTGAAAGATGCAACAGGTTGGACTCGTAGAACCCTGCAACAGATCCTCGGCCTCACCAGTTGTCATTGTTCCCAAAAAGGTGAAGGATGATTGGAGGTTCTGTGTGGATTTCAGACCCCTCAACAAAGTGACCAAAAAGGATCCTTATCCCCTCCCACACATTGATGAGGCCCTGGACACAGTTGTGGGGTCGTCTTGGTTCTCCTCTCTGGACCTGCGCAGTGGATACTGGCAGATCCCCCTCGCTCCAGAGGCCAGACCCAAGAGTGCCTTTATCACGAGAAGGGGCCTGTGGCAGTTTAAGGTCCTCCTGTTTGGTCCCTGCAACACCCCTGCCACATTTGAGAGACTGATGGACAAGGTGCTGGCAGACATTCTCCGGCAAGAGTGTGTTGTTTACCTGGATGATATCCTCGTTCATGGTGAGTCCTTAGAGTCAGCTCTCAGGGCCCTCAGGGTGGCGGCAGCAGGACTAAAACTACACCCTCAGAAGTGCTGCTTTTTGAGGCATGAAGTAACATTCCTAGGCCACCGATGATGATGTCAGCATCATGGGTGAGAAGGTGCAAACAGTGAGGGAATGGCCAACCCCCAGCTCTGTGCAGGACCTGAAAAGTTTTCTGGGCCTTGCCTCCTAGTACAGAAAGTTTGTGAGGGGGTTCTCCTGCATCCCATCTGCCATCCACCATTTCAAATGTTACCTGTGGGGCCTCCACTTCATAGTTAGGACCAACCACGCTGCCTTACAGTGGGTCATGTCGTTCAGAGTGCCAGAAGGTCAGCTGGCAAGCTGGATCAGAGAGCGACAGGCATATGACTGTGGTCCACAGACCAGGGGCTCACCATGGAAATGCTGACACACTCTCCGGTTGCCCCTGCAACGATGGTGGCTTACACAACTGTGAGAGGAAAGACGCACAGGAGTGAGAGCGGGTGCAACTAGATGTGAAATGTGCAGTTGTGGGCCCAGATGGGCTTCCAACCAGCCATGGACTGGCAGTGGTGGATGCTGCAGAGTGGGGGCACAAACAGGACGAGGACGTTGACATCAGACGAGTGCTCACGTGGGTGGTGACACAGCAACCTACTCCACGGGAGGAGATTGCCATGTTTTCTCGAGCCACAAAGGGACTCTGGTCGGGGAGGCATGGTGGCAGGTAGTGGTGCCCAGGACCTTGCGTAAAACGGTGCTCCAGGCAGTACATGGAGCTCCAGGGGCTCGTCATTTTGGGGTTTCCAAGACACTGCGCCGTCTCCGACAGGGGTTCTACTGTGGCCAACATAGGTGTGATGTGGAAAACTATTGCTGCTGCTGTAACAGTGGCACAGCACACAAGGGTCCCAGAGACAGATCTCATGCCCAGCTCCAACAGTTCCCAGCAGGGTGCCCCCTGGAGAGAATGGGGATTGACGTTCTCGGGCTGTTTCCCTGCATGGAGAGGGGAAACCGCTACATCCTCATCGCCATTGACTATTTCACTAAGTGGACCGAGGCATACAGTCTGCCAGACCAGGAAGCAGAGACCATAGTGAATGCATTGGAGGGGATGTTTAGTAGATGTGGGGTACCCAAAGTCACCCACACTGACCAGGGCAGGAACTTTGAGTCCTGTGTGTCCGCAGCTCTGTGTGAAAAACTGGGGTCCCATGAGACTATGGGCTTGCCGAGAGATTTAACCCCAGACTGACGCTACATTATGTTATAACAAAATTCTAAAAATGTTTGATTCAAAAATACAAAAATTTAGTATTTATTTATATTATATATAATATTATTTATTAATATTGCAACTAGAGCTTAAGACTAAAATGTGACTGTATAAAATAACATTTGAGTCAGGGTAAGATAAACTTCTTCATATTGTGAGTTAAATCTAAGTCAGAATATAAAATATCTATATTGATTTAAATTGATGCGACCTAAACCCGCTATAAATGAGTGATAATGAGGCACTGGTATTATTCCCCTCGTTACTGCGGGACCATGCTGGATCACTCGGGCACGCGCATCGGCAGACATCGCTCGCACGACTTGCCCACCGTTTTGCGTCCTCCCCCCTTTTCCCCGCGTTGCATTCTGGGAAGCCAAGTTCACGATCGTTCAGGAAAAATGGCAGACGTAAGGCCGCCACCCCTCCGGAGCCTGGATGATTTTCTCCTGAGCTCGGCCCGGTTCGCCGTGCCCGATGTCCGCGACCTGGACCGCTGGAACAACCGCATCATCAATAACCTGCTGTACTACCAGAGCAACTATTTCCTGTCTGCGCTTGGCTTCCTCTTCATAGTGGGGTAAGTTTCATTCTGCTGACGTGACACCCCCTCATCCATAACGAACATACTGGAAGTATCTGCAGGAAACACTGTGGAGTTACCGTATGTGAATTTTACTGCGACACTTTACATGATGTCTGCATCAAACTCCTGCAGCCTGCACACACAGATGAGAGAGGAGAAGAAGAAGATCATCTGTTTTCATTTGCCCCTCCTGCTGATCCCCATCAGCCGTTGACATGTGAGGAAAGGGACAGACTGTCAGTCAGTTAAAGAGATTGTCACCCGTTTAATTATTCCTATTTCTGCTGTATGCTTCAACTCAAACATGAGGTTGTGTAGCCGTAACTTCCATCATCCAACATCTAAATCAGACTCTCCAGATGTAAGGGAACATGCTTGTTTGGCACAGACCCAACAAAAATCACACCATCATCATTTTCATATTTTTTTTGCAGTGAAAGTGAACTATTCCACTATTCACCCTTATTTAATTGTACTTTTAATTTTTTTTTATTTTTTTCGTAAAGCACTTTGCTACATTCTCTTGTATGAAAAGTGCTCTATAAATAACGTTGATTATTGTGGACAGTGAACTTATGATGCATGTACACAGGAAATGAGCAGCGCCCCTTGAAGATAAGGTTAGCTTTATTATGTATTACATAGAAAGACCAGACCTGTGTCTGAAATCACTCCTTATTTACTACATTGTGTACTATCTTTACTGCCATTTTATTTCAGTGTCTGAATTCTGACATTTATGTACTTTGTGCTCTCAAAGATTTCTGCAATGCCATGAAAACAGTATTGTCCACAACATAAACTTTCTACCAACAATCCAACGGTGCAATGTGTCACATTTTATAGATGCAAAACTTAAAGTGGTGTGACATTAACACCTGACAGTTATGTAACTACATGATGATTCTTAATAGTCATATACAGAATGGGAATGATTTTAAATGTGACCAAAACCAGCAATGTGTTAGTCTGGCTCTCAGTACTTTATGACTTCTCTGTTATGTGACACATTGGTTCCTGCGGACCACATACATCTTATAACAAAACTCTCAAATGTATAGTTTCACTGTTAATGGCTCAGTAACTGTAGTTTTTATTAAACATTATTCAGACAGAAGCAGTGGATTAATCCATACTTGATGATGTGGTGACAGGCAGCAGGACAGTGTGTGTGAGACTGAGTCAATATAAAGCTACAGTGCGTTTGTGTTCATGGTAATGATGGAACACATGCAACAGTGTGGCCCATTGATGTCTTTTAATAGCTTTTGGCCAACAATGAGCTCTATGGTACAGAGGAATAAGATGTCAGGCTTTGATATACACACACAATACTTGTCAGTAGTATACATTCAGTGTTTGTTGCAGTATTTCAACAATAAGAAAAACATAGAATAATTAAAGCCTTTGGGTTTAGTTCCCACATATGCAGTCTTTTTTATCAGATAGAAACCATCAAAATAATATACTGTTATGTCTCTTTTATGTACAGTAGACCTTTGTGCTTCTACATAACTCCATCAAATTTTTTACTGTCGTCTGGTTGTAACTGTAAAACTGTTCCAACAAATCATCTGAGCTCAGTTGCACCAACTACAGTATTTGTATTTGCAGGAGTGACAGAACGTCTTTTTTAAACATGAGTGATCATCAGTGAGCTCTGATAAATGCTGGCATTCTTAATAATTAATCACTAAGGCACTAATCAGGAAATACCTTTTACTGGTATCCACTTGTCAACTTGCTCATGTTGTTAGTGTGGGTATGGGGGCGGACCATCACTTCACTTCCTGTGTGTTGGTGAATCTCTCTCTCTGCTCTCAGGTATTTCCAGCCGTTCCAGCTGTTTGTTGGGGCAGTGGTGGTCACCTTGTTATTCCTGGGCTTCGTCTGGACGGCCGAGAACCAAGCCCCCGTTCGCCGTTTCCGTAGAAACCACCCATCTATCTGTGTGTTGGTCATTCTTCTGGCGAGTTACCTTTTCATATCGGTGCTGGGAGGCGTTTGTGTGTTCCTGTTTGGAATAGCCTTCCCTGTACTGAGTAAGACACACACACACACACACACACACGCACACACACACACACACACACGCACAAATATCAGCATGTTCCATCGGAGCATGAAATTAGCTCACACTCTTGCCTGGGGACACTGGTTTTGGGAACCAGCCCAGTTAGCAGAATAAGACTGAGCTTCATATTGTCGTTTCCAAACATGACCTGTAAGAGCAGTTAACAAAACATCGTAAGGAGAGCTGACAAACCCATGTTTTAATCATTTAAAAGCACAAAAATGTAAAGATGTGGTTGACTGAGGAACTGCTCGAATCATGTTCAGAGCAAAAACTCAGCAAATATCTTCAACAGTGTCCAAAGGTTGTTTCCAATGAGAGAAATATATATATATATATATATGTTCAAAAAACAATTAGTAAGAACGAATGCAAAATGCCATTGTGTTGCAATCAAATGAGTTAAATTATGGAACACCTGGAGTGAAGAAATGAAAACATGTGGAGCACGAATCAAATTTAAAAGGCTGTATTGAACAGATAAACACTGGACGTGTGACTTGTGATGTTTTGATTGTCTCCTTGTGTCTGAATGTGTGGATTGAAGTATGATGGAGACTGGTGGAGGATAGCTGAGTTCTCATATTAATCACAAAGCTTATTGTTAAAGCAGTAACAACTTCTTCCTACTCCCTGTCGAGCATGGATGACCTGATCAGAATTATTTACTGGGATTCTGATGTCTGCTGATATTTTTGTTGGTACACTCTGTATTTGTTGCTTTTAAACAATATATTGTATATTTTTACACTCTGTAGTCAGTTGACCAGTTGACCTGTATTTTCACTTCCCTCTAGTGGTTTTCAGTCCTGCAGATAGTTTTAGTTTTATTTGCTTATCTCAAAAAAATTCTTCTTACCCTCCAACACCATGGAGGTGAATGAAAAGTGAAAAGTGCTGTATTGATCTTGTGAAATAAACTGACCCAAATGGCAGCTGAAAAGCTTAGAGCACTGACCAATAGGACTTTAACTGGTGGCTCAGGCGACCTCTGTCAGTGCCAGCCATGGACCTCAATAACAATGACAGTTTTGTTGTGTGTGTGAATCACTTTTCATCCTGAGTTATAAAGTGTCAAAGTTTAGGAAACTTTTCCAGCTGGTTTGTCAGTGCAGCTGAAGGTTAATGTGTCATGACACACGTTACAATCTGAATGTGAATATGAAATGTTTTTCAAATGGTGGAAAAGGTTTGTTGTCTTTCCTGTCCTTGTACAAAATAAGTTCATGATAAAAACCTACTTAGCATCCAGCGTTGATAATGTAATCATTTAGCAGCTATTAACACACAGTATTGTAACTGACTTTGCCTGGGTGTCAGCATGACTTGATGATCGTGCTTGCAAGCGACCAGATGTGTGTTTGATTTGACTGCTCAGATCCAGCAGCAGCAGGTGGAGGTGTGTTCCAGCGTTTCCCTGCTCGTCAGCTGGGTCAGGACTTCGTCTCTGTCTGGGTCTAACGTGTGCGTGAAGTGATGGAATTGACCACCTTCTATTTCTTTCTTGAAATGGCTTGCAGTAAAAAATAGTCAATTACAATACCTAATTAGCAGATGAACAAAACTGGGTTATCTTGCAATAAAAGTGGGGCCAGCGGTGATGTAAGAAAGGTTGGTCCTTTTTTCTTTGTTCTTTGTTCTGCAGAAAAGGCCTTTCTCTTTTACCACTGTGCACAACAGACAGAGTGTGACAACAGCTTTTATTGATAAGATTACATCTTGAATCACGAGGTTACCAGTGGCATAGTGTACATGCTGAGTGGGTGGAGTTCAGGCTGGAAGTGGAGGCGTGTGAAGCCCCTACAGTGGGCTATGAACCAAAATGCTTTCACCTTGCTTACTATAGCACTCCCTTAAGGTTGACATAGGTCATTGTTTTTCTGGAAAACACTTGCACGCTCTACTATCTTCCCTTTAAAGTTCACCTTTGCACCTTTTACATTTGAATCTGCACAACTGCTTTTACATACAGAGGCGGAATAAGAATAATACAAATCGCAACAATGGTTGTGGCTTGGACCCCTAATAATGAATCATTGAATCACTTGTAGTATAATGGACTTACATGTTAAATTCATCATTATGTACATTTCCACAGATGCTAATTCACACAACCGCAACAGTACAGTTTTCATTCACAAATTATTTCCATCCATCACTTTTAAGTTAATGTCAATGAAGCAACAACAGCCCAGAGAAATTTCACATTAAAAGCCTACCAGGTATGGGAGGGATTATGCCTATTGAGTTGAAAGACTTTTATTATGAAACATCTATTAAATTTAATTTATCAATTCAACACAAGTCAACAGAGTAAACATGGAGGAATTGTTGTGTTTGTAGCAACAGCAAATTAATATTGGAGGAAATTTCTGATCAGACTTTGCATTAAAGGCCTGTGTGCAAAACAGACATGTTGCCAATACAGACCTAGTTCACTCTGCAGCTGCTAAATAAAAGAGGCCACAGACAGTATTTGAGAATGTTTGGTAATTTGAGTTAACTATGTCATCACAACTCAGAAGGGCCAGCTCAGTTAACCTTAACTAGCTAACTAGAGAGCATTTCCTCCCTTCATCCCTCTGTCTGTGTCTCACCTTCACAGTGGTTCTGGTCCATGCGTCGGTGAGACTACGCAGCCTGAAGAACAAGCTGGAGAACAAGCTGGAGAGCATCGGTTTGAAGAGGACACCCATGGGACTCCTGTTAGAGGCCTTGGGACAGGAACAGGAAGCTGGATCCTAGAGAGGAAGAGGAGGAAGAGGAGGAGGAGGAGAGGTTGTGCAGGGGTGGAGGAGAGGTTGGGTCCAATCACAGAAAATGAAGGTGAAGCAGTGGATGGGAAATAGGAAGAGGAGAGGAGAAACATAGAGAACAAAGGGTGGTTTGGTTTGTTAAAAACAAGTCATGACATGTCAGTGCAGGAAGAGACTGTCGTCCAAATTACAGAACAGAAATCATCATGAATAGTTTAAATCATCCCTGCTTGTTTCTTGCCAAACGTTGCACTTTAATCAAACATTGTTTGGTTTCTCTTGCTCTTTAATTTTTGACATGACACCTTTTTGTGTGTTTGCACTTCATGTGTAGTATTGTAGGCTAGTCTGGAGTGTGCTCTGCTTTCTGTTGAGCATTTTCATATGACAGATTAGTAGTTTCCAGCGTTTTTGACTGGTGACACTTTAAAATGAAGGAATGTTTTCTTGTGGCTGCTCGTCACACGCTGTATTTGCTGACCAGTGTTTCATCTGGATAATGTTTAGAGAAGAGGTAAAATGATCAAGTCATTCATAAAAAAAAGTTACAAGAAAAAGTCTGAAAAACATTCACAATTATATTAAGCAGATATATTTTCTTTCTGATAATAAAAACGTCTTCACCTTGGATTTCTAACATGAGAGAGAAAAGTGCGACATTTCAAAAATAGTCATTTAAATGTTACAAGAATAAAGCCATAAGTCGACTAGTAACGCGCCAGCAGCTCATTACTGCAGCACTCTGGCTCAGACAGTCATGGAGTCCTGGTCTCTGGTCTCTGGTCTCTGGTCTCTGGTCTCTGGTCTCTGGTCTCTGGTCTCTGGTCTCCTCGGCTCAGCTCCGGCAGGAAAACAAACTCCGCTTTAGAACATGTTTGGTTATAAACGTATGTTACGCAACTGGTTTTATTTCAAAATCTATAAGAATAACACACTTATTGGTAAAACAAAACTACACAAGTTAAGGCCGTAAACATCATCGTGATGGTTAAAACTGACTGGATTGTTTATAGCAATGGATCAAGATCCTGTTATTTTACAACTTCATTCTTCAAACGTTACAACTTTATTGAAATATTCTGACTCTAAAATTACAACTTTTTTTTTTAAGTTACAGCTGTATTTTAAATATTATTCCTCTCTAGCTTTAGTCTTGAGATATTATGACTTTTTCTTTTAAAATTATGACTCTTCTTGATTTCACAAAAAGTTCTGACTCTTCTCAAACCATTTGGACTTCCCTCTTGAAATCTCAGATTTGTTCCTCCCAGTGGCCACAATACTTCCACACTTCATATGCACAACAATGGAAAACCAAAGTGCTGTAATACCAACAGACTTTATATTATACAAAAGGAACAGAGCGACATGCAAGTAAATATGTCCATAGTGGAAATACAGAATACAAGGACAGCAAAGTATCCAACAGGTCCGTTACAGCTACAGAAATGTATAACACACATACTGTAAGATTTAAGCTTGTGTGTGTTACTACTTACCTGCAGTGTCTTCATTTGAAAAGGATCAGATGGAGATTACACATTTTTATTGGTAAAACTACACCTGCATTAACTGACCTCAAATGAATTTCTCTTTCATTTAGTGTTTCCATTAGTTTGTGACTTAAATGCTTACACGGGCTTAAGGTTGAGGTTTTATATGAAGAGCAAGTTCAGAACAAATGTCTGAGTCTCAGGCGCTTTGAGCTTCACAGAGTCGATTCAGGACTTGTGGGAGAAGAAGGGAAAAACGAACCCTTTTAGTTTAGTAAGTGTGTATTCATCCAGGAGAAAAGGCTTCACTCAGACAGCTGCCTCTTCCACTCCCTCACTGCTGGTCAGTGGGATCTGCCCAGTGCTAACAACTGGGAGAAGCTTTAACTCTAGCTATTGAATCACTTTGAATTTGCCCTTAATTCCTTTATAACATAAATCCTTGTTACAACAAACCAATAGAATTTGTTGGTAGTTGTGCCAACACTTGTGGTAACTGCAGTTTTGTAATTCTCCCCTTGTAATTTAGCTGTTTTTAGCCGCATTCCTTATAATTTACTCTTGTTTTTAGCCACACCGGCGGCGTGGCTGTTGGACTGGCAGCTTCGGTGGATCAGTCCATTATTCTGGTCCGGCAGATGAATCCTGCTGACTGTTTATCCCCTGACTTTTCATCTAGCTCCACCAACAGGTCACAGTTTTTATTTACAGAGAAAATATCTCTGAAAGTCTGAGTAGAGAGCCGATCACGTCATCACGTCTGGCCCTGTGCTCCACTAGCTTCTGTAGCCAAATGAATCCTGTTCTAGAGACTTTACTGGGGTTCATATTCCAAGATAAACTGGTATCTACTACAGAACTCACCAGTCAGGATTCATTCACAATTAATTGTTAAGCATATAAAAACACTACAGCTTCCATAGTATCCACCAGTGCTCTCTTCTAATGTAGTTTTTCATTACACATCGTCTAAACTAACTGAGACTCGATTCACCATGGATGGTGTCGTGTCAGGCTGGTGATGTTTAACCTGTGATGGCCTAAGCATTATGGGAAATGGTGTTCTTTAAAGCTGAGTGAAATAGAAATATTACCGTTATGTCATTAAAATCGCCATCCTTATGTAGATGGACTGAACCACGTGACATTACTGCTGTTGTAGGGCTTTTTATTATAAATGTTAGTATGATTTTTTTCATAGTTTTCTTATTTCCAGAACTACAACTGAACCCTGAAGTTCTGGTTTCAATGACATTCCTATGATCCGATTGAAACCCTCCCTAAACTTTAACACATTGGACCGCTTCAGCGTTTGCAGACTGTCGTTCAGTGTAATGTATAGATGGTTCCCGCTTTGTGGAACCTGATGAAGGATGTTTTTTGAAGAAAGATAAATAAAAGCCACTCCTGTGTTGTTCTTATGAAAGAAGGAAAATGTTGAAAACACTTTTTATGCTCATGTCAGCAGTGATACAGGAAACAGTTTTGTACTACAGACTGACTGCTCTCATTGAAGGTGTTTGACTGAATGAGAGCTGTTGTATTGAATGTCAGCTGCCTCTAAACATCTGTAAGTGTTAAATCTATTGCCTCTGCAGTAATACATGTTTGTAAGAGGGGCTCCTACTCTAAAACAGTTTAAGATGGTGACAAGCTGTTGTTTTTATGTATGTGGTTTTGATTATTAATCATGTTTACTATGAAAGAGTCTGTTAGCATCAGCGCCCTGAAGAAACAAATGACGCTCTAAGAAGATTATTTATATTGTGCACTTTTGATATTTGCCTTGTATAGTTATGTTTTAGACATTTAGTTGACATGCCTGTCTGTGTTTAATGCTCTGCAGGCAGGGGACATGGCTGTTAGGGGCCCTGAACATGTGACCCCTCAGTCTGTCCTCTTAGTGGTTTGTCTTACATTATAACACAAAGTCAGGAAAAATACAGATCAGAGAGAAATGTCTTTGGTCTGAATACCAGAATGTAAAGTGAGAGGAAACTTTTCTGCATGACTGTGCACATTTAACTTATTTTACAGTTTTACAGTGTCGCCTTCCATTCAGCACAGTGTTTGAGTTTCCATTTACCAACATGTGTCTTTGACCATTCGCCAAGAGCTGGTAATTAAATTTGTTTAAAACATTTTTCTAAATAAAATAAAAGATTACTGGACTGCAGTGCGTCTGTCTGTCTGTCTATCTATCTATCTATCTATCTATCTATCTATCTATCTATCTATCTATCTATCTATCTATCTATCTATCTATCTATCTATCTATCTATCTATCTATACATGATTTCCATTTAACTGCATGAAGCTGAACTTCTATTTGTAATAATATCTTTACACTGTTGTATTGGTTCTTTAAGTAACACATTAAGTATAGGCTTTATATGATATAAGTATGTGCTGTATATACACTGTTTAGTGTTGAGTAGGAAGAAAATGAAAAGGACCATGGGGTTTTGTTCTGGAAAACACGGAGAGGAAACGGCCATGACACATCAACCTCTGACAAAGGTTTATTCTCAAGTCTCATAAAACTATTTTTAAACAAGGGGAAGAACACATGGGCTGCTGCTTCTGAAATAAACAAATAGAGATTAGAGAGAGAAAGACTGAACTAAGACAATAAATCATGTAGACTCAGATGTCCTTAAGGAAATGAGGATAAATAAAGTTCTCAGAGACTGACACGGACAAAGTATAAGAAATAAAGAGGCACATGAAGAGCTGCCACCTCATGCAGAGGGTGAAAAGGGATGAATGGATGAGAGTGAAGTCTTTAAACAACCTTGTAATGCTCAGGTGAACTCAATCAGGTAAATGAGGGGTAGTAAGGGCGAAAACGAGCCAATCAGTGATGAGGAAAGGGAAGGAAGTGAGGTGGGCGACGAAGGAAAAGGAAAGTTAATTTATATTTTGATATATAGCCCGCCTTCCCTTCACAGCAGCAGAAACAACAACACACTTCTTCTAATCCCCCCACAACTGGCCTTGTTTTTTTTTTTTTTTTTTTTTTTTTTTTTTTTTTTTTTTTTTTTGCTGCCTTGGGGGAGGAGTCTACGTCAAGCTTCTATAAAAGCGTCCCACCCTCCCGTCCAGCTCAGCCCAGAAGACAAACTGACGTCGGGACGCGTCGCTGTGTTAAATCCACTGCAACTCTGACCCACCGCTGCACACTGAACAGCCACGCCTGGTAAGACTCACACCTATATTCTTATAATATTCTTCCAAACTCAAGGGGTGAATTAATAATGAACCTAAAAGCGCTTTGTTATTTATCATAACATAAAATCAGTTCCTGTGACCCTGTTGTTTTCAGGAGCGGTTGCTCAACAGTGATTTTGGAGTCTGTTATCGTCACTGGAGTCTCTATAATGTCCTGTAATGTTCCTGTTATTGTCTGTCTTGGTTTTTCTTTAGAGTTTACACTGATCATTTTCTTTGAGTATTTTTTGTAAGTGTCGTACAGCGGTATTTTCTCTGCTTCCAGTCGTTGTGTAATATATTTTTTGTCGCTTCCCTGTAGAAGTGTGTTACAGCTCAACTATCTGTTCAGTATCAGATGATGTAAACATTGTGTAACTTATTGCTCCAGCTGATGCAGATTTCCTGTAAAGTCACACACACACAGAGCGCGAGGGCAACAACAGGAAACATGACAACTATAAGAGAAGATCCACACAGAGCGATAGTTATATAGACAGGTTAGGTGGACTGGACAAATATACTAGTAATTGCATAAACTTCAGACATAGAGCATTATACAGTGCTGGACCACGTGTGGTGGATTGTACAGAATATGGGAATATACATTTGAAGTATGTTACTTGCACTTGTACTATTCAGTGGATAACTATTTTACATTTTGAAATACATACATTTGCTTACATAATATATGATAAGCTTGTATATGATGCATTGTTATAGACTGACCAGATGATATATAAAATAGTTCAATGAGCTCCTCTTCCACCTACAACAGGAAGATGCTATCAGTTATAATAATCTATAAAAGTACAGTTAATTTTCTGCACTATCATTACTACTACTTAGTACTTTTCATACTTTTTACTTTTATACATTTTGTTACTTCAGTACTTTGAATAACATTTTCAAAATAAGACTTTTACTTGCATTGACCCACTGTGGTGGTGCTCCTACTTAAAGTAAAGGACCGGAACACATCATGCGCCACTGTTGACCACATATAGTACACATTTGCCCATCTGAGAGATAATTAAAACATACACTACAAACAGTACACAACAATTTACATGAATAAAGCCAGTTTTCTTTGGGATAAATGACTCATATGTTCTCTGTAGCATCCACCTGCACTGATGTTACCATTTAGCAGTGCTCATTTCCTCACTACCACACAGTATAAGATAACACTTGACCAGATCAGATGAACTGTAGAAATATGAATATTCTGTACAGTTTGTCTTATGTAATGTGTGGTGTTGAAAAGTTTCAAACTTCCACCGTTTTTTGCAGTTTCTTTTACCACAGTAAACCCAGTGACTGTTAGGAGGGAGGAGACAGGGAGAGGTTTTTATTTCCAGGCAAACACTGGCAATTACATCATGTGGCTGCAGTGAGTAATGCAGGCAGAGCGGGGCAGGCAGGTGGTTACCAAACCCTTTCTAGAAGTAGGTCGAAGTTTCTGAGAGTGGTGCCCTGTGTGTGTGTGTGTGTGTGTGTGTGTGTATGTGTGTATATCTGCCTTATCTCCTCACACAAACTGTCAAACCTCTTAACTGCTGCCTTTCTGCAGGTCAGGCCACTCTGACAATAGAAGATTAGAGCTGATAACTGAAATGCTGTTATTATTATCATTAGCACAGTGGTGGCAGTGTCATTATACTGTCATATTAGCGATAACTGTGGGCTAACAGCTGTAGTTACACAGCTGCAGGAAAGTAGTATAGTTGTAGTAGCAGCAGCAGTAGCTGAAGAAATAGCAGGAGCAATGGGAGCAAGGATGCACATCCTTAAATAAAAGTAGCAGAGCCACAGTGTAAAAATACAAGTTTGCTTATTCATGTTCTTGTGATCTTTCTAAACTTCAATTTAAACTTCTCAAACAAGAAGAGTTGTTGCTTTCCTGTTTTCTGTGATAGACACTGAATATCTTTAGACTGCTGGTCAAACATGTGAAACTAATGATCAGATTAAGAGAAAACCATACTTAGTGCAAAACATTAAAGATGCTATTTGTAAGTTTTGCTTTTGCTACATAGCTAACATTAGCGTTAGCAGCTGTTTACTTACCAGTCTAGCAGACACGCGAGTTCAGCAAACTTCATTCCTTTACTTACGAACAGCTGTCTCCCTATCATGTCTTTTCTTTTTCTAAAGTTAGAAATCTAACCAACAAGCTCACTTTCCGATAGAGACTCACTCTGACCTCCAGTCTGCCCTGAAGATGTAGCACTGCTCAGAGGACATATTATAACCTCCTGTCCCCTTTCCTGTGAACGCAACCATGACCAAAGCTCATGTCAGACGACAATCACCTCCACATGGCAAGAAACCATGTTTGGCAGCAGAGAAAACTTACAAATAGCTTGTTTAAACCATGTTAACATTCTGAGTTAGATGTTTTATTCTATAGATGTTTATTTTCTGCTGTGGTAAATGAATTTCCCAGTTGTGGGATAAATAAAGTTAATCTAATCTAATCTAATCTAATAACCCTTTTGTGTAATATTTGGCCTGTGTAGTCAGTTCTCTGCTCTGAATGTCTTTATCCACAGGAAGAAACGTTTGTGGAGTCTCCATGAAGACCGACGTGTTTTGGATGAGCCTGTGAGAACGGGAAACCTTCACATCCAGACATTGTTTCACATTTTTTCCATCACAATCAGCTCCAATAAGAAAAGAGCGCCTTCAAAACTACCATTGAACACTAAGCGACTTTAACAGAGTGGAGCCGTGTAGTGCCTTGTTCAGGGGTACATTATTAATTCTTCCCTAACTGAGCAATTTTACAGTAGAATTTAATATAAAAAATTAAAATTAAGAATTTCCCAACTGGGACCACTCGTCGCGGTGGTAACCGAACTGAACCCTAGACCCTTTGGGTTTCAGGGATCCACCTCGTGACCTCTTTGTATGTCTTCTGACATACTTAAGACCATGCTGTACCTGAAGAAATACTTCACAGAGGGCCTCATCCAGATGGCCATCCTGCTGAGCCTCTGTGGAGTGAAGGTCGACGTGGGACTGGAGCCCTACCTGCCTCCCTCTTGGCATGAGATGATCCTGGGTCCGGCCTCGGCTGTGACCCAGACACAATTTCACAACCTCCGCAACCGCCTGGAGGACGGCCATGGCCTGCACCCCAAGAATGTGGACCCGGATGGGTATTTCACAGCACGAAGGCTGCTAGGCTGGGTCCGCTCTCTGGACAGAGTACAGGTAGGAGAACATGCAAATCTTTATCTCAACACTCCCAATCAAAGGTAATTTTAGGTGTTTCACTGTTGCTATGTAAAGCTTTTATTTAACGTAGGCTTCACAAGTCTCTCACAAATTTAGAAATGCGGTGTTTTCTGTCTTTCCTCCTCCAGAGTCTCAGGATGAAAGGAATAATTTGATATTTTGGATACTCGTCTTCTTGAGAACATTTTCATATCTGTCTGTTTAATATGAAGCTACAGCCAGCACCTGGTTAGCTTGGCTTAGCATTCCGCCTGGAAACAAGGAAACAAAATCTGCCTACCAGCACCTCTAAAGCTAATTTTTACCCTGCAGCTTTTGTATGAATTAAACAAATAAGATATGACATATTAGTTTGTGATCGTTAGACAAACTTGAACGGGAATTTTGTTACCTTTGGACAGAACCATGCTAGCTGTTTCTAGTCTTTGTGCTAAGCTAAACTAACAGGCTACTGGCTGTGGCTTCATAAGTAACATACAGACAGCAAAAAAGAGTTGAAATCAAGGTCACAGAGTTATTTACACACCACAGAATGTTACAATGTTTTAGATGTGTCTCAGATCAATCAGTAGCAGAATTTAACAAGACAAATCAGGTGGTCTTCTCGCGGACTGCTGTGCCTATGAACAGTCTCAGATCAATTAGTAGTAAACGTGAACAAGACAGTAGCAGACGTAAACAACACAAAGGCGTTCTCACAGACTGCAGAGCTCTTTTTCTGTGGATTTCCAGAGGTTATAAAGGTGCTGCAGATGACAGGACCCCGAATTCTGTCTGTGCTGAAGCCATGAGTGTGCGTTATAACGTTGAAGAGGCTCTAGAGCAGATTCTTTCAGATGTCCAGCAAGACAACTCTGATTCAGAAGAGGAAGTGGAGGATGTATCAGAAGAAGAAGATGGGGAGGAATACAACCCAGAGCATCATAAATCATCTTCAGAAGAAGAAGAAAACCCTGAAGCTGAAAGAGAGACTTTCCTTTCAAAAAATGACAAAATAACATGGTCCTCAGCAGCATATGACCAACACGGCAGGCATGCAGAACAAAACGTCATAAAGATGACCCCAGGACCCACAAGGTATGCCGTTTCTCATGCCAATGACATTGTCTCTACATTCTTCCTGTTTATCACACCAGCAATAGAAAAAATAATCCTGGAGATGACAAATCTGGAGGGTTTTCGCAAATATGGAGACAGCTGGAAAAAGATGGATGAGACTGACCTGCAGGCCTACTTAGGGCTGCTAATCTTAGCCGGTGTATACAGGTCCCGAGGTGTGGCTGCAGCTAGTCTATGGGATGCAGAGAGTGGAAAGCCAATTTTTCCGAGCCACAATGCCACTCAAACTCTTTCACACCTACTCAAGACTGCTACGATTTGATGACCGTGAGTCAAAACCAGCAAGACGTGTGACAGACAAACTTGCAGCCATAAGAGAGGTCTGGGACAAGTGGGTGGAGCGGCTGCCCTACCTCTACAATCCAGGGCCTGACGTAACAGTGGATGAGCAACTCGTTCCATTTAGAGTGAATCTATTTTCATATTTGTAATAAAAGTGATTTTCACTATTGATTTGTTTGACTGTATTCTGTGACACTGATACTAATCACTGATGCTAATGTCTGTCTGTCTGTCTTTTCATATTTTTGTATTGTAGATTGTCTTAAATTGTTCACTGGAGAAAGAAAAGAAGGAAACTGAGTCATTG
>NW_019525369.1:1125123-1164000 GCF_002814215.2 Seriola lalandi dorsalis
GTAACAGTGGATGAGCAACTGGTTCCATTTAGAGGTAATCTATTTTCATATTTGTAATAAAAGTGATTTTCACTATTGATTTGTTTGACTGTTTTCTGTGACACTGATACTAATCACTGATGCTAATGTCTTCTGTCCAAAGGTCGTTGTCCTTTCCGGCAGTATATGCCCAGCAAGCCAGCAAAGTATGGGATCAAGTCATGGGTGGCTTGCGATGCCAAATCAAGCTATGCTTGGAAAATGTAAGTCTATACCGGGAAGCCGACCAGTGGATGCCCAGAGAAGAACAAGGGGATGCGAGTTGTGCTTGATGTGACAGAGGGACCGAGGGGTCACAATGTGACATGTGACAATTTCTTCACCTCTTATGAACTCGGACAGCAGCTCCTGAAGAGGAAGATCACCATGGTTGGTACAGTTTGAAAGAACAAGCCTGAGCTCCCACCTGCACTGCTTGCATCAAAGGAGAGAGAGGTCTTCTCATCAAAGTTTGCCTTCATGCCCACCACCACTCTAGTTTCTTACCTCCAAAAGAAAAACAAGAATGTAGTTCTTCTGAGCACACTGCACACAGACGGTGACATTAGCGATCGTGAGGACAGGAAGCCAGTCATCATCCTAGACTACAACCGCAACAAAGGAGGTGTGGAGAACCTAGATAAGGTGATTGGAACATACAGCTGCAGAAGGATGACTGCCCGCTGGCCCCTGGTCATCTTCCACAACATCATTGATGTTTCCTCCTACCATGCCTTTGTGATTTGGAGAGAGATCAACCCGACCTGGATGTCTCGTAAGCAGAACAAGAGGAGGGTGTTCCTGGAGCAGCTAGGAAAGGCACTTGTAATTCCACTCATTGAAAGAAGGAAGGTCCCGCACAGAAGCCTCAGCAGCAGTTGTGAAAGCTATTCAGAGTGCAGGAGCTCCTGATCAACCTGAGGATCCAGCTACCACAGCCACTTCCCCAGCTAGGGCAAGTAAGAGGAAGAGATGTCAGTTCTGCCCTCAAAAGAAGGACTGTAAAACACATACTGTGTGCTGCAGGTGTAAGAAATATATCTGCAAAGGCTGTGCACTTGCATACTGCCCTACATGTGCTAATTAGTTGAATGGGTTATGTTATTTTTCATATATTTGTATTGTACATTGTCTTAAATTGTTCACTGGAGAAAGAAAAGAAAGAAACTGAGTCATTGGGATTAATAAAAATGCATTCAACACTCCTTTTTGCACATTTTTTTTTTTCTTTTCTTAAGCTATATAAATACAAGTGAAGAGGGAAAACTCAGGTATTCACACATTTTGTGGTGAATGACAAGTTGTTTCTTCAAGCAAGATGAAATTTGGTGTTTAAATTCAATTAAGCTGCTTATATTGGGGGTTTAGTGAAGACGGGTCATTTTGACCCGGAGGACACAGGGTGTATACAGAAAATGAGGACAACAGGAGGGTTAAGCTACCTGTCTGTTTCTAAATAGTTTTCCCTCCTAGCCTTAAAGAAATGAAGCATGTGAGCTATTATAGGGACAATGAATGTAATAAGCATTTTTTTCTCAATGAGAATAACGTGCCAAATTTTAAAATGCTTCATACCTTTCTCCACAGGTTCCTCACGCAGAGCTGGAGACTTGGCTGGTCCAGAGAGAGCCAGATCCTCTCCCCATGGAGTGTCCAGACCAGCCCTCCCTGCTGGAGAGAGCTCCTGCTGCGGTAGAGAGAGAGCGACGTGATCCATCTGTGGAGCCCAGAGCTTTACGTGATAATGAGGTACAGCTGTTTCATTCACACATTGTGGTTCATAACTTTTAAGGATTCGTGCTCGCCAATGTTCTTGTGCAACATCAGAGCGGGAGCGAATGATTGAGGATCTTTTATCATGTTAAATAGTCTTTTAGCCAAGACTAAATTGCTACAACTACTAGCTCTAAGCAACATCAGTGTACATTTTCCCTCAAATCCCACTTGTCTTTAATTTCTAGGAATTGTAAATTTTATGACTGAAACAAAAACATAGGATTATTATTATTATTAAGGTCTGCCATATTTCCCCTTTTCAACCTGAAAGTCTGGTGCCTGAGGAACTGAGTTAAGAAACTAAACTAGGAACTAAATGCCAGGGAAGTAGCATGTTGACTGTTTCATACAAGTTGTGCGACCACAAACGTTGTCAGACCAAGTTCATAGCTGTTCCGACTGACCACACTGCATAGGCTGCAAAGAGAGGGGGGAGTAGCAATAGCTCAAATCCTGCCCACTTTCTCATCACCCAACACGGGGCTGATCACTGTGTGAAGTGGGCATGGACGTCAGATTGTTGGTTTTGGAAAGTTACGTCTGGAAAGTGCAGGGGGCGATGGTTCCAAACTATTATTGACAAACCAAGTTAAGTTATTGATTCTGCGGGGTCTTGAACTGAAGAACTTCTGTGTAGAAACCGACACATTGAAGGGATGTGTTGAAAGGTCCAATGTCCAATATTTTTATTTCTAATTGAATGTGCTGGAGCTCAGAGCCTGAAGAAGAAAAAATGTGTAACTGTCCAGACACTTGCAGTCTGGACTGTAAATTAATGAGATGATAAAACTACAGCTATTCTAGTGGCTCTGAGAGGCTGCACTGAGGCACAGCAGGGATGTGAGCTAAATGCTAATTCTTGCATGCTAACACGCTCACAGTGACAAACATAGACTGTAAATAAAGATGGATGTAGCCTCCGTGGCGTCACCCACAGGTTTCTGAAGAGCAGTTTTGATACTCAGTGAACTGCCCCACTGTTGCCATCTTGGCAGTGCCAGACTCCGCCTAACTCCAAAAATGGTCCAAGAGGAGGGGTGTATGTGGAGCCCAAACATCGGTCAGTGCCGGTTTGTGGCAAGCATACGCTCACCCACCTGTCAGTTGAAGCGACACACCCTCAATTCTACATATCTTTAAGTCTTAATAAAATGTAAACGGGTGAGTTATAGTTGTCATGAAGGAGGGAATTAACTGTAGAGACCAAAACCGTTTTTGCACCAGGCTGTAAACATGTTTATTTTGGCTGTAAAGTTGGACATTTTAACATGGGAGTCTGTGGGGATTGATTCACTGTTGGAGCCAGATTCTAGTGGTCATTAGAGGAACTGCAGCTTTTGGCACTTTGACATTTAACTTGAAACCACGTGTGTAGGGTGGAGTGAGGAATGAAAAGTCAGGGGATCTCCAAAGTCATCAGACTTCAGCATGGCACTAAAATAAGTAGTTGCTTCTAGTTGAAATTAGTTTCCAAAGCCACACAACAGTCTGTTTGTCATACACTAAAATACACACACACACACACAAGATGCCACAGAGGTATAAAGGTTTATGAATAAAATGAAGATTTTACTAATTATTCATTTGTAAAATGTAAATGTAACAATTAGCATTGTGGAGAAGTGTGCCGTTTTTGACAAGAGTGTAATGTCATGTGAGATGATGAGTCAGAGTCAGATGAGTCAACAGAAAACCTGACCTCACCACTGATGACCTCATCAAGGAAATAAAGCATTAGAGACAGTACAGCTGAACAAGCTGAACTACCTGCTGTAGAGAACACACCTTTTAAATAAACACACAGCAGCCGGCGAGTCCCGGACCTTTAAAATCATTCATTGTGCCCGTACTTCAGTAACTTAGTTATTGGTGGTTGTCAGTAGCAACCGCATTTGTTAAGCATTATGTGAACAGGAAAGAACAAGAAGAGTTTCACACATACTCTTACTGTGCGTAAGTCCAAATGGAGTTAGTACAAATGATCTTTTTAAAGCTGCACCAATTAACATTTTCATATTAATAATGGGACTAATAACTGTGTGATATGTGAACATATATATAGATATATATATATATATATATATAAAACAATAGAATAATCATCCAACTTTGCACTTACTATATGAATTTAGCACGACAGTGGATTATTCTCTGCTTTATGATGCCTCTGCTGCCCGGAAACTCCTGTTGGACGAGTCAGCATGACGTCCTGTTTTACACACACTGTTGTCTCTTCACTCACATGTTGGGGATGTCTCAGGCCCAGGTACACCAGAGGACTGTGGTGAACTGAGGCTCATAAGACAGTGAAAGAGAAGAAACAAACATGCCTGGAGAGGAGGCATGGGGGAACGGCTCCAAAGACATGGCTGCAGATTCCCTTTACCTGTCAACACGCTATCCAGTGTGTGCTCAGAAAGCAAAAATAAACCTGATGAACACATGAACACATTCAGGCAGAGCAGTCTGATCTGTCTTACAGAGACTTGGCTCAAAGATCACACACAGCTACAAAGAGGCTACAGAACAATCAGATAGACGGAGATGAACATAGATCGGCAAAAATCAATAGGACAAAACAGTTCTGCTTACACAAGCAAGTGAGCACCCTGAACTGTCTCTTTTACACCTTTCTATCATCTGTGAGAGTTTGGACAAATCCCTCTTATTCTCACTAATGATGCTGCAGCAGAGAGACTGATCCCCTCTCTTCTGCAGTTCAACCTGTTTTTATTCTCCTACAATTTAATATGTATAACTTATATGGATTTTTACCAACCCTTCAGCAAAATGTGGACTGTCCAACTCACCTTACCCGCACTCTTGATCGTTGCTTCAGATCGTTGTTTATACCTCTAAGGCTGTTTGCAGAACGGCCCCCTGGGAGATCAGACCCTTTGCCTAAGTACAAGGCACCAGTGAAATGAGTGAGGCCTGTCACCAAAGTAGTAAGTGTTTTTTGAGGAATGAACTTTGAGAATCTTCCCAACCAACAGGACTCGGGAGTTAAAAGAACTGAGAGGATGTCTTAATGAACGTTACCTATTGCAGTGGTGACACTGAATTATTCCCTGAGGAAAGGAGACAAGACTAAAGAAATGATTGTTTGAGCCAAGCAGATTTTAAAACGGAGCTTGTTGTAGCTAATGGCGTGGTCCAGTCTTGGTCTGCAATTGAACTTCTCTGAAAATACAAATTATTATATTTTTAAGAACTGCACACAATGGCTTCATCTTCTTAGTACTCAACAGTTTTCTGGGTGAGTCAGTCATTCGGTGCAGATCCCTGAGAGCGCTTTAACGTCCCACTTGACTTCACGGTTTGGTCATTTGAATCGCAGGCTGAGGAATACGCTTTCTAGAATAGTTAGCGTTGCTAGCTACATAATTTGAAGGCCCCAGATGAAGCTGAATGAGCTGTGTACTGCCAGGACAAGAGATAAAGCTCTAAACACCCCAACAGATAGGTGTCATCCTTTATTTTCTCAGATTGAGACTCTGAACCCTGATATCTCGTCCTGCTGTTTTTTATGTTATTGTGAGACAAAGACAATTTTCCAGAAATTCTGTTCTACTCTACTCTGCCACAAATCCCCCCTTTAAGTCAAATAACATATGGGCGACAGTAGGTAATGTAAGTGATCTGGATGGCATCGCTGACTTCATGTTTCTGCTTGCATGAACTATGAGCTCCATTTATTAATGTCCACACCTCAGACATGTCTGGTCGAGCTTTGACCTATAAAACAGATTCAAGCACATACATTCACATATGTTTACATGACTGCTGATCTAGTTATAAAAGACTGTCAGAACTTTCAGTTCAGATACTGACATGTTGAAAATAAACTGTAGAACTCATCATGTACGCAGGGACTGTAAGACTCAGGCAGGAATTATACTTTGGTGTCGAGGATTTAAGCAGGAATTATTATTCCAAGAAGATCCATGCAAATATTCCTGCAGGTCTGTTGTTAATTCCAGAGGCAACAATGATCCATCATCTTTAACAACAGCCAAATAAACACGTTCCATCACTTCATGTAGAATCACACACACTAAACTGTGACTGCATAACATGCACGCAGACACAACACAGGTTTGGACCATATATAAATAACCCAGATACTGCCCTACGTGTTGAGTCTGGACAAACAAACACACACACACACACACACACACACAGTCATGTATCATGCAGGCAGTGTCAAGCAGAGCAACAGGCAGCAATTTACTGTCTGTGTTTACAGAAGAGTCACTATTCTTAGTTAAGACAGAGTTGGTGAAAGTTTTTGGTTCATGCCAGCAACAATATATATATATATATATATATATACCGGCATTAATAAAGCAGATGTGGGGGGGAATTCATCTACATATTTTTTTAGATCATTTTGTGTTTTAGTTTCTTCAGGTCTAAACATGTTAAAGGAATTATTTTCCATCTTGGTAAATACACTTTTATTCTGTGTGGTGGAGTTAGATGTTGACATTGCCAACACTCTTATGTCTGTATGTTAAATATGAAGCTACAGCCAGCAGCTGGTTAGCTTAAAGACTAACGATTCATTACTTTTAGCTGTTTATTTTGCTTGCTACGCTCGCTTGCTAATTACTTTTCATAGCTCTCAGTTGCAGCTGATGGTGTTCAGGTGTTGTAACTGGCTCTGGTTGGTGAGAGCTGTGTCCTGTGCAGTCACTTCATCACAGCTTGGGCTGATTATTGTGACAATAACTACACCAAAGATTAGACTTAGACCAACTTGTTATCCTATTTGTGTGTTCATTTTCCTTACAAACACAACATTTTTTAGTTTTTTTTTTTTTACCAAATTATAATTTCTGATTTTCAGAATTAGTTGAGCTTCTCCAAAGTTTTCATGTAATTAATTAATTGATTGATTAGTTGATTGACAGAAGAGTATGCTGCTTTTTTTGTCTTCTGTGGTAGGAAACTGAATATTTTCGACTTTTCCAGACAAAAGCAGGTTGATGATGTCATCTTCGGCCCTTGGGAGTTGTGCAGCTCTTTCCACTGTTATGTCACATTTTAGAGACAATAAGAGCTTAAAGCTTAGAACAGTATTTTTCTAATATTTGTATATTTGAAAAATGGAAGATATGTCCTAAAGTGCTGAAAGGAGGAAAAGCATATTCTGTGATGGTGAGCAGAGAAGAAACATATGATCTTAATGGGAATGAACACACACACACACACACAGGACATTGCAGACTTGACAGAGCACATAGAGATCTAAGTACATGGCAGACTACCACAGTCTCTCACCCTCCAACTGAAAGTGAATATAACAGTGTTTTTGAATTCCCCTCATGTATCAAATGGCACTCATACACACAAACACACATACAGTCACACACATGCACAAAACACCGAACTAGCTTCCTCCTGGCCTTGTGACCAACTGGCTTGTTTTGAAACCTGATCACTGGCCCACTGCGTCCTAACACACATCTACATTCTTCAGTTTTGCAATCCCCTCCTGTTTACTGCATCGACACACACACAGACACACACACACACACACACACACACACACACACACACTCAGATGCAAAGAGGCAGAAAGCATGCATGTAAACAAATGTGCACAAATGCATGAGGTGCAAACGTGCGCTTCCATATCCAGCAGAGGTACAGGAAAGATAAACGGGAAATCATGCTTGTGCCAAGAGGTATCAGCTTCATACAGTGGCAGTAAAATAAATCTGATCTTCATCTACGTCACAAGTTTATATAAACACAGTGTCTCTGAGCTTATATCACACAAACAGTTATAATAGTTTGTGTCTTTGTTGCACAGTGCTGGTGGAAAAAGTAAGCGAACCCTTGGATTTAATAACTGATCGAACCTCCTTTGCCACCAATAGAGCTGAAACAAGCTCTTAGGATGTCTGTTGTGAGCGGCTCCCTTCAGCTCACTCCACAGCCTCTCTCCTGGATGAAGGTCTGACTGGGCCACTCCAGATGGTGGATTTTCATTGTCTAGTAGATTTACTTCTCCTGAGCTTCAGGAGGTGGACAGACACCCAGACATTATTCTGTAGAGACCTTGATAAACTTGAGAATAAATTTTCCCCTCCATGATGTGGAGCTGCAAGTAACTCTCACACACTCTTTTAATCAGTGTTGGTTTAATTGAGCCGCCAGTGATCGGCTACGACCTCTTTTGCTCACCTGAAAATGATTCAGGTAATTTAATGAAATTAGTATTCTAATAAATAATATATTATATTATAGGTCAGTTGGTGTTCATCATTTCATAAACTTCAGAGTTCAAGTTGTATATGAAGTTTGAGTTTGGGTCATTAGTCAGTAGCAACACTTTCATGTGTCGAGATCGATCAGTGTCAAGAAACTGGGTCAATACTATTTGTGATTTTTTCCCAATAATATTCATGTTGTACACTGCAGTCTGTACTTGTATAGTTTGGTTTCTTTTGGCTAATTTGCTGCCCTCATGTAATTTGCACGGCACCTTTTAGCCCGTATGACGGTTTCTTCCACTTGTGCTGTTTTTAGGAGGTAGTGTACACCTGCTCAAGGGGCGTGTCTCTGTTTTTACAAAATCAAGAATCAGTGATGGTAAATGTCAAAGTCAGTAAAGACTTCTCAACGGCTCATCATCCAATCCTTGTCAAGTTACGTATGGTGGCGCCTGAGAGTCAACTGTCCTGAGCTTCCACAGTTTCATGACTTGACTTCATGACTAATGTGTCATTTCTCTACATTTAAGTACTTTTTGGACTCTTGCAGATAAAGGTAAAATGCTATAATGATTTTTTTTTTGTGGGATTATTAAGGATTATTAGTCTGATGATTTTGGCATTCAGTTGCACTCTTAATATGTGTATTGGGAGAGTGGCATAGACTCTGTACTGTATGTTACATACAGCTACATACTACATACGTGTCCTTACTTGCCAGCTGCTGCGGGTCCCTGGGTTTGTCTGTAAGCCCCCAGCCATGTCAGAAGAAGGTTAAAGCTATTCTAAGCCTGGCTGTCTGTCTCTGGGTAAAATTGGAGCCTTTACGTTCTTTACATACAGACTGGTGATACCGAAGACATAACTACAGTGTTGTACACTCTAGTAGTTAGTGTGGTGGTGTGTTACTCTTTCATAATTTTTTATGTTAGATCTCGGTGTCATTCCTTTGGTTGCCTTGAAGGCTGAATGGAATCACAATAAGACTAAAAGGTACCTGACCAAAACCAATCATACAAAAAAACAATTAATGCGCCTCTAAATGAGGTTCCATATTGTAGTGGTTATTATTTCTGCTTTACATGCAGAATGTCCTGGATTTAGGACCCAGTGGAATCAATGCTTTAGGAGCTGGCCTGTCTCCAGAGCTTGTGCAGTAGTGAACATAATATGTTAACCCACTGTTAAGGCGCAGTGGTGTCTCTTACCTGATCATTTGTCATTTTTGTCTCTGCAACCAGGAAGGAACACCAGGACGCGGTGCTCTGGATGAGAGGGGAGAAGAAGAGGAGGATGAAGAGGACAACCTGGCCAGGATGCAGCAGTTTTACAGTAGGACAGAGGGAGGACGACGACCAGGAGGTTCCTACGGCCGTACTAACAGAGAGCTGACTCGGAATGAAGAAGACCCGGTAAGTAACATTTATTTTAACGGCACAGTGACAATTAAATTACACATTATTTATTTTTGTGCTTTCTACTTTGAAGATAATAAAATTTTGGAGCTAGCAGCTGGTTACTGTAGATTTACATTAAAAACTGGAAACAGAACTGGCTCTGTCAGAAAGTACTGAAAATCAACAAAACACCATCTCGCAAACTCACTAATTCTACTAATAAATGTGATATCTTATTTGTTTAATCTCTACAAATGCAAAAGTGTAAAAATGACAATTGGCTGTTTTATGGGGAATTACAGTACCAGTCAAAAGTTTGGACACACTTTCCCATTCAAATGAAATGACTGGTACTGTGTGTGCCCCAAAACCTTCTGGCAGGGATCAGTTGCCAGACACACACTAATTTGTCACTAATTTGACATATCAGGTTAAAGGTCTCAGTTTGCTTGAAATGAACCAGGTCATCATCGCCTCTCTCTAGCTGCATCTCACCTGCTCCTCAAGCTCTGTCCAAAAGTGTAACAGCATCCTTAACTCATCTTTATAGTGACGATGCAGTGTGTGAAGACTTCAAAGAGAGCTTGAGAGAAGTTCAAGCCCTGACTACTTGTACATCAATTCAGACTTCGGAAAGGGGGTTTCAGATGCTGTTAGACAATCTGACGAGCACTATGGTTTAAGCACACTGAGGCCTTAAGTGTTGTAGACAGAAGTGTTGTTACTGTTTGTCCTTCATGAGCAAGAATGCAAAGTAGTCACCTGGTTATATTATATGAAAACATTAGCTAATGGTTGCGAGGAATGGCAACAGGAAGAAGTTAGTGAACATCACTTTAACTGAATGGGCATATCAGCCTAAGCCGTTTGTAGTAGACCATTAGCAATGCAAAGTTGTAGAGTCTGAATTGCTGACCGGACTATTAACCAAAGTTTTTCACTACCAGTAGGCTATCTCCTTTTTTTTGACATACTGCATATATGTTTAAAGTTGTGTGTGCGTTAGCTTAGGTGATCAGAGCGTCTTTCATGCTTGAAATCAGAGCCTGATGCTTCATCCTTAAACGCTGGACCAGAGCCAGCTCAGCAGAATAAGAAATCATGAATGACACACTATAGCAGCTGCACCCCAGGGTGCATGTTACACCAAGAGTGTGCTTTCTAACGCGTATAGCTATGCATGTGTGCGTAACAAATGAAGATGAAATAACTGCGGGCCATTAGCTTATTTCAGTTCACCTTCTGACATATTTCATAGCGGCATTAAAAATGATCAAACGTGGGTCACATAAGTCGCATCACTGTCTCTTGTTTTTAGGGCAGATCTGCTACCCAGGATCCACTTTTCCCACATTCCCTAGAGAGAGAGAGAGAGAGAGAGAGAGAGAGAGAGAGAGAGAGAGAGAGAGAGAGAGAGAGAGAGAGAGAGACAGAGAGACAGACAGAGAGACAGACAGAGAGACAGACAGAGAGACAGACAGACAGACAGACAGACTTTTTTTTTTTTAGAGGCCATCCTGCTCATGCCACCACATGTGGGTCACACTGAAACTACTTCTTGGTAAAGGGACATTCCCTAGAGGAAGCTTCTGGATAACAGCCAAACACTGACCAATAATGTTCACAGCTGGTCTTTATCTGATTGCGATGGTAAAGTGTTTTGGCATCATTAAATGTTAAACAATTAAACAGAAATGACTCCTCTAGGGATCCAGCATTTGTATCAGAATTTAACTTTTATACTCTCAGGAACAAGAAGAAGACCAGGTTTCAAAGTAGCCCCATTCCCATTCTAGCAGCAGGACTCGAGAGATGGCAATAGATAGATAGATAGAAATTCATGTCCATTAGCTCATATTTGGTAATAATAATAATAATAACAACATTAATAATAATAAAAAACAGTTGATAATAAATAAACAATAATAATAAGATTAGTCCACTTCCTTTGGCTGAGGTGTTGTATAGCCTGATGGCAGTGGGAACAAGGGATCTCCTGAACCTCTCTGTTCTGCAGCACAGTGAGATGAGACATTTGCTGCAGCTGTAGCTGCTTCTCTGTCCTGCCAGAATGTTGTGGAGAGGATGGTTGGTATTGTCCAAGATGGCCTCCATCTTACATTGCATGCGTCTCTCCACAACAGTCCTGAGTGAGTCCAGACTCCTGCCAAGCACAGACCCAGCCTCTTTAACCAGCTTGTCCAGTCTCCTTGTGTTCATGTGGGACATGCTGCTGCCCCAGCAGACTGCAGCATAAAAGAGTACACTGGTCAACAATGTCACAATGGCAGTAAGTTTATGTGGGCCACTATTTTGGACCCGACTAAAATATCTCTTCAACTATTGAATGGATTGCAATGAAATTTGATACATACAGTATATTCAAGATCCCCAGAGAATGGATCTTTATAACTGTAGTTATCCCCCAACTCTCCCTGTAGCACCTTCATCAGGTTGACATTTGTGGTTTTGAATGAAATGTCTCATTAACTACTGGATGGATTGCCATTAATTTGATAACCGACATCATGCTCCCCAAAGGATGAATAGGGACAAGATTAACAGCATACAGCCATACTGTAAACCTCACTAAAGGAAAGGGATCACCACCATCATTAGGATTCATCCTCTATGCTAAATATCATGGTTATCCATTTAATAGTTCTTGAGATATTTCACAAAAAGCCAAAATTATCAACCTGCTAGTGGCACTAGAGGGAAAGTCAGGGGATCACCAAGTTCAGTAGGATTGACCCTCTGGACTTTACATTTCTGTTCAGAATTCCAATCTATTCATAGTAGTTGAGCTATTTTAGTCTGGAGTGATGGACTGCCCAACCGATAAACAGACCAATAGTGCCATCCTCTGAGCCATGCTGCTAGCATGCCAAATAAAAACTGAAACCAGTGTCTTTATTGTAGCCTTTTCTCTCTAAACCTCCCTGTCTGTTTCTTTCTCTTCTTTCCCTATTTTCAGACTTCTTTCTACTTCCAGGAGTGTTTGAGGCTGTTGGATGAAACCTTTCCCTACACAGAGGAACAAGAGGTATTACCATAGCCTTAAGTTCTCTTGTGTCCTCCTTTGAACTTTAACAGTACTTAAAACGGTCGTTCTTTCTTGTCGCTCAGTTAAGTGATGTTGGCAGTAGAAGTGGAGACCTGGAACGTCACCCACCAGGCAGAAATCCCCTGCTGTCCCCCATCATCCCCTCTAATAACCCCTCTTTGGACCTGGAGCTCTGCTGGCAGGACCTACTCGCCATCATGGAACCTGAGGTAACTGGGAGGATGAAAGTAGATGAAATCCCATTTAGCAAAAAAGAATAAGATGCTGAGATGAATAAGCCAAGATGCAATGAATTTAGATCAGTTTTGTATCTTTCCTCTCCAGAACACAGATGTTGATGATGACATGATGACATCATTTGACCACGCCCCAGATTCAAGACCATCTGGGACCCCTTGGGGTGTTGGGTCTGCAGCTCTGCACCAAAACTGTAACAACCTTGACAACGGCATAACAGACGTTGATCAGGAGGTCCCTCTAATGGAGACTCCAGTGCAGCATGGTAATTCAATTCAAAAGTCTAAGTTTGGTGTAAGAATTCATAGCCAGTATTCTTACACTTCAAAAACTCAACAATTGAGCTTAATGATTGATTCATGACAACAAAATTGTCAAACTGACTTGTTTCTGAAGCTGTTGACCACACTCATAGCCTTCCTCAATGGATGGAGTTGATCATTTGTCATTTGAAGCTGGCTTAGTCATCATCACTTCACCACCAAAATTCTGTACATTGGCCATGTGATAAGATCGAAACTATTTTAATAACAAATGAGACTCCATTTACTGAACAACCACAATGTGTGGTTGAAAACTTATAATAATGATAATATAATAATATAATGTAATATATCTTTAAGAGTAAGCTAAACCTTGTGTTGAGATTTTTTTTATCAACGTCTTCAAAAATTATCCCAAGTGAAAATAGACAGTAAACAATCTTGTTTTTCTTATTTTCTGAATTTTCCATTAATGAATGGAAAAGTGCTGTTGCATTTCCAAAATTCTTCATTCTTTTCAACAGTGCCCTTCCTTTCTCTCCAGGTTTGTTGCAGTCTCCAAGCCAGTCAGTGCTAGAGCCAGCCCTGCTTCCCCTCATCCCCAGTGCAGAGTTGGATGACCACAGTTCAGCCTTAAACACAAGGGACATTTTGAAAAACACAAACATGAATACCTTGCACAGCCCTCCAGATCACATGGATCTCTTGGGAGAGGATCCTTCAGATTTCTACATGGGACAAAATGCTGAAGATAACTCAAGTCCCCTAAACATAAACCTGCTGGCACAAGATATTGTAGATAACATGGAAGCCAGTCCGGGTTTACAGTATGATCTCTACCCTGAAGACACGGCTAGCTTTAATGTTAATTTTCATTTGCATGACTTAACACCTTCTAGTTCTGCCGCATCTCTGGGGGGTAATAATATGACCCAAGACCTTCTGACATCTCCCTCCAGTGTCTTTTTGGTTGACGAGGAGGATATTGGGGATGACGATGGTCTCCCTAGCCCACTTAGTGACCTCATAGTGGATGCTGCCATCTTAGATGAGAGGAGATTGTTGGACATAGCTTTGGAGGAAGGATTCAGTCCGGAGATGGCAGCCAGGCTGGAAGAGGAGGGCTACCTGGACTGTGAAGTAGCCAAACAGGACACTGGCAGAGATGATGACCACTCAGTCGCAGAAGATCCATGTGAACCAAGAAGCCATCAACAAGGTAATTAAACACGTATTTTTAATATAAGTATATATATATATAAGTATTTTTCTGCATCTGTGTACCTTTTTTCAAGAGCACACTAATGCTAAATTCAAGTCCTTACTATAAAACTGTAGAACTTACCTTGACTTTTCATCTTCCCTCCTCCTAGACGGTGAGGAGGAGGCAGATTCCGACTCTGGTCTTTCCCTGGACTTCAGCCACAGTCCTGCTTCTCCAAGTGCCTCGGAGACCTCCTATTACTCCTCTTCTTCCTCCTCTTCATCAACCACCTCTTCATCCTGTGTGTCAGCTGTGGAAAGTCCATACTACGAAGATGAAGATGAAGATGAAGATGCTGAGGCTGAGGAAGGGTTAGTTAGTTCGGACATGGAAGTGGAGGTGACAATAAAACAGGAGGAGCTCGAAGAGGAGGAGATGGGAGCAGTAGGAGGAGGGTTTCCTGAAGATGTTAAACTCTTTCCTGCCAACTATGGTGATCGCAAGCTGTTGAATGGCTTTCCGTGGCTGGAGCATATCGGCCATGATCACACGTACAACCAGCCCTGGTCCTCCACCTCCCCTCCATCCCTTGGAAAGATGCCCACCAAACACACCAAATCCTCCCAGCGACATCACAACCGCAGGCATTACCACTACTCCTCCTCCAGACACATCTCTGAGACCAAAATGTGGAGCAGAGATGAACGGCGTGCACGCGCCTTGAAGATCCCTTTTTCCAATGAGCTGATTGTAAATCTGCCAGTGGACGAGTTTAATGACTTACTGACCAGTTTTCCGCTAGGCGAGCATCAGCTTGCCCTCATCAGGGACATACGACGCCGTGGTAAGAACAAGATAGCTGCCCAGAACTGCAGGAAGAGGAAGATGGGCGTACTGCTGGGACTGGAGGATGAAGTGTCTGGTTTGAGGCGCCACCGTGTGCGGCTGCTTCGAGAGAAACAAGACGCCCTGAGGAATCTGCAGGAAATGAAACGTCGACTGAACACCTTGTACCAGGAAGTCTTTTCCCGGCTAACGGATGAGGACGGAAGGCCACTGGATGCTACAGAGTACATGCTTCATTTCGGTGACAATGATAATGTTGTGGTGGCTTCGCGCGAACAAGAGGCATGGCTGCCACAGACTGGAGAAAAAACAAGCAAGAAACAGAGAAATAAAAAGAAGTGAGGAGGTGGACAAGCCAGGAATATTCTCACAGGAGTTTTGGGCATTATAAAATGCAAGGAGAGTAAAGAGATTCCTTAAGAGGAATGATGCAGTTGTCGATGAAGGAACACAGGAATTCTTTATCTGGTGTCAAAGGAAGATGATAAAAAATACCATTAAATCCTTTAACATCCAAACAGATATCCCTGATGGTTATGTTGATGATAGGACAACCTTTACTCCAGGATGTGTTGCTCTCCATTCTTCACTATAAACATTTTCTACACTGGGAAAGCACTTGAATCCAACTCTTATGTTTACATAACACTGAGGTAAATCTAGGCCGCTAAAAAAAGTCAATAGAGGACTTTGGACCAGAATATAATGAAGTCTTCTATGCAAAATCCTGCTCTCAGTTGCCAAAGAGACTTGAAAATATTAAAGAAGCCATCAGGCTGGTCCCTGACTGTCGGCTAATTTAGACAATCGTGTGACACTGAAAGTGCTCGGAGATGGGGAGAAAGAATATGAAGAATTCGGTGGACAAGGAGCCTGGAGCTTCACCAGTTTTCACACCTGTGCATACCTGATCACTCATTAAAGAAAGTGGGCTGTTGGATTGTTGAAGCCAGCCCGTCCCAACACCACAGACTGAACAGACTGAAACAAACTATTTGTTATACACTGATGAACTGACTGAGGAATTACTTTTTCGCCCGTGTACTAAAAGGATGCATGATAGCATGTGGATTTCAACTGTGCCTTTTGATTATGTTTTTATGTTTTACAACACACCTATTTGTCTGTGAGGCTATATCCTATTGTCTTGTTCAAACAAGATGGTGGTAATCTGTGTTTCAACCATAGCTGAAGTTGAAGCTGACATTCAAAACAGGACTAAAGCCTGCTGTCACTCTTGGCAGGTCTGAAACACATGGGATAAATATAGACAACAGTGGAGTTAAGTCGTTAAGCTATTAATGTTCAAAGATTGATGGGGATGGAAGTGTAAGTCAGATTCCACAAATACACATTGAACTGACTCAGTAAAAATGTCAGATTTGAACAGACTGATAAATTCAAATTCTAACATTTCTCAAAAGTGAAGGCTAGTTTGTGTTTGAGTTGTTTTAAGTTAGCATGTCACCCTCTGGTGGTCGTGCACAAAGAGAACGGCATAGAGATTCTGATGAAATTATTACTGCAAGGGAAATGGCAACAAAGTTTACCTAATGTACAGTGTTCTATATTGTGGTTGGGAAAGACGTCTATTCAAAGGTAGTAGGGGAAGTCATGTGACTAATAATAGTAAATTTAGAGTTTCTCAGGGATTAGCATAGTCAGAAGAACATGCTAATAAATACTTTTACTCCATGTGTAGTCACAACACATTCAGTTTTCAATACAGTAACTCAGTGTTTGTTTGTTTGTTGTTGGGTTTTTTTTTTAAGCAGGAGTAGTAGTAGTAGGTGAACAGTACTTGTACTAAAAAAAAAAAAAAAAAACTACTGTACTACCTGTGCCCCTTGCATAGCAAAGACATGCACTGGAATTAAATGGGTTGCACCAAAATCCCATTTTATATCCTGCAGACATGTCTGTCACTACCACTGATGGAACAAGCCTCTGTTTGTTGTTGTGGTTGTTGTTGTTAAGTGTTTACTTTTTATGAATGCCCATTTGTGCTTGTTGGTATTCAAAAACTTCTCAAACCTCATCTTTGGTATTATTAAAAACATCTTTGGGTGTTAGTTGAGTTGCGTCTCTGGTATTTAATAGCAGAAATCACGGCTATCAGATGTGGCTATTTGTTCATTTTAACTGGGTCTGTCTGTATAAACTGAACCTTAGCCATTATGGGTATTGTAGGGACAGATGGCACAGGTTTTGGCTGTACTCAGAAAAATTGTAAACATTCAGGTTATGTTCGAGACTTATACCATGTTGATGCCAACTATAAAAGGTGGTTTTTAATAATGTGAAACTTGAAATGAAAACTCATTTTGTCAACACAGAAACGGACCCACTGGCAACACAAAATAAAGGCCAACATTGGTGTTGATTATCTCACAAAGCTCTCATAGCTGTGGAGATTATATCTTCCCCACTGTGTACCATTCAAAACCACAGTACAAACAGTTATGAAAACGAAAAACCTTTATTGTCCAAAACAGACAATCAAAGGAAGATCAGCAATGACAGTGACATTCCAAGGAAAACCAATATACAAGCAACAAGACAACACAAGCTAATACGCTAAATACAGAGAAAAGTTTCTGAGACAAGATAGAAAATCTAACCAGGAGACCCGGGTACAGCTAATTCAATCCCTTCCTGCCAATGGTGAAGTGTGACGAAGGGCAGTTGAGGTTTCAGTCATAATACTGACGTACACAGTGAAGAAACTCGAGCGTCCCACAGGCCAGAAAAAACAGACAAGAAGAAAGGGTAGGATTAGACCTGGGATAGAGATGCTTAACAACAGCGTAGGCAATTATCACAGCTAGCTTAGCGTCAGATGTTTGACTGCAAATGCTAAAAACTGTATTTACAGCTGAGCCAAAAAGCAAAAATGATTCCCACGTACTGACCTGTAATTCAGCCTCAGAGGTACTGTGAGAATTTTGATATGCTTACACACTCTGTGGTCGCTTGTTGGGGCTGTGAACACGTCTTCCATCACGTATTACCAAGGGTTAGAGCTCATTAAAATATTAATCAAATTCTGTGGAAAAAGGGTAAATATTTAAAAATAGCTGTCGAGGGGTGGTGACATGAGGCGGGCGAAGCAGAAAAGACCACAAATGTCCACTGGGAATAGAAAAATATAATTAAGGAAAAATATTTTCAGAGTGAAATTCTCTCTTCAAGATCGGTTCTCAAAGCAGCAGCAGGCCACCCGAAGCAAACAGTTCAGAGACAGGGGATTTGAACTAGCTAACCCGGGTCCGCTAACAGAGGAAGCTACAATATTAGCTTTAATACAGTATACCTGGAAATAAGCACAGCCGGGCTACATTCAACACATAGAACGCTGGAAAACGTTAGGATACGCAGGAAAACACCAGAGAAAAGACCTCTCATATAAAGTGATTATGTTAATCATGCTGAAGTTACAGTACTAATCTATTTTATTTTTTTGCAAATATCAAAATGTGTGTTGAACACAGGACGGTCTGCAAGCAAGAGGAACCATATGGACTACTAAAAAAAAATGTGCTGAACTATCATGTCTTGAGTGTTGCCCGGCCGGTGCAAGCTAAAATAATACAGCCTAGAAAACACACGTGCCTATGTGTGTGTGAAGGTTAAAAACAAGGATTTGGAAATGAATTTTATTTAACATACTTTCAATCATCTCCGGTAGCAGTTAAACCCAGTTGTGTCTGTCATGGAGCACATGTCTACTACGTGATGCAGAGGAAACCTCCAGCCACCAGCCAATGCGGTAGGAGAATTTAACGAACCGCTCTAACCTGTTCATCGGCCAAACGAGCTCATTGGCTGGTTTTGTGCTGAATGCACCAACTACAGACAACAATCTACCAGCAAATGGCCGGTCAATCCCCACACTGACAGTTACACAGCAGTCCTGACTTCTCAGACCCAGTCCTGACCAACACTGTCACTACAGGTACAGGAGGTGTGAAAACATGATGATCACCTGCCAGAAAAGCTTGTTACAGCAGCTCAATGATAGTTGTACCTTGTGTATAAAATGGAGGAGCTACCTCCCGTCATTCAAACCAACCCAGCACTCTGATTACAGCCCGACCAATTCGGGAAGTTCTGAGGCCGTCGTCTGCTGATGTTCATTTCTTTGCACAAAACAGAATGATGACACTTTTTTGAAACTTATCTCTACTTCAGTTCTTGTCATTTAAAAAGGACAGCATATCGCAAGGTTATCACAAGGATAACAAAACGTATTTTGCTTTCCTAAATGCCCCCACGCTTCAGATTTCCAAAAGAAATCCATTAACACAATCGTTTAACAGGACAATGGTGCTCCAACAGTTAAAATCAGACATCTATTCTAGCTGTATGACGAGTTGAGTCTGAATGATCAGTTGGTTCTTGACTCTTCTCCCCTCTAATCTACAGGTCAAAGGGCATCTGACCTTCTTGGTTTGACATGAGCCTTTGGACTGCCGTTCGTCACTTCTTGCACCAGTGCAACACTAACTGTTCACCTGAAGTAAAACAGTGTGTTGTGCCGATCACTGAGGGGAAATTAAAACCAACCAGGTGCTGATCTTGTTGGAGCCGTTCGGTGTGCGACAAGTAACCAACCAGCCTCGGATCCAGTAAAAGAAACATTTTAAGAAAATGGCTGAACTAGCATGAAGAGTTTGGGAATCAAAACTACGCCACAGCGACCTGAAAATGAAACTGAAGTCTGCACTCACTACCTCTGTGTGTAGACCTTTCTCACAGCTGACAGGTAGGAAAAGCACAGGTGTAGCTAATTACATTAATGTCTCTGTTCTGTTCAGCTGTCCCAGGTGAGCCAGCAAGCACAGCAACAGGACCTTGAAGCTAAAGCAGCGGAGTGGAATTCAGCCCTCATTAATCTTATTATTTACACTTGTGTTTTTCCTCCTGAGACATGTGAAGACATCCTCTGTGAAAAAGGCTATTTAAAAAATACTGTGTTAAAACGCTCCGTGTGTCCTTAAATGTTCAAGAAGATTCCACGATCAACTTAACTTCCCAATTTACACCATAACATATGCTTGTGTCACAGGAAATATGGCATATCGACAGTTTTACATTCACAGAAAATCAGATTTGCCTCTGAATGAACACAAACATCTTAACTCGTAGTTTGTTAAAAGTCAACAAGTCTATTTTTTATCAAAGAAAACTAACAAACAGGCAGCAAAGTACAAGCTGCAGCATCATCCACAGCTGGAATGAAGGAACACTGGCTGGTTGGCTGCCAAGTCGGCTGGTAGGACGTACAGTATAAAAGGTCAAAGCCGACAACTGTTGGTCTTTTCATGTAGACTGTAACCCTCCCCCCCCTCCCTCCCTCCCTCCTCCTCATCAATCTGTCCACGTCAGTGAAATGTACAGTTGTCATTTGGTGCTTGATAGTTTCAAATGCAGAACAGCATTACGTCAGCGATAATGAGAACCCAGGTGGCACAAAGAGAACAGATACTGAAAGAGACAAATCTCTCACTCCTCCATAAAACACCTCACATCACACTTCTTTCCCCTTCAAAAGAGGTTCCCCTCCAGTGTATCCTGACAAAACAGGGAGGGAAGTTTGTCCTCTACAAACCCGCCACAACTCACCACCCAACTTATGATCAGCTAATACATGTTTAAAACGGGATGTCTAAATGAAGACCCGTGACTGGGAGCAGAGACAAACTTGCCAGCCGTAGCCAAAACACTCACATGAATGCACGTGTTTAAGAGGTAGCTTGACAGCTCACGTTGTATTCCTGTTATTTCCAAAACCAAGAACTTGTCACCAAATGCAGAAGACAAACACTTTATGGTCATTTCACTGTATTCAGTTCAATATTCATGGAGGAATACTAGCAGAACAAAGGCACCAACTCCCATCCAGTGACATGGTCTTGGTGAGGGGAAAAAAAAAAAATACAAATCAGAGAGACTAAGTGTCAAAATACCTCTTTAAAAAAAGATTTACATTTTCAGTCAAGACACAAGTGGGAGCATCTTTTGAGGAAAGCACGCCCACCAGGGCAGGAAAACAGACTTCTTTCCCCCTCTGTCAGCTACATTGGCAGTCCACTCCCAATCATTTGGGGATATTTCTAAATCACTTTCTCTGCCAAAGTGGCTGCTAGAGTCGACTCACTTAGACAACAGTTCACCAGCATGTCATTGATTTCCCGCCCTACACCTCCGCATTCCACCGCTCCCACCGCCGCCGCCTCCTCCACCCGCCTAGTCTTTTTTCTCCTCGTCTTTCTTCTCCTCCTCCTCCGTGGGGTATGAGTGCCAGGTGAGGCGCTCCTCGTAGAAAGAGATGACCACCTGGGGACATTTGACGTTGGCCTCCTTGGCTGGGACGAGGTCAGCTTCATCCGAGTTCTTCCTGTTAATTTTGATTCAAGATGGGAAGAATAAAGGCGAGAGAAAGAGAGAAACAACATGGCAGAGAGAGGAGAGAGGGGGAAAAGAAGGAGAGATCAAGATGGAAAAACAATAGACAAAGTTGAAATGAGTAAGGTAAAAGGGCTCTTCTGATTGGCTGATTGTTTTCTGAGTGTTCTAATAAAAAAATATCAGATTTCACGTTAATACTCAGAGAAACCAAATCCTGCAAGGTTGGATGGTGGGTCCAGGTGGGCGGGGCTTGGGGCATGGCTGAGAGCGGTGACTGCTTTGTTGTGACATCACAAAGTTACAGAAGTCCTGACGGCTGGTTTTAAGGCTCAGTTTCTGAATACAGGCTGGGTGCATTTCTCTGTGGACTGAGGCTTTGATACTTTCACAGTATTAATATAGAAGCTAGACCTGCTTTATAATCAAACAAAACAAGGACATCGATCTTTATACTATATGAGACCTTTAATGAAGAGTGCTTTTATTTTGAAATACTGTTTTCCTGGGTAGGGTTGCTACAAGGTGCAACTTCACAATGCAAATGACCTTTGCCCTGAACATTAGTCGACTGTAGTGGCCTCACCAGAGTCTCTGCTGCTTGTAGCAGAGACACTCCTGCAGTCTAATGCAACATTTCCTGACATGAAGCCTACAATTTTATATATTATATACTTGTAAAATAACAATTCGATGTACATATTTTACCACTGAGGTCATAGACAGTGGTATTGTTCTACTGGTGTTTCTAATAACGACCCCATATGTAAATGAGAGGGACAATAAAACACCTGGACTACGCAGACGTATCCAGAAGAATAAATATGATTTAATTGATACATCTCTGATGATGTCACCAAAGACCGTACGTTATAGACTTTGTAAAGGTGGAATTTATGGCAGAGGTATTGTACTGAACTGCAACAGATTGTACACATGTACCTAATGAAATGGCCGCTGTGTGGAAACTTAGCTTGAAATAATCTTTTCTTCTGTTATGTTCAGCACAGCAGCTGTTTTACTGTTTGCTGTTGGAAGCTTAAATTAGCCTGAATGCAATGTTTTAATGTGTTTTAAAGCTGTAATCACTGACTAGTTGACTGACTTGTTAGCACTCTTTTCACAACAAATCCTAAAATGGATTTAAAACAGAAACTATAACAAAACCCCCTATGTCTTTGTTGATGAAAAAAGAGGAGATTAATTTACATTGACTGTTTTTCAATCAGTGACAAATATCCTCCTCTCACTGGATGGCTGCTCTGCAGAGCTTCTCTTATGGTGACTTTCCATAGCAGCAGTGCATGCAAGAACCCACCGCTAACAGTGTTACCTTGATTGTAGCTATTGTTTGCACTAGGGTTGGGCAATAATAAGGAATGTACTGTTCAAAGGTAGAAATGTTTCCGCAGGTAGAGACCTGACAATACCACTTCCACTGCGCTACCTCTCCCCTGTTGTTTATATATATATATTGAGAGCAGGCAGTGATCTTGTGAGTCCAGCTGCCTCGCAGGGTAACATAATTGTGATGTTCTCAGGGGACATGAGGGTGACAGTTGGTTGTGGTAATGCACCTCCGAGCTGGTCTGCCAACCGCTGTAGAAGACTAGAGTGACCAGGTGTGTTGGGACGGGCTGGCTGGTGTGCGACGGGGTGGGTAAACAATCATTTTATAAATAGATCATGTGGGCTGTTCGGTTTTTTTTAAATACTCTGAAGACTACTGCGAATATGTTCGTGACTTTCATTCAACATCACCTTCGCACGAAAGCCTTTAGGAGGAGGCTCCTGGTTCGGCGGCTCAATGTAAAAACAATCCAGAGAGGGGGAGAAAGATGGAGATCAGGCCAGTCGATCTAACTGCGCTGCACACTGTGGTTGTATGCGGTGAGACCAGTAGGGAATCACTGCTCCACGAGCTCTAAAAGCTGTAACGTAGTCTGTTATTGCACTAAGATTATCTCTCCGTGCTAATTTTTTAATCAAGATGTGTACAGTCGGTTATTTATGTGTACAGTTATTTATTTGCAGCAATGTTAGTCTCGCATATTGTCAACTTTCTTTTTGTCTTTAACGTGTAGTTTGTCTTGCATTGGCTGAGAGGAATGTCTATAAACTTCCCCCTGAGGACAAATAAAGTTTCTTGAATTGAATTTGTCCAGGATATAAACCTTGTACATCTACATTTTTAAAAAGTTTGTATTCTACGGTGGGTTTCAAAAAAAGGGATTTTGCACTTTGAGATTTTTGAGATGGGATGACCTTTCACCTACATTTGATTTGTTTCAGTATTACCTGGCAGGTGCACATCCACGTCTGACTCAATTGTAAGCCATGTATAGATGGGGGTGTGTCGTGCATAGCTTTGCACATGAGCTTCCCCTCATTACTGCCTGGCTAATTACAGGCTCCGACAGACACTTCTCATTTCCAGAGACCAGACGGGTGTAAATTGTGTCCCATTAACATATACGCATTTTGCCGAACTCTGAACCCCCCCCCCCCCCCCCCCCCCCAGAGCAAGAGTAACTCAATCCCAAAGCAATCTGACTGGATCTTTATACATTGAGAGTGAGGACCCACCACTTCATGAGGAACATCAGCTCTCCACTGGAGTCCGTCGCTCCAATAATCCTCTCCGGCTGCAGACCTCTACCAAAACCTCTGGCCTTCTCACTCTGGAGAATGGAAGTAGAAGAACAGGAGAATAAATGACTAAAGAAATAGAAAGAGACTGACGGGATATCATGTTTCTACACTCAACATTAAAGCGCTTGTGTGTAGATGTTGTGTAAGTGGTGGTCTGTGGACTGGCTGGCTGCTGGGATTCTTTAGTCTGAAGCAATCCCTCTCATTTGTTCACCTCCTCCTTCTTCTTCTTGCTCCCTCGCTCTTCAGAGTCTCCGGAGGCCTCGCTGGCAGCTTTCCTCTTGGTCTCCTTCTTTTTCTCCTCCTTCTCTTTGTGTTTCTGCATATACTCTGCAATGAGGTCAGGGCAGTCCAGGTTCTCCTCTGGCTCCCATGTATTATCCTCACTGGAACATAAACCTTGGATGTTTCAGTTAAACAAAAAAAAAATATCAAGCAGGTTTGGGATCAAACCCTAATGAGTAAAAGTGAACATTACAGACTTGTACTCACTCTGAGAAGCCCTTCCATTTCAACAGAAACTCCACTTTGCCCTTCACCACTCTGCGGTCCAAAACCTTCTCGACCACATACTCCTCCTCTTCCTCCTCCTCCGCTGCTGCTGCTCCTGCTCCTGCTGCTGCTGCTGCTGCTGGTGGTGTTGCTGTTGCTGCTGCTGCTCCTGCTGCTGCTGCTGCTGCTGGTGGTGCTGGAGGTGCTGGTGCTGCCGCTGCCGCTGCTGCTGCTGCTGCTGCTGGTGGTGCTGCTGGAGGTGCAGCAGGCTGCTCCTCCTCCTCAGCCTTCTTGCCTTTCTTTCCTGCTACGGTCGCCAGCTTGACGTCTGCTAAGGGCGCCTCTGGTGGACCAAGAGGAAACATGCAGAGATGATGATAAAATGGTTAGAATAAGTAGGTGTGTTGGAAAAATGGATGGACTGCTGCAAGAAAAGTAGGGCTGTCGACAAATAATCAAAATCTTATAAATCCTTTTTCTCATTTCAAGGATAATAAGGGCAGTAATAGGCTGTGATAAGTAACAACTTAAATAAATGAGAACTTTTTGAAAATTCATCTTAAGATAAAGTGCTTCATTTGAGAAAAAGTAGCTTAAATTTCCAACAATTTTTGTAACAAACACTTACTCCCCGTTTTCTCTTTCCTTCCCTCTTATATCTCACTCCCCAACTTTCCCCAATTAATGTCTCTCTCATATGTGTGTGTATCTCACTCACTGACTCAAGTCACAATGATCAGCTGAGTGACATCACATAAGATGATTCACAACACGTGCAATTGGTCTGTGAGTTCCCCTGGTCTCTAAACCAGTGACTAAAGCTGTGTCAGGTAAAATAGAAATGCTGTCAAGATCTACAGGCTATAGGTCCGGGCCCGGAGAGAACGCCGTCCAGGTTCAGACCCAGACTGTAGACCATCTGTTAGTGAGTTACGCTGCTTTGCATGTGTGGCCCCCGGCCCACTCGGGGTCGGACCCCTTATAATCTCTACAAAAACTGTTCCAGGCTGTTCCTCTGTGCTCGGGCCACAATAATAAAGCTGAACACAAATAAAGTAACAACTCTAAGTCAGGTTTGGCTCTCTGTTCAAAGCATGTTTTAAGAAGGAATATAAAAGATGTCACTGATTCGGCCAGCCTCACGTTCAGGCGGGTCCTTCTTAGTCAGTCTTATGGCCCTGACTGCAAACGCTCTGCCCCCTTTAGCGTTCAGCCTTGGAGAAAAGTCGTGCAGACCCGTAACAGTTATCAGTAACATAATAAAAACTATCCTAAAAAAAATACTGGGAGTCAGTTTAAAAGAAGCTAAAACGGGAGTGATGTGGTCCTGCCTCTTGGTTGTGACAGCTGAGTTCTGTTCAGTCTGGGGTCGATCAGTAGATTCTCAGTGTAGTCAAGCAAAAAGGTTGTTGCAGTAAACAAGGTGTAAAGAAATAAAATCACAGACCTGCCTCTTTGGGAAAATATTTTGAGTACTACAATCATGAATTGCTTAGTTCACATGTGTCCACACCACCATATTATCAAGTTATTCAACTTTTACCTTTTACCTATGTTCACCTCAAGTTTTGGAACTTTGACTGTGTTTTGTTATATCACTTGTACCACACTGTTATTATCATATACAGTGGAAGTCAAGTGTCAGAGCACCTGCTTAAAACCTTTTCTTTTCATTAATATTTTATTGTATGATATGTGTGCTCATAGGCAAATTTCATTCAATTATTGAACAAAATAATAATGTATTTTTCTATAGTGTAACATGTTTTAATTTTCAATTACATCTGAGTGTTATCTGCATAACAATGAAAAGAAACACCATAACTATGAATGATGTATCCCAGAGGCAGCATGTATGACCTACAGCCGACCTCTGAGGAACACTGTACTTTGAGTGTTCAAATGAAGAGACTCAGCACATCCTCTTTGAAAGATAGGAGGCAAACTACTTTGAAGCGTCAACCAGTGTGTCCCGTTTCACTAACATTTACTAAAAACTACAGTGACCAGGTGTTTTAGGAAACTACTGAGCCTTCTTCAGTCTTCAGCTGAGCCACTGGTCTTAGAGATGAGAGCCACAGGCAGCGTGGAGAAGTCAAAGTTTTGAAGAGAAGGACAAACACGTGTTGTTTTCATGCAATTTTTTGAGACAATATAACACCAGCCTTACACCGACTGTTTCAATGCTATTACTGAATACACGCAACTTTGAGTTGAGCTGAACTACACACATGGTTGTTATGGTTGTGTTTTAGTGCCAAAGCAGTGGCAGTTATTTACTTTGTTTCTGTGAACAGGGAAGGGGCTGCTGAGGAGTAACACTGTAAAATCTGTACAACTGTGTGTGCAGATTGTCTAATAACATTTTATTATATTTGACATGAACTCAAATATTGATTTTTTTTTTTTTAAATTATTAAAACATGCGTGTGGGCATCCTAAATGGTTTCCTCCGCTAATCTGACACACCAGAGTCACTACTTCATGACTCCTCGTGGTGGAAAGATGGTTAACTTATGGTGAAGAAGAACAAACTCACAATGGGGTGAAAAAGAATCAGAGAGGTACTGTCATCTTTCAAGTAACAAGTCTTCAGCTTTCACAGTCATGTTCTGGCCTTTTTCCAGTTTATAGCTTTTACATTGGGGTGATGGCACATGTGGATAAGTGGCAGTCAGTCAGTCTGTGTGTGTTTATTACTCAGGCACTAAGCCTAAGACTGTGCACTTTTAATCTCAGTTGTGGTATTCTGTGAGACTGACACCACAATGCAGTGAATTAATACATGATTCCTGCTTTTTGCCTTTTTAGGGTTATTCTTCTTCTGCAACATATCATTATGTACGGTAATACATATCATAGATGATTGTCTTGCGATGGATCAAGTATTGAAGAATCGCTGTATTGTGATGCCAACATTATTATCATAATACTTATAGTATGTTGAGTGACTTTGATTCTTCCCTGACCCAAAAGTCAAAATAAAATATTTTCAAACATTCGATTTCTTGTAGATTTGACTTCATTAAAGTCTGGGCAACTTTTTAACCAGCCTGCACTTTTGGCGAGCTTAAGTAGTGCCACATGTATCAGTTCTCCACCGGACCAGAACAAGAATCACCGTCACCAGCTGCAGTTCATGGGACTGGATGAGCCGGGCCAGCAAGTGAACTTTCAAATTAAAACACTTACAGCCCCTCATAAATAAATAAATAAATAAATAAATAACAGGGCTGTTACATGAACTCAAGATAAACTAAGCAAAAAATTAGATTTTTAACATAATTTGTAAAAAGAGGACAATTGTGTGGGCAACCGATAGCAGCAAGCACACAAGCATCTGAAAGAAGCGAGGAATCACAACTTCCAGTGGGTTTTCACAATAAAATCAGGGCAGATAGCGGGGCGATTCTACCTAAAGGGATATATACATGATCTTCTGGCCAGATCCTCCAGCCCTACATCCAATTTCCCATGTCACTTGAACTTAACCTCTGGGCTTACTTGCAACCCGTGCAAACACCTTAATCAAACTGTTGTTTTAATCTTGGTATGTAATGTAGTGATCTGTGCACATTAACGGGGTGACTTTACTGCAACAGCTACAACTGAAGTGCCTCCACCACAGAGGGCCGTGGTTAGCACCGGGTCGGTAGGGCAACTAACAACCTTTATGTATCTTAGCATCAGTGAAAAGACCGTGTCCGCGTGGGGAGCTTTAACAAGTTCATCTTGAGATCCAGCGGTGCATTTCATTGGCTTAAACAACGAGCGCGGTTACCCTGCTAACAAAGAGTCTAACTAATGGACAGCAGTCATCTTAAAGCCCATCCAGCTTCAAGCCACTGCCTGAGCCGAGGCGGTAAAACCGCGCCGGCTAAACATGCTTAATTTAATGAGTTGAACCAATAACATCCCACTAGTTTCCCGTGTTCATTCATTGACACTAACTCATAACTATAGCAATCTGGATTTTATTTTTCATTTAAATGTTGATATAACTCATGTTTGATGGTTTGGCATGTAGGAAGTAATACGCCCCCCTTCCATGTCTGCTGTATGTGAGCGCAATTTACAGACAGCAACCACCGACAAACGCACACTGCGGCAGCCGCAATTTTACACACACGTCTGCACAGTGTAAAATCACAACTCCAGCATTAAAGCGCTGCTTTGTTTGAACCGCAAAAAAAAAAAGCAAGCAAAGGCTGTATGTCCCGTGCACCGTTTCATAAGAGGAGCGTCAAATCCAGCGTGCTGCACATTGTTTTTACATCATGCCCGCGCACGCTGTAGCCTTGCGCGCTGAATGCCAAAATAAACTCGGGACTATTTCGTTTTGCCGGCTGCAGGATATTATAAATCACCAGAGCAAGGAGCCGAGTCAGGCGGCCTGCTCCTGCAAGCGGAGGGCAACATGACTGGCATGTTTTCTCCCAGCAGCAGCAGCAGCAGAAGCGGCTAGCAGCGAGCTCTTACCTCTGCACTGAATGCTTCGGGTCGGTTGTATGGGCTCGCTGCAGGCCCGAGTGCAGAAACGGACTGGATCTGCTGTTGTACAGGCCGAAGACGCGCCAGCTGCAACGCAGAACTACCCCGTGGCCTAGCGGCGCTCTTTGGATGACTTTTCCTCAATGTGCTTTGCTGCTGAATCACACAAAAGCCTCGGCGTCGCTAACAACCAGCACCAATCCAGTTCTGCCCGCCAACAGCACTACCGGACGTGACGTCAGTGGACGGAGCGGTGACGGCATTGTGGGAGGTGAAGTCTCGAAGTACAAAGGGCCAGAGTACAATACATTAGGTCTGTCCATTGATGTATTATAATCCATGAATCTGTCCTTCGATGTTATACATATATTTATATATAATTATATGTATTACATCCCAGTGGAGAAGCGGATACTGATACCACGTTACAGGATGTAAAAATGATGAAGATTTGAATCAAAGAGGAGCTGTTCCCATTCTCCCAAATCTTGGCAAGATGTCAGATTTTATTACTTAACACATTGACAAAGAGTTTTTCCTTTTTTGTGCATGTACTGCTTCGCAGATGTGGACAAAGTACACAACTTCTGGTACCACTGTACAATAAAACTACCCTTATAATGGTTTATAATTATGTTATTAATTTGGTTGTTAACACTTTATAAATTTCAAATAAACAATAATAAACAAGTTATAACAGTTTTCATACAGTGATGCAGGCTCGCTATTTGACAAGATCAAGTTAATGCTTACTCATTATTCTTACTAATCAGTTATAACTAATAAAAGGAGCCTTACAGTAACTCATTAATAAACCATTATGTGTTTTACACTTTACATAAGGCTCCTTTTACCAGTAATAAATGTTTGCAGCTGATAAATAAATGTTTGTAAAAATGAGATGAAGAATCCTGATGATGGAGGGAGAATCAGATCAGTGAATAACAGACTGCAGATATGTGAACAGTGGCACAAAGAATGGGTGAGCAGCTCACCAAGTACAGGAAGGTGACCACCTGTGTTCTACCTGAATGATAAAGTCCTAAATAAAAAAACAATCACCAAAAAGCATCTCAATTTTAATTTTAATTCCACTTTTTTTTTAATCTAATGTGTCATAACAGCATATAAATGATTTATAAAGTGTTAACAGGCCAATTAACAAACTGGTTATAAACCATTCATAAATCTTTTATAAGGGTAGTCTTATGGTAAAGTGGTACCCAACTTGATTACTTGAGTCAAAGTTCATTCAAATCTTTACTTATACAGGGAGCAAGCTCTCTTTTTCAAGGACACCCTAAAACAAAATGTACAATATGAGAGAAAATAATCCATCAATGTAAAATCAATTTTGATTGGATAAGCAATATACAGTGCAATGTTTAAGCGCACACATACATGAGTCAGCTAACAGACATTAAAAGAGATTAACTCATCTAATTTAAATCTTTTTAGCATGTTCTTCCACTTGTGTGGGACGTAAAATTTAAAAGCCAATTTGCCACACATTTAAATGTGACATAAACCCTTCATCATCCACTGACATGCATGAAAACACACACACACCACACACACATGCACACACACGTTACTCTGCTGACTGACCCCTGACCTCCTAACTTTCTTTCAAATCAGATTCTGGGATCCACTCTTCTTTACTCTCCTTAAGCTCATTGTCCTCCCTGTCAGAGGGAATGACCTGAACTGCTTCATCAAGCTCCTCCCACTGATAAAATGTTCAGTCTATTTCCTGTAAGTCTCACTAGATAGTGAAAACATTGAGTATGGTCATAATTATGCATCTGAACACATCACCGCACTTCATCATGATGTTGCCTGAGCTAAAGTGGTCTGACTACACGATGTTGCCCTGAGGCAGTGAACAAAAAAAAAAAAACAGGATAACAACAGCAGCAGAATAAAGCAAAGGAAAATGCAGAGATCAACGCCACACTGGCTGCAGCTGACAAACAGACAAAACTACTGCGTTGCCTAGCAACGCAGTAGTTCTGTTGTTGATGCTCTCCTCTGTACAGTGAGTTACAACAATCAGTCAGACAAGCCGCACATTCTGTTCTGTGGAGTATTGTCCACAGGGAACGGTTAGTGTCTGCGTTGTGTGCGCTGTGTTTGGTTGGAGAGGACACCAGGACATCGTTGGAGGCGATCTCGTTTATTCTAACAAAAAGAGTTCAATAACGAAATCCTCCATGCCAGGAGTGTGACTGAGACAACTACTGACCCCGGTCAGTCCAGGGGATTGATTTGCAACAATCAATCTCACAGACACTTACTTTCACGTAGTGATACAGCAGGAACACAGGAGTTTTCTCAGGATTGCATTTGAGGTCAGAGCCTATGAATACCTGGTGCTGCAGTTCGGCCTGTGACTTGGCCCCGGCACCTTCACCAAATGTGTGGAGGTTGTGTTAGCACCCTCCGGGAGAGCGGCATCCATGCTTTTTGGGCTCTGATGGCGAGCTCCAGGGAGCATGCAGCAGAGGAGCTGAGGCTAGCTCTGTCAGATATTCAAGCAAAGGTCTTCTCTGGCTAAATTGTGAGTACACGGTGGCTGCTTCTCACTGCTTTTCACTGCTGCCTTGCTCGTTTCCTGACGGTTGTACAGATACCAGACATAATGGCTTCTGTGATCGCTGTAGTACCTCTTGGGCTGTTACAGATCCCAGCCTTTCAACGCTGGACTCCTCCCTTGGAGAGTCACAGTTTACTACGTCAGGGATCTTCTACTGGGAGAGTGTCTCTTTGCAAAGTGGTGTCCACAGGCCCTCCCTGATGGAGTGGGGGGTTGGGGGGGGGCTCTGCGCAATGACGAGGTGGTGAGATGTGTCTGCACTTTGGTTCAATGCCAATTTCACATCAACCACCTGGAGCTGGTAGTGGTTTTCTTAGCTCTGAAGCACTTTCATCTGGTTCTGACAGGCCAGCATGTTCTGGTTAGGACAGACAATACAGGGAGGGAGGGACCCGCTCATTCCCCCTGTTTAAACCTTCTCTCCATGGGGGCCCTCTTGTGAAAGAGTTGAGGCTGCACCCACTGGTGGTAGCTCGAATGTGGAATAGTTTTGACAGGACAGAAGTGGATCTCTTTGCCTTCGGGGCAAATAACCATTTCCCTCTGTTCTTTTCCATAATGCATCACAAAGAGCCTCTGGGAATGAATGCACCGGCACACCCATGGCCCAACAAGCGTCTGTATGCATCTCTTCCAGTGGAGATGATACTTCCTGTTCAGGAGAAAGGTATGCCAGCAGGGTCTGTCATGGATCCTGGTGGCTCCCTGGTGGCTGGCGAAGTCGTGGTATGCTGAGATAATCAGGCCGCTGGCAGTGAGGCGTTGGCAGCGAGGTGCTGGCAGCGAGGCGCTGGCAGCGAGGCGCTGGCAGCGTTCACAAGAATCTCCTCTCTCAAACAGGAGAGGAGGCGATTCATTCACACCCTGATGCCGAGGCCCATGGTTAAATCCAGCGTGAGCAGCAGAGGCTTGCCGTTGTCTAAAGGAGTGACTGAAAGACTGACGGTGTATAGTCTATATGTGCAGGCCTCACATACACCTTCACAGGTCATCTGCCTTCATGCGCTGTACCTCCCTCAGGAAAGAGAAGTTATAACATTTCGGCATGTGTCCAATGTCAAGTGCTGCAATTCAAGCACACAGCTGCTGGTACTGCTGAAGCCAGTTCGTACTGAAGGTCTTATCTGAACAAATCAGTGCAAATCTCACATTTTGATCCAGACTGTGTTGGTTCTGAAAAGACAGGTCAGATGGTCAGCCACATCGGCAACAAATTTGAAGTTACACATCCAGTTGAAGCATCCGACCAGTCTTTTGAAATTTCTGAATGATGATCACGAGAAATTATTAAGAACGGGTAAGACCATGAACCAACAGCTCATAAAGAAAACAAAAACGTGAAGTAGTAGATCTTTGAACTGTATGAACTGAACGTTGGCTGTATTTCTGCATGTACAGGAAATGTCAAGGGCAGCGTGTCTGTACAAGAGCTGGTATTAGCAGCAGCTGAGTCCAGTTTTATATGGGGTTTGTACTCCTGAACGGCAGCAAGTGCATTCAGCTATGATAAGCCCTAAGCGGAAAATGTGTCAGTCAGTCACTACCTGCACTGCTTTAAGCAAGCTAAAGTGTGTCACACAGTACTCAAGTGACTTTTGATTTATGGTGTTAAATCTATCACTTATACCACAGCTGGCAGTTAGTTTGAAAAAGTGAGGTTTATCAGGAGAGGATCGCACCACACAGAAACTGAGGTAACACTTCCTGTACAACAACACAACCACTAACGCCTACAAAATTACAGAATAATTGCTGCATTCTTTACCATATAACCTGCCATTATGTGGCTTATTTTCATTTTAAATTTTCTTAGCCTAAAATCACTTGGATGAAATCTCATTTGAACATTGGTGCTGAGGTTTGACAAATTCTTTTTTGTCAACTTATCTTCTGATGACTGAAAAAAAAAAATGATTCAAAAGTGAAATGTTTTCATCAACTAAAACTCAAAAAATGGGGGCGGCCTGGTGCCTCACCTGGTACAGCGCACACCACTTAGGCTCAGTCCTTGCTGCAGCGGCCTGGGTTCGAAGCCTGCCCTTTTTTTGCACATCATCCCTTCTATCTTTGCCCGAATCCTCCTGCCACTCTCTCACTGGCTCTATCCCATTTAAGGCACAGAGGTTGACTAAACAGCTCTAAAACTCACATGGACCTTTGAACACAGGACTAAGACTAAATTTTAAAGTAGCTGACAAAATGAACACTAGGTGACCTCCTATAGTTCTCAGTTATGTAAACATGGAAATGATGAACATATTTTTTTTAAATTGAATAACATATAAACATTTTAAGATTACTATAGTGGTAATCTTTCAATCATATCTACATGTTGAAGCACAATATGATGTTCAACATAATGAGTAACGTCTAGTCTCTAGATTTTTTACTCATGAGTAAAAACAGAATCTTTGCAAAGAGTAGGAGTTGGGAACTGTACGAGCTGGAGTCTTTTTTGGTAAGTCTGATTCTTCAGTGCTGACTGAAATGACTCCTCAGTGTTGTCAGTCTACAATCATGTCTAACGCCAAGCACTCAATCAAGCCAATAGCAGGCCTCCAACAGTGTCTTGTAAGAGCTACATCACATCACAAATCACAGCTTCATGCACACCTTGTCATGATTAAGACTATCAAGCATCCATTGTGTCCAACATCAGGCTTCGAATATTGAAATGCTATCCAACGTTTATAAGAGATATGTTCCCATGATAAATAGTTATGTTGACAATATTAGACCTTGTAATTGGGATATTATTCAGGCGATTTCTTCAGGAAAGTTCAGGAAGGATATCTGTGGAGGCCATATAAAATGTTTGTTAGAATCTTGACTTGAGCGTGTGTCTCCTATCTCTGTTAATGTTACACTGCCATCTGCTGGTGAAATCTTGAAAACACATTTAGAAGCTGAGATGAAATGATAATTCTTTCATGGACCATTTATGCACACCATTACATCATTCTTAATTGTGTTCTCATCCCTGGAAATAAGAAGTAATGCATTACATTTCTGAGTGTTATTATTGGATGATCTGATGATTGATGATTCGAGAGAGCAGCTGAGATCTCTTCAGTCAGTTATGTTTATATGTATATATATATATATATATATATATATAATATATATATGTATATATATATATATATATATACACACATATGTTTATATGTATATATATATATTTTACATACATATACAATGTTGCTCATAAAGTTGGAATAAAATATTTTTTTCCTTTTTCCATGAAATGATTGCGACAATGTGATTTATTTCATTTCACCTGGGTAACTGGGACACATGATGTAATCATCATTGCACCTGGTCAAAAGTGATTACTGATGAATTTAAATAGGGATAAACAGAGGATTGTGTCTGAAAACAAAATTATTCCAACTTTATGGGTGACAGTGTATATACATGTATATCATGATGTACACACACACACACACACACACACACACACACACACACACACACACACACACACACACACCTACCTTTACACATCTTACACACAAATACATAGAAAAGGTAGAACTGAGCAAAAAACAGATTACACAATTTGAAACAATTTTGAAATGAATCAACTGATTTCTAAACATATAAAATTACAAATGATTTAAATGTGTTAATGTGCTCATTAAACTTTTCCTGCACATGCACCTGATGTAAAAACACGTACACTTTACATTTGAGGATACATAACCAGGACAAAGCAGGAGAGCATGAAGTCTGCATCTTCTATTTAACTCTTCAGTATATTTAAAAATATTCACTATTCTCCAACAGTTTTTCCTCATATCATTTATACTGACATGACAACAAACTGTGATTCAGGTTGTTACAGAGAGTCACAGCAGGGTGGTGTAATGTCATTTTCAAGCAGCAGGTGGTGCAGTGATTTAGAGCTCCAGCCTGTTGTCTGTGTTTGCACAAACACTCTGGGTACTCTCCATAAACTTCACAGTGCTGCCATCAGATCAAAGAAGCAATACTTTGTAGTAATGGAAAAATACTCCATTATAAGTAAAAGTCACCCATTCAAAATCGTAGTAAATACAGAAGTGTTATCAAGTATCATTATGTAATTAAAGCATTAAAAAATATAAAGTATGCAAAGAATTTTCTTTTCAGAATAGGCCTATTTCATTATTATATTATTACTTATTCAGTACTGATGTGTAAGCAGCATTTTAAGGGTTTAAATGGTCAATGAAGAGCCGTTTTACCTAATGCCTGTAGAGGCAAAAAATACAAGAAACACAAAGTGAGTCTCTATAATCAATACACATAGTGGAATCGTGGAATTTTTGACTTGACCCATGACCCTGCAGCTGTAAGAATTATGGGGGATTTGTGGTTAATATAGCAGGTTTCAGAGGTGAAAATAACAAGTTACATTTATTCTGTGGTTACTTTTCTGTGTACTTGTTTTCAAATCAGTCATTTTATATTGTTGTTGTTTTATATATTTTTTTATATTTACTAAATACATACATGTCAGCACTGAACAATGTCAACCTATATTCTTTGGCATAAATAATATATAAAAGTTGTAATTTCTTATCCACTTAAATTAAAGAAGTAGTTTATTGTCCCAGAAGGACTTTCACAGTTATTAGATATTCCACACAGCTACATCTGAAATCCACAAAACTTTGATATACACTTGGTCATATTTACACATTTACATAATTACCCCCACCTGAACGCAGTCTTTGAATTTTACTCTGTAATTCATTATAAAGCAAGAATATCCCTTAATTTGTGATCTGTAGGTGGTCCTTTGCACTTTTTAAAACCTTATAAACTGCATTAGATAAAAGTTTCCTTTATAATTAAGTCTGTCATTGGATAAGTTTGTCAGTTTCAAGTTTAAATTGTTTAATTATCACTTTTGAGAACTAATCATAACTTCAACTGACCAAATGTCCAGTGGATACGTTCGATCAGACCTCCAGTTTTTGTCTCTGTCAGATCAATCTGTCAGAGCCGTGGGGAGATAATGGGCAGAGTTATGTGCAGAGATTTTGAAACGAAGATTACAGGATTTATAAGTGACACCAGGGGGCACGGTGGTACAGTGGTTAGCACTGTCACATCACAGCGGGAAGTTTCTGGGCCAGCTGAGGCCTTTCTGTGGGGACTGTGCATTTTCTCCTTGTGCCAGTGTGGGGTTTTTCTCTGGATACTTCAGCTTCCTCTCACAGTCCAAAGACATGCAGGTGAGATCATTTGGTAACTCAAAATTGCCTGTAGGTGTGAATGCGGGCGTGAATGGTTGTTCGTCCCCAATAGATCTTTTCCACTACATGGTACCGGCTCAACTCGACTTGACTCTACTCCCCTTTCTTTGGTTTTCTATCAGGCAGTTGGGGATAGCACCTGCTACTTTTTTGTTATCACCTATGGCGAGGTTCCAAGGGAGCTGAGCCATACCAAAAGGTGATGTACAACACTGCAGACTACTGATTGGTCAGAAAGAATCATCACTACTGCGTCATCATTGTGTGAGACAGGTTGTTCTGAACAGTGGCGATTCATCAGGGGCCCCACTTAAGGGGGGTTTGGGGCAACAGAAGTGCACTGCATAGTGTTTTTATGGAAGGTTTAAGGGGTTTATAGTTGTCAGTGTAAAGTGTGCCAATATAAGGCGCCATTAGGGGTCCCAAACATTTGCCTGTTTTGCCCCTCCTGATTATGCACCTCTGGTTCTGAACTGTTTCTTATCCCTCTGATATCCTCCATTGTTCATGTTGTTGTTCATGTTGTTGTTCTTTCATCATTCATTGCAGCATTAGAAATACTGATAGTTACTTATTTGTTTTAGAGAGCCACCAAACTTTGTGCTTATGGTTCAAATTCTCTAGAAATCTTTCTTTTTTCTTTTGTCTGAAAATCTTTAACACGATGGAGGCCTGTATGTGTCTTTGTATAGATGACGTGCCTCAGAGGAGTTAGATGATCTTCTCTCTGATCAAAATTAAAACAGTGCAGACCATAAAGAAGACACGTCCTGCAGTCTTATTGTGTGAGGCACTTGAGCCACAGGAGTCATATTAAGGAACATTGCCTCCAGGTTTATTGTTGCTGCTAGAAGTACAGCAGTCCTGACAGTCAGAGTTTATAGTGTTCAGTTTAAACTGTTCATACGTCTTCTCGTGCTGTCTGCCTCAGTGATGCTTTATTCTGCTGTTAATTTTATAACTTTTCAGTGGGTGTTGACAGCTAAAACACTAGGATTGCTAAACGCATTTGCACATTCTGATGTGGTCAGACAACACGTCGTAGAAACTAGTTATTTTCAAGTGCACCCACACTGTGCTTCCACCTTTACTTCTGACAGACAACAGTCATAATCCACACTGCCACAAGTGGACCCAGGTAAATGTCAACACAGGTCATTTTGTGGCATTTGAACAGATGACTGATGCTGGCATTTTTATTGAGAGAAGAAACTTAAGATCCCAAATTACTGATCTGTAATTGATTTGACACACCGCAGAGTTCTAGTTCAGTGCAGTTTGTACCTGTACTATTCAACTTTCACTTTTTATTTGAATTTGAAGTGAAATGACCTGTTTGAATTCAAACTTCTTGCCTCTAAATGCAACAGACTGTTTGAAGTAGTTTGCCTTCTGATCCAGCAGAGGGTGCTCTGCAACTTAAGCTTGACCTATGGCTCGCTCTGTTGACCTATCAGTAAACTTAGCTACTAGTAATGTTATGTTGTTTGCTGCAAAAATAGAGGAAACTGGCAAAAACTATCCTGAGCAAACAATCACAACAACAACAAATCATGTTTTGGGTTCTACACCAAAGAAGGAACTAACTAAAGAAAAGGTTGTTTGTTATGGTGGCCTACACACACATACACACACACACACACACACACACACACACACACACACAACACACAACACAATGCAGAAGCCACAACATGAATGCAAATTAAACCAAATGAAGCCACAACGGAAGTTAAGCCATCTTAATTTGCATTTGTGTTGTTGCTTTTATTGCAATCTTTTTGAACTTGAGAAGCACATGAAAGTTGAGCTGGCTTTTTTTGGGTAGAGTATGATTTATTTTAGACTAAATTCATCATGTTTTTATTAAGTTAAGTATCGTTTTTTAATGTGTTTCATCGCTGGTGAAAATCCCTCCTGATAGCTAGCTAACGTTAGGAGAGGAGGAGGCGGGGGAGGC
>NW_019525369.1:1164050-1165082 GCF_002814215.2 Seriola lalandi dorsalis
ATGTGGCCCTAATCCTCTTCCATTCATATGTTACTGGTATCACCATGTTTCTTACCCCTCCTCTTCCCCCTTTTAAATCTAACACAGTAATGTTTACTCAGAGTACATTATAACTGACATACTTTGAACTTGTATCTGAGTACATTTTTACACAAGTAACTTTACTTGTGCTTGAGTACAACAGTACTCTTTCCAGCCCTGGCAGCCCTGTCCTCACTGTTAATAGTTGAATTTGATCTGTTTTTGTGTGGTAGGAAAACAGCACATTCACATATAAACAAAGTCTGACATCAACAATGGCCTGCATCATGCTGTGTACCGTGTCACGTATAGAAAATCCTGGCACAATGAATAACACAACAAATCAATGATGCTTGTTTTCTCCAGGATCTCTAGATAACTACCAGCTTCATTTCTTTTCTAAAGTACTGGAAGGAGTCGTGTCTCAGCAGCTTTCACTTTACATATCTAACAGTAATCTTTCTGAACCCTGTCGGTCTGCCTTCAGGGCCTGCGTCAGCCACCTGAAACTGCTCTCAGGTTTTCATCAAAATACCAAAACATTTGGTGTCTAAGTCTCACGAGTCTAGCACTGATGAAAAGTTTTAATTCATTGGTGACAATGTTGAAATGATAGACTGACTTTGCATGTTTCAACAAATGTGAACAAGGTTTTGATTGTTTAAGAGGCTTTTGCAGGGCTGATTTAGTGTTATTAACTGTTCTGAGAACTGCATGAAGAGTTATGAGAATGATGTTTCTGATGAGTGAATTGCATCAAAACGATTAATAAAAACTGTATCATAGGATATGAGCAGCCCTGGCAGCCCTGTCCTCACTGTTAATAGTTGAATTTGATCTGTTTTTGTGTGGTAGGAAAACAGCACATTCACATATAAACAAAGTCTGACATCAACAATGGCCTGCATCATGCTGTGTACCGTGTCACATATAGAAAATCCTGGCACAATAAATAACACAACAAATCAATGATGCTTGTTTTTTTTTTTTTTTTTTTTTTTTTTTAAAAAA
>NW_019525369.1:1165132-1171473 GCF_002814215.2 Seriola lalandi dorsalis
ACACACACACACACACACACAGGTAGTTATTGTTAGTCCTTTTTTTTCTCCCCAATTTTCAATCTAATGAAGACACTCATCGGGGCAAGAATGTTGAAGAAAGAGGGGGAGAGAAAGAGAGCTTGGGGGCGTTATAGTCTTTCTCAAGTTACCATGACAACACACATATATGTCACGTGTTTAGCCTTGGGGAGAGGGTAGCTGTGTGTTTGAGTAACCGTAAGTTCCTACGGCGCAGGTCTGAACATTTAAAGCACGACACTGTGCATGGATCATTTTCTTCAGTTTCTATGTTAAATTCAAATATTTTGTAATTTTTCCTGTCACTCTCATCCTACTCTCATCTTCTCCTGCACTATTTAAGTCTTTTTTATTCTTTCTTCTCTTGAATCTGTGTCTTCCTTCAGTCTTGTCTTGTTCTCTCTATTCTTAAAAACTTTTTGAAAAACTAGTAATAGTAGAAAAGTGTAATAAAATCTCTCTTTCTCTCTCTCTCTCTCTATATATATATATTTGTTTGTGTGTGTATGTGTGTGTGTATTGTATATGCACAATATGCTTTATTGTGTTGCAGATTTGATGGATAAGATTGATAAAATTGCCATCAATCTTTGCTCAATAACCCGTAATGTCAAAGTCACAAAGTGAACACTTTTTGCAAATGTATTAAAAATCAAAAGCGGAATTCTGTCATTTATAAAAAGAGAGATGTGTTTAAAAACTGACTGGAGTCCACCTGTGGCACCAGGTGTATATAGGGTCTCACAACTCACCCTGCATGTCAGGACAAAAACCAAGTCATGAAGTGCGAGGAAGGAGTGGAACCACCAGGACTCCAGGTGTTGGCCATCCAGCCAAACTGAATAACCAGGCAAGAAGGGCCTTGGTCAGGAAGGTGACCAACAACCCAACAGTCACTCTAACAGCGCTTCAGGAGTCCTGTGCAGAGATGGAAAAAGCTGCCAGAGGGACGACCACCTCAGCATCACTTCATTAATCAGGCCTTTGTGGTCGAGTGGATAGACAGAAGCCACTCGGAGTAAAATGCACATTGCAGCCTGCTGGAGTTTTCTAAATGGCATTCAAAGAACTCTGAGAGCATGGAGAAAAAGATTCTTTGGTCTGATGGGTCAAAAAAGAACTCCATGCACTATTTGTGGTGAAAAGCAGGCACTGCTCATCACCTGGCTAATACCATCCCCACAGTGAAGCATGGGGCTGGCAGCGTCAGGCTATGTAAGGAAGGATGAATGCAGCCCAATACATGGAGGTGCTCGACTAAAACACGCTCCAGAGTGCAGGTGACCTGAGACTGGGCGACAGCGACGACAATGACCCTGAAGCATGAAGCCAAAACAACAACGAGTGGCTTCAGGACAAGTCACTCACTGTCCTTGGTCGGCCCAGCCAAGGCTCAGATTTAAACTCCATAGAACGTTTGTAGAGAGACCTGAAGATGGCAGCTCACAGACACTTCCCAGCCCATCTGATGGAACTTGAGAGGATTTGTCAGGACGAATGAGATAAACTGTCCAAAGCCAGGTGTGCAAAGCTTGTAGAGACTCAGCCAAGAAGACTTAAAGCAAGACTGCTGCCAAAGGGGTCTTCAACAAAATATAGTATTAAAGGTATGAATACATTTGTAAATGACAGATATCAGTTTTATCTTTGGTAAATTTTGGTAGAAATTGGTAAATTGTGTGTGTATATACACTGTTGCCCATAAAGTTGGAATAATTTTGTTTTCAGACACAATCCTCTGTTTATTCCTATTTAAATGCATCAGTAATCACTTTTGACCAGGTGCAATGATTACATCATGTGTCCCAGTTACCTGGGTGAAATGAAATAAATCACATTGTCACAATCATTTCATGGAAAGAGGTAAAAAATATTTTATTCCAACTTTATGAGCAACAGTGTATATATGGGATAACAGTGACAATGTCAATGGGGCATGAGGGGTGCAAGTATTAGTCAGTCCCTTAATTTACTCGTCCTTAAGCGCATGTTTCAACCTCTCTTTCTGCTATTTCACCCTGAGCGTGACTCTTATGATGTGTCTTTTACAAGCAGTCCAGGTCAGGTTGGTTGCACTGGAATTTTCTTAAGGTCTTAACAGTCTATTGAGAATGTGGATTCTAATGTATTGTAATAAACAATATATATATATATATATATATATATATATATAATCATCTTTTATTTTTCATCACTAAACATTTCTGTTATCTGTGCAGCGTGTCTATTGTGTTGCTATAACATACAAATTTCCCCTGGGAATCAGTAAAGTCTCAGATTATCCTTTCTCATCATAACAAATTTATTTGGTTCATCTTCTTTATCCTCGCACTCCTCCTTCTGTTTTCCTCTGTTCCTTCTTGTGTCCTCTGATTTTTACCTTCTCCACTGTTCTTCCTCCTCTTCCTCTCTTTGCAGTGCTTAATATGAAAGCTTTGCTAAAGTGATGTATTATAGGAGTGTATTGTGAAGGGGAGGGACCAAGGATGCTTTATTATTTTCAACTGTGAGGTGTGTAATTTTATATATTTCCATAGATCAACATGTTTTTTTCTCTTCAATCTTCTCTATTGTTTTTTTTTTTCCTCCACTCTCTTGTTTTTTCTCGTTTGCTTCTCTCCCTCCATGTCTGGTTTCCTTTTTGAAACACAGCATCCAGAAGGTGCTCATTTGGTATATCTGCACACACACACACACACTCACACACACACACACACACACATACACAAACGCCTTAATGCATGACAGCATGCTGTGCTGCGTGCCCCCTGGGTGTGTGCCTGTGTGTGTGTGTGTGTGTGTGTGTGTGTGTGTGATGGAGTATAAGAAGAGAGTCGTTGCCCTGCTGTTGAACCCTCTACGTTTCTGTCTTCCTCTTCCATCTCTCTCTCATGTCTGATGTATGCAGCAGCGCAGTGATCACAGCCCTGAAACCTTCTCTGCACCTCTTCATTTCTAAAACATCCAAACAAAATAAAGGAATTTATGGAATAAACGTAAAGATAAGCCCTGTGGGTGTGTTGTGTGTTTGCCTCTTGCTCTCTGTCTTTCTCTTTATAACAATGCGAAGCTGTCCTTTTACATTTGGAAATGTTAATATATAGCCTCTTCTGCGGCGGAGTATCATAAAACACACAAACAAGCACATTTACTGCCCTTGGAGCTTCTCTCCGTACAGTCTGCTCCTGAGAGATGGTGATCGGCTCGTCGTCGGGCACCTGCTCTGGGTGACACTGACAGTAAAGTCTGTTCAGAGCGTGGACGCGGTGCTCATCATGTTAATCCCAGTATGTGAATGGATGTTCAGTCATCCAGGTGATCACTGTTATCAGTTATTGCTGAAGTACTGTACATAAATAGTCGCGGTAGTCGAGGTACAGGCTTCTATTTAGCTGCTCCGGTTTCAGGGCATGCTGACTCACTGACTCACTGACTAGAATGCAGCCATTTTCAATGATATTAGTAACACCTGTGCTTTTCCTACAATGACAATTTAATCAAAAAGGCCTGCTGTAGAAAAAAGCCCACTGAGCTTCAGAAAGGTGCCCAAATAATTTGATATCAACACAAGTCGAACATGAGTATTGTGAAAGTTGCCGCTCATAGTAACAACCCAAAGAATTATCGCCAACTCTGCAGCTTCAGCTCATTGCTTTGGTTTTTGTTTTGGTTCACACTTCACTGCTCTCATCAGTCTTTTCCAGCAGCAACAGGAAGTTGTTTTTTAATGAGGAAGCTCAGAGAAACCCACGCCCAACAGCAAGACAGACATGGTTAGGAACTAGCTTATTGAAAACAGTGGAAGATTTAGCAGTTAAAGAGATCTTTCTCTCGGTAGTGACCAAAACGGAGCTAAAAGGAGAGTCAATATTTGACTTACATTTCCCAAGTTGCCAGAAACATGACTCCTATTAAATGCTAATGATGCATAAAAGGGAAAAACGTCTTAATTATAGCTTGCTGTGTTGCGCCCAAGTGGCCAAGAAATCTATTAATGCACCTTTAAAACAACGTTGTATACAGTGTCAGCTATGAAGTTGGTATGACAAATGTGTCAGTCAATGTTATTTACACAATTTTCATATTCATTTGGAGTCATGTTTCTGGCCACCTGATAATGATTCAGTTCATATTTCAAGTCCTACATTCACTCTTCGCACGTGCGTCAATATTTAAAGTGGAGCACAGAATCTAAAGGCAGTCTTTCCAAGTTCTGAGCTGACCTGAGGAACATGCAGTGTGATCCAGTCCTGATACGTTGAGGTCTATTAGTGAAGTGAGGTCATTTGGTAATGTATTAAAGAATTTCGTGAATATACCAATGTTTGTCTCTTCTAGGACCACCCTACCTTTTTTATAAAGAGTGCACGTACGTATCCCCAGCAATACATCTATATACTACATCACCATAATCCAGGACAGAATTTCTGTGTTCGCCAGCTACTGTGATGCTGGGAGGGAAGTGTCAAGTTGTTTTCTTTACATTCTGAAAATAACAAGCAAGGTTGACAGAAGCCTGTAAAACTGAAACAATGAGCTATTGTTTTTCTCTGGGTTTGTCAGCAGAGGTAACAACCTTTTTTATATTGCATATAGTCATTTGATCTATTGCTAACATAAAAATATTGGCAGTTCAGCTTTAATCTAATCTAATCTAATCTAACCTAATCTAATTCCATAATGTTGATAATGACCACATCAAAACAATCGGATGTTCATTTGAAGTCGGCTCATCAGAGTGTCAGGTTTATTATGCTTGATAAAGTGTACGAAGCAGCTGAATCATTGTAGGGACCCTCAGCCGTACCAGCCCACTGACCCCTGTCTGAACCTGTGGGTGTGTGAGAGCCAACCCCAGGCTGAACCCAGCTGGGGTCAAAGGTCAGGGTTGAAGGCCAGGTCGCTGTGCCTAAGCCAGAGGCCTAAGTAACACAAGCAAGTTCAACATACCCAGGATAACTTTTAGTTATCTGGGTTAACTAAACCTAATATTGGCCGTCCTGGATAACCTGTACTAGGAAGCAGGTTATCAACTGGCTCAGTTAACCCTGGATTCACCTATCCGGCTACGGGCGCGTTCATGTGAAAGAGGAAGAGTTGTTGAGCAACATCATATGAACCATGAATGAAGTTCTTAATGATATGACACGTTGATACCTGCCGGTGAGTTCGGTTATAACCACGTCCACAAGTGACATTCAACAAGGTGAAATGTAAACAATATGATCACATGACTGGAATAAAAAGGATATATGGCAAATAAGTGCATGAATTATCATTGTTTCTTACTCAGTATTTTCTCTTCAGTCAGTGAACAATGTTATGAACATGTGAATCAGATAAAACAGTTAAAGTTCATGTCAGACTGTTTCTGCTGCAGAGAGGAGAGAAAGAAAAGAGAAGTAGCTGATGTCTGATGAGTCAGTCTGACTGAAATGTATAAAAATTATAAATCAAATTTATAATCATGGAAATATTCAACAGTGTGTGGAGAATTTTTTACTAAAAACACATCGGAGGTTTAGTTTTATTTCCAGTGATGATCACAGAGTCTGATAGAGTGTTATTCTGAGCTGCAGTGATGAAGAAGAGAGTAAAAATCATCATCACTATCAGGAATCCTGTCAGATTAAAGAGTCTTTGTTCAATTAAAATGAAGCTATAATAGTTATGAAATATTTATTTAGTGTGATAAACTCTCCATGCAAGCTCTGTGTCTACTGATCATCGTTATTGATCACTTTATTGTAAACTCTTGTTCCTGTGAGGAACCTGTAGGAATGATGACTTTGGTTTGATTTGATTGGTCAGTAGTTTGGCTGTTGACAGGTTTTTGATCCGATCCTCTTAAGTTAACCTACGCAGGAGCAGGTTAGGAGTTCAGCATCAGTTACCATGGTGATTTACTCACAGGTGAACCACCGTCGTAGGATGGAAATCCCAGAGTTAAACCTGCAGTTACCTCGATAACCTCAGACCCTGCTTCGTAGTGAAGGCCTCTGATCACTGTCCTGTGGAAGAAAGCAGTCTCTATGAGGGCAGAGCCACCTCCGGGACAAACTGGGTCACTGCAACCATGAGAGTGCACTGTCGCTTAAATCTGTCGATCAAACCAAAACAAGATTGAAGATCAATGCTTCTGTTGTTATTTCTAACACTATTACACATATACAAGTACCACTATTATTATTACCATTATAACAACCAGTCTGATAATGCTTGAATACAAGAGTTTATAAAGCTGTTCCTGGTCTCTCTCCTCTCAAACAGATGGCGGCCCACCAGTCCAGTTCTGTTCGAGGGTTCTTCCTGTTAAAAGG
>NW_019525369.1:1172096-1216928 GCF_002814215.2 Seriola lalandi dorsalis
GGGTGGGTCCTGACATCTGTAAAATGCCTTGAGATAATGTACGTTATAATTTGGCGTTATATAAATAAAATTGAATTGAACTGAATTTATAACTGCTCCTAAAATGAAAATACTTGCTAAAATACTAGGCCTTTTAAACTGTTCATAAATACAGTACTTCATTAAATGTATTTAATTACCTTTTACACCATAGTATAAACACATAGGAACCATTCTTGGACTCAGGCCTCAGCTGGATCCTTATGTTAGAACAATAAAATCTTATGAAAACTGAATAAGAATTATAAAGAAAATAGACAAATGAAAAGAATTGTAAAGTGTGATAAAACAATTATAGGTCCATATGAATATTATGAACAGCTTTTTATCACTATCACTGTCGTGGATATATCACCGAAGTACAGCTGCTGCTATCTCATAAAATTGCTTAAAAAACGTCTTCTTGCTTTTATTTCAAACAGATTATTGCACAGTGGTTTTTTTTTACTGGTCTTCTGAAGCAGCCAACTGCAAAACTTTAATTTATATAGAACTGTGCTGCAATACTTTTAAATATAACAAGGAAGATGGAACCTTTTTTTCCCCCGGTTTTAACTCCACTGGCTCCCAGTTTCTTTTACGATAGGTTTCACCAGCGCTCAGATCTTTTACTGCAAGGCTTTTAAATAGGTCTATACGAAATTTTACATATGAAAAAGCAGGCAGCACAGCTTTTATTTATTTAATTTTTAAAAAACATACTAACGAACCCTAAAACTACAGAATACTCTGCTAAAAGCTACAAAAGATGTGGGCTCTGTCAACCTTTTTAAGCGGCTGAAAACGTATTTATTTGATTTGGCTTTGGCTAATCAATTTATTCAAATTTTTATTAATTATTGCTTTATTAGTCTTACTGTTTTTTTAATATATATACAGTATATATATATATATATATATATATATATATATATTTATACATTTCAGAATATAAGTGCATTAGTGGAAAAATTCCATTCACACACCACCAGCATCATGGTTAATAATTAGTGGAAAATTACTGGAAAAAGTGGGAAGTGTATGTTTGTGTGTGTGTGTTTGCATATGTTTTCATGTGTCCACACACCAGAAGAATGTAACAGAAGTGTGTAATGTGTGTGTGAGTGTGTTTGCATATACAGTATAAAGATTTGATACTGCACGTGTGTGTGTGGATAGTCTGCATTTGACCGTTCATTGTCCTTGGTGAAGATTTGCCTCTGTTGCCATGGTAATGTAACGGCCCCAGACTGACCTTTGCACTGGTCACTGTGGCCAATCTGGACTCTCAGCCTATCTCAGCCTTCTTTCCTCATCATACTGTAATTTCTCTGTGAAGCTTTCAGCCTTTATGCTAAGCTAAGGTAATCAGCTGTGCAGACATGGGATCAACCTCCCATGCTAGCTCAAACAAACAAAACAAAACAAAATAAACAAACAAAAAACACATTTCCCAAAATGTCCATTCATACCTTTAAGAACGGAGCTGGAGTCAGTTTGTCCAGGTAAAAACTAAAACCTAAAATCCTTTTCCACTAGAAGTAGCTCAGGTTTGTCCAATAAAGTCACTTGATTTGTCGCCTGCCGATTTAAAAAAAAAAAAAAAGCCCAAAAACCATCATCATGTGACAGTGAAACCTCCTGGTTTCAATCTACTTCTTTCCACAATGTACTTGTAACTGCAGTGATGTAACTGTGATGATGGGTCTATTAGATTACCATCACGGACTGCACCTTTAAGTCAGCATGTTACATTGGACTATACAGGAAATACACAGGAAAGTGTTTTCATCACTGATTTATTGAAGTATTGAAGTATTATTGACTTTTTAAAATGTGTTAGTAAAGTTCTATGTTTAACTTATACAGGGTCAAAGATATAAAACACAACCACGCCAAGACAAAATGGAAAAACTGAGAGAATACAGACGAAGGACGAGGGAAGCACCAAGAATACTTTAAAAAATAAAATAAAACTAATAGGGATTCTGAAACATTGTAATTTCTTTCTTTCTTTCTTTCTTTTTTAATTTTAGCTCTTCTCAAGGCCAATAGCTCTTCAGTGAGGTGTAATCTGAAATGCAAGTACTGTTGTTTTATTTTCAGAAATCTACTGTCAGATGTGTCAGTATGTGCTGACTGCAGCATATACAGTATGTTCAGCATTTATGATTTATTAGTTATTTTCATAAACATAAAATGCTGACAGTCTGATGCTGTCAAACTTCACGACCAAAACGTTGGATATTTTGTAATGACTAATAATGAATTCTGAATTTTGAAATCTGTATGATTAACTTTATGCCCTTTCCGAAAAGGATCGCATAAATTACACATTAAATTACATTAAAAAAAGAAATTGTTGATTTTCCTGTGAAAGCATTTTAATAAAATTAGTAAAAATATATTTACAAGGTAGATCGATAGATTTTTTACTGTGTGTGTGTGTGTGTGTGTGTGTGTGTGTGTGTGTGTGTGTGTGTGATCCCGTGACCTATGGATTGTTGATCCTGTGTGCTGATGGTATTATTGTTTTCTTCCACCAGGTGGCATCAGGGAGCAGCGCAGGTACGCTGTCTTCTCTAGGCTTTGTAGGAAATGAATCATGAAGCTTCAGGCTTCTCATCCAGTCTAATGACCAGATCAGATAGACAATATTATTTATTCATATTTTGTTGCTGTGAAAAGCTACAGGTCACTGCAGACATTTGACATATTAAAGCAGAAAAGCACTGGTCCAATAAAATGAATGATGGCTCAGTCCTGGTGAGTAGAGTGCATTCTGGCTCACTGTCACACTACCACGGCTCATAAAGTGTGTTTCCATCCATCCATTGTTGTGAGCATTTCCAATCATAACATTTTAAAGTTTGTATTTTTAAGAGCATTTCTAAATTCTACAATAAAAAAAAAAAATCATATCACATCATATCCTCAAATATAATGTATAATCATGGTTTTCATTCCTCCTGAGGTTTGCCCAGAGCCATTTTAATTTACATCATCTCGTTGTTTCCTTCTTCTTCTGCAAAGGTTTAATGGTTGCTCTCAACTCTTTACATTCACAGAACAGTAGTGTTTGCTATATTGAATGGAAAGTTGCAGTGGAGTTTAAACTGTCTGTCTCAACTGGGCCTGCTGCAGCCACTACAACCTGTCCCCCCCTTTGTTGGGTTTGTTGCACCTTACACCACACATTACACCATATTTTCACTCATCCACACAACTCTGACATGACTGACGGCTCTCTTACTCACACACCCCATCTGTTAGTTACCTTGTTTGTTCATTTGAGTTAAATAAATCACTTTTGATTGAAGTATCTGTGTGTGGCCTCCTTCTTTGTTGCCGGCCTTGAGCCGTTTGGTAACAAGGTGCACGAGTTGAAAGAGTTGTATTTAATCTCTTAATTATTCATGTAAGTGTTTTGGGTGTAACATCCCATAAACCAATCAGAGTCTACATCTCCATCTCCCATTCCCTTTAAAAGCGAACAACAACAATGCTCCCACCTTCCTTTGAGTAGAAGTGTAGATATTGTGTTCACAAGGCCAAAATCATGTTTTTTGAGGTCACCTTGACCTTGACCTTTGACCTTTAGCCACCAAAATCTAATCAGTTCATTCTTGAGTCCAGGTGAACGTCTTTTACAAATTTGATGAAATTCCTTCAAGGCATTATGGAGAAAATGCGTTCACAAATCCAAAACTGTATTTTGTAGATCTCCATGACCTTGACATTTGACCTTTGACCACCAAAATCTAGTCAGGTCATCCACGAGTCCTAGTGAATGTTTGTGCCAATTTTGAAGAAGTTCCATCAAGGCGTTACTAAGATATCATGTCCATGAGTCTGTATTTGGCGACAGCCAGAGCCGGAGGAATATTGTTTTCGGGTTGTCCCTCCATCCGTCCGTCAGTCCCTCTGTCCGTCCGTCCGTCCGTCAGTCCCTCCATCCGTCCGTAAGTCCCTCTGTCCGTCCATCCGTCCGTCAGTCCCTCCATCCGTCCATCAGTCCCTCCATCCGTCCATCAGTCCCTACGTCCCTACGTCCCATTCTCATGGACACAATAACTCAGTAACATGCCTCCACACCACAACTTCATGCTGAACTAATAGGGATTTCTTAACATTTGTATGAGGTTGAATTACCTTTGAACATCATTCAGTGAATGATTTTTAAATAAGTCATTTTGTTGTGGGAAAAGGGGGCGACAGGGATAGTTTGGATTGAGTATGAGTTAACAACCAGTGCGGTGCTCTGGACGTAGAGTCCTTTAAATAGACTGGGACAACTAATGAAGAACATTTTGAACCACAAAGAACATGCCGAAAACATGTTAAATAATCTTCAACAGAATATGTATTAACTGAATATTAAGTGATTTTTTTGGACCTGCTTTATAGAGCTCTCAGACCAATTTTGTTTGTATTTGTATTATCCTGCGCAACCTGATGGACTCTGCTCTCTTGTAGAGCAGCTGCAGATGTTTTTTCATATGATGTTTCATTGGCATCAACCCAACCAGTGGCTGGTCAGCCAAAGAAGTCTCCTCAGGCGATTAATGGACTTGTGAATGGAAACTGTTCTTTATGTTTTACCAGTATTTACACCTTTTGCTATACACTGAAAAAGGGAGTTGTTTATACAGGTCTAAAGTTAAAATAAAAATTTAATTATTCTCACAGTCACCTTATTTCTAGGCCTACCTCAGATCCTGATGTCAGATCGGCCTTAAAGCCTATATGGTCAGTTTTAATAACACTTGTTTTGTTTCACCTCTGTTCTGAACAGAATTCTATCTCAAGACTTTCTTCAGAAAAAAGAAAGTAACCTCAGGAAAGCTTTGTAAACTTTGATTAAGTTTTAATAAAAGTTTATTTGATGCAGTTCTGCGCCTGGTTTTATTTAAAAGGTGAAGAGAATCCAACACAATGTTGATGAATTTTGGATTAACAGGCCTCAAAACACTTCACAATCATTTTAAAAGCTAATGTAAAAAAAAAAAAAAATTCTACAACAACTTATTGTTTTGTGAAGTATTAACATCTTATTACTGGCAACTCAAAACAAACAAAAAAAATTGATATAATTTATATACAACAACTTGTAAATTGTATTCTGTAATATACTGTAATTCTTTTTGCAGTAATTAACAGAAATTTTAAAATAATTTACAGGCAACTTTTTTGCCAGATATTTTCCGTAAATCCATCTTGAGAACTGGTTACTCTACTTTGTTATTCATTTCATTTACCATTTATTGCTGATTGTGTATCTTGCCTATTCAATTCATGTTTGGACTGAATGGACATGTGTTTTGTTTAAGGTATTAAGTATTTTGTAGCTAAAATTGTATTTGTACATGCAGTGACAGGGCCCCTATTCAGAAGCCTCTGAAGCTTCTTGGGGTGTTCCATTTTCACCCATTGCTATTATCATGTTTGTGCTTTTACCTGTATTTTATTCTGATTTGTGTGAAATAAATGAAATGAAATGAACGTGGCATTATGCTGACTACAGATGACTTGTAGGAACAGCAGGGAACCTACTCACAACACAAAATAAATCAAGCTCAAGCTCAACATCTTAACATTTTACCGTCTTCATTCATCTCATCCCAATGAAACTTGAACATATGGATCAGTGCATGTAGATTTATATTTTCACTTAAAGATACACTTACATGTAAACACAAGTTTAAAAAAACAAACAAGCAGTTACACTTTTACTTACAGTTTTCTTTGTGTTAAAAGGCTGAAGTGTCTTTGTTGCTGTTTTTAAGTCGACATTGAAACATTTTTTACTTTCATTTTAATGTACAGGGGAAACGGGCATGGATAGTGTATCTATGATTGTATGAAGAAAAAAATGACTGAAAGAAATGTAAAATAAGTGTCAAATATATTTATAAGTATATTAATATAGTTGAATATTTTCCGTCAGAACGTTTCTGCTGTGTAACATCTGATAACTTGATCATTTAAAGTGTTTATTGTCACTGTAAGCTCTGCATACAACAGCATTAGGAGCGCGGCTCCTTCATAATGAAACGGTTGTGTGGAGGGAGGGTCCTGCAGAAACATGTACTGCCCACTGCTGTTTTAATCTTCCCTCCATGACCTTTACAAGGACACTGCCTAAAAGCCTGACAGCCAGAGCTTCCCACTCTCCTCTTACCGTGTTATTCCATGGTAAGAATTGCTTATGAAATTGAAATATTGAAATGACCTCTTTTGTATTTGTGTTGTGACTTTTCCAGTAGTGATGTGGCTTAATTTGCATTCGTGCTGTAGCTATCTACGTTTTGGCTTTTGTATAGTGTTGACCCGTCTGAGTTATTTACTGATTTGAATAGTTATGAATACGATGTTGTGTGGAATTATCACAACATTTATTTATTTTTTGAAGAATTTAACATGGCAGCGGGATTTTTATATTCACACAAATTCACTTTTTCATGTGGATGTGACTTATTTCCTTAAACAAGCCTTTAATCAAAAAGCAGCATCATGGCATATGAGCATTAGCACTTCACTATACATGAATATAAATGACCATTTAAAGAGGTAGTGGTGATGATGTTTGCATACGTCCGGGTAGATTTCTTTGTAAGAAGCACCTTTGAATAAAAAAATGGACTGAAATCAGTGAAGTGGAAACAGCCTGAGCTGGCATGTCCCGGCTAAGATGGCTGCCGAGACATTTGTTTCACCAACTCTGAGATGGCTGCAATGGAAAATCATTGGTGTTAATGGTGATTTAACATGCTCTCTGTATTAATGTACACTTTTTATAATAAGCCTTTTTCTTTTTCATTGAAGACTCTTGGAGAAAAATGGGTACAAATAACAAAGAGAGTTAAGGCTGAATTCTATTTAACTGCTCCGGTTTCAGGGAACTAGTATTGAGCATGATGGATCACTGAATAGAATGCAGCCATCTTCAATGGTATTAATCCTGTGCTTTTCCTACTATGACAATTGATTTGAAAGGCCTGTTATAGACAATACAAATACTTTTATATTTACACTATCGCTATCAAAACATGGGCATTGTGAAAGATGTTGCTCATCTCAACCCTGCAGTTTCCTGCAGCTGTAAGGAGCGTTTAGATTCTTTCAGCTCATTGTTTTGGTTTTCTGGCCTGTAATTTTACAGGCACAAGGGAACCCACTGTTGATTACATGCTGATCACTAAACAGCTGACAGACAAAAGGAACTAGCTATTGAACATTGTCGAGCAATTAGCAGTTAAAGATTTATTTCCCTCAGGAATAGGGACCAAAACAGAGCTAAAAGGACTCCAAGTAAATGCTAATCATTCTGTTGGATGTGTAAATGGGTGTCCTATTGATAAGTCATTCACTGTATTCATTTTACAGGGGAAACATTTTAAAGGTCAATATAGTCTAAAGGTCTCTGTCCATGTGTAGTTTGATTACAAAGCAGGTCTAGGTTATATATTAATACTGTGAAAGTATCAAAGTGCTCAATCCACAGAGAAATGCACACAGCCTGTATTCAGAAACTGAGCCTTAAAACCGTCAGGACTTCTGGAACTTTGTGATGTCACAATGAAGCAGGGATCGCCCTTAGCCATGCCCCAAGCCCCGCCCACCTGGACCCACCGTCCAACCTTGAAGGATTTGGTTTCTCTGAGTGTTTACAAGAAATCTGCTATATTTCTATTGGATCACACAGAAATAAGTCAGCCAATCAGAAGAGAGGCTCAGATTGGCCTTGTCTTCTGATTGGCTCACCAACCTGTTGATACTAGAGCTCCAGAGAGAAGCCTGAGAGAGGAGATGTAAAACTACATTGAGATGGTTTTTATGAACATATCTTATTATGGATCAACACTTCAAATAAAACACAGAAAGAAAAATAAAATATTGGACCGTTAATATCAATGCAACTTTAGAGCAGTAAACTGAAGATGAAGTTCGTATGTAAATGTGAATATAGTTCAAGTCCTATATTTTCTTAACGTACCAAAAACAGCAAACAATGTTGATAAAGTTGCTGTAAAACCAAAACAATTAGCTAAAAACCTTGTATTGCTGAAGAAACCTGCAGAACTGGGCAATAATTGGGAGTCTGTGGATTTATATTGGCAGTGCATCTTTAATCTAATCTAATCTAATCTAATCTAATCTAATCTAATCTAATCTAATCTAATCTTATTCCATTAACGTTGACCACATCAAAACAATCGGATGTTCATTTGAAGTCGGCTCATCAGAGTGTCAGGTTTATTATGCTTGATAAAGTGTACGAAGCAGCTGAATCATTGTAGGGACCCTCAGCCGTACCAGCCCACTGACCCCTGTCTGAACCTGTGGGTGTGTGAGAGCCAACCCTAGGCTGAACCCAGCTGGGGTCAAAGGTCAGGGTTGAAGGCCAGGTCGCTGTGCCTAAGCAAGAGCTGCAGTGTTACAGGCCAGGTCACTGTCCTGTGGAAGAATGCAGTCTCTATGAGGGCAGAGCCACCTGCGGGACAAACTGGGTCACTGCAACCATGTCAGTGCACTGTCGCTTAAATCCAGTCTCAAGAATCCCAAAAAGATTTTTTTCTGATGTCTTGAAAAAATTCAGTGTAAAATCTAAATCTGACTCTCTTAATACATTTATATCACACTACTGTATGTCACTTATTTTGTGTCTCCCCATAGTTTGTCCTCTCTCTTCCTGACTTGGTCCTGCAATCATTTCTGCTGCTATTATTAATACAACAATAATGGTAAAGTGTCACTATTATCATTACCATTATAACCACCAGTCTGACAGCGCTTGAACACAAAAGTATATGAAACTGTTCCTGGCCTCTCTCTCTTCTCTCCTCCCTCTTTTTCCTCTCTCTCGCATTTTTCTCCTCTCAAACCAACCGATGGAGGCAGACGGCTGCCCACCCTGCCCACCCCTCTGTTGGAGGGTTCTTCCTGCACGTTGTAGGAACTGTTGGGTTTTTGTCCATAATATTGTCTTGACCTGTGTAAAATGGCTTGAGATAATGTAGCTTATGACTTTGTGCTATACAATTACAATACAATTGAACTTAATGTATGATGTAGCTGATAAATAAATGAAAATATTTGGTAAAATCCTAGCTCCTTTAAACTGTGCATAAATACAGTATTTAATAAAATGAATTTAATGATCTTTTATGTGATAATAAACACCATAATATGACCATAAACACATAGGAAATATCATCATTATTATTATTATTATTATTATTATCATATGTGTAATATATTTGTATATACTATTAAGAAACAACTGTTACAAATAAATGAATCATTTAAATGTGTTAATGTATGTATTATTTATAAATGTATGTGTGTATATGGTTTGGGGAAATTTATTTCAATCACTGGGAGCAGCCTCATATGTTGTCTTTGTGCTACAAAATATGCTACAATGGCTGCATCTGTAAAGTCTGCAAATAAAGATTTCAGTCTTTAAACTGTGAAAATGTAAAAGGAAGCTAACCTGTCTGTAATGACCCATGTGACTATAGAGTTAATTCAACTTAATATCTAAGGTTTATAAGTTGTTTTGTTAGGCTCAGTTTTAATATTTATATTTATAATATAATATATTATACATATATTATACAATATATTATATAATATATCATATTTTCAAAATTCATGAAACAAGAATGTACATATTAACGTACATTGATTTAGCTGTAGGTTTTAGTAAAAGGTTTTTCATCATGAAAACAAGAAGCAAATCAACTATAGCTTTTCCAGCAAATAATTCCCTCTGAAGCCACAGACGGCCACGTTTACGTTTCTGTTCTTGTACATTTTAATCAGTGAACTTTAAATGTTGTTACGTTACCCATGGGGCTCTCAGAATTATTTTTTTAAAAAGATGAAAAGAGAAATGATCCATATGAATAAATGAGCTGACAGAAAAACAAGAGAAGAGAGGGTCAGGCAGCAATAATGAGTCAAATGAGGAGTCAGCAGGTCAGAGGTCAGAGAGGAACCTCTGTGTGTATGTGTACTTATGTTGTGGGGACCTAAGTCTGTTTACACACTCATGTTGTAGGGATTGTTTTCCTTATGGGAACAAACAGCAAGTCCTAATAATGCAAATCATTAAATTTTAAGGTGAAGACATGTTTTAAGGTCAGAGTAAGGTTTGGGTTTGGGTTAGGTTAAGGTAAAAACATTAAATAAAATATTTTCCATTTTTTTGTGTTTGGGAGAGAAGAGGAAATGTGTGTGTGTGTGTGTGTGTGTGTGTGTGTGTGTGTGATCTAACACCCGTGACCTATGGATTGTTGATACTGTGTGCTGATGGTATTATTGTTTTCTTCCACCAGGTGGCATCAGGGAGCAGCGCAGGTACGCTGTCTTCTCTAGGGTTTGTAGGAAATGAATCATGAAGCTTCAGGCTTCTCTTCCAGTCTAATGACCAGATCACATAGACAGTATTATTTATTTATATTTTGTTGCTGTGAAAAGATGATTGAAGTCAAGATTCTTTAGTGTGTTGTGGTGGTGCTACAGGTCACTGCAGACATTTGACATATCGCAGTAGAAAAGCACTGGTCAAATAAAATCCTAGTCCATTCTGACTCACATAAAGTGTGTTTTATGTTCAATTCTTACATTTAAAAAGCAGAAATGTCAAAATATGATATCATAAGTTGGGCTGAGGTTGAAAAATTGGAGCACATGAGTCGATAAAAGCAAAATGCAACTAAGTGCAACAGAAAAAGGATTTGCAAAGAAATCAAGATGTGCATGAGGCATTTCAACGTTTTGCAAACTGTTTTGCACAGACAAAAAATGTGGCAGATGAAAAACATCACATCCGTGAGGTTTGATGAGCCTTCTTCAAATCAACATAATATTATAATCATGTTTTCCACAGGGTTTTCATCCCTCCTTTGACTGCAGATATTTTATTTATGTCATCTCATTGTTTCGTCTTCCTCTGCAAACGTTTAATGGTTGCTCTCAACTCTTTATAGTCACATAACAGTAGTGGATGGAAACTCACATTAATTAGCATTTTCTTTTTGCTGTATGGAAACTTAACTATATAAACACAGAATACACACATAAGTACCCTATGCAGCTTGTTAAAAGTCTATGCCGTCACCATGTTGCAGTGAGGAAATGTCTGGGTTTTGTACTGTTTTGTTGCAGTAAGAGAAATACAGATAAGATAGAAAAAGCAACTTCCTAATTTCTTTCAAAGGAAAAAAAAACATTATTTTATGTTCATCTAATAATTTGAAATTAAATTTACAGTGAATTTCCTACACAAGCATAATGTTTATAACTCATTTTCCTAGAGCTTCTCTGCTTAGTTGTACAAAACGATGAATGATTGATTAACCAGAATGTGTAACTGTTACACTGCACAACCCTGATGATATGTTAAACCGCATTGTACATAATTTATGAATATAATGTTTCAGAACAGATACCTCTCCAGTAGGTCCACTCTGTTTCAATATAGCAGTTGTGTTGACACATTGCTGCAGTGACTAGCTACTAGCCAACTTGGTATGTACATGTATCTTTGGTCATACCCCAGTGGGAATATAATGGAGCTATGTTTTATTAGTAACATCTCTTTGACATCGCTGACATCTGCTTTTCCTACTATGAAAGGTCAGTGTGCTGTGAGAATGGCCTACAGGAGTTGAACTGCGGTGGTGCCGCCCACCAGGGGGCGTTCAGAGGATGTCGGGGGACGCTGGACGCAATATTTGTTTTTTTACACAAAAGACTCACAGTGACACGAGTTGAGACTGGAATTAATGCAATGAAGAATGTGGTCTGCAATATTCAGACCTGCCAGTTTACACCAATGCAGCTACACGACACGGTGTGTTGTTTCCATAGCAACGCTTCTTTACTTCAGCGTTTCTGTCAGCTCGACCGGCTTCACGGGGGCAGGATGTCAGATTATCATCTTTAAAATTTCACCAACATGACGTTTACTGTGTCAGATCAGGAAAATGGACGCTCTCTCCCTTGGTATTCCTGGTGGAAGATTTTCCTGTGCCTCATTTCTCCTGAGGATACACTGTGAACACTGTGTTATCGCTGTGGTCCCAAATTTATGAGAGGAATAGTTTGCTGTTGGATTTCCCATGAAAGCAACGTTTGGTATCTAGACACACACCATAACACTAATAAGTTCAAGTGGCTTTATTTGTATGACAGCATACAATACAACTTTGCCAAAGCATATTACACAAAATATACAATACATAAATTAACAATTTTCTAAAACATTTGTCTAGTCGTGAACTTTAAAATCTTCACATCACTTCAATAAATCTAAGCTAAACGGAAGCGTGAAATGTGAAATCCCAAAACACGGCACATTTATCAGATTGAATTTGCCGTGAAAAGCACACAACGTCAGACCAAACTCCTTTCCAAAATCCGCTGAATTATGTCAATCCTATTCAAAATATAAAGCCGATCAAGTTTTATGTAGCGTCAAAAAGCTAAACTACAACAACTAAATCTGTCTTCAGCCAGTAATATGTCAAGGAGGCTATTTTATAACTGATATGTCTAAGTATACTGTATATACACGTATACAGTGTGCATTTATGCAAATTATTTGAGGTGTGAGCTCCTATGTATTTTAGCAGCTGTGACCAGTAACTCTGTCACCTTGTATTATTATTACATTTGTGTTCTCTTCCCATCTGATTTTCATTATTTAGAAAATCAGGTCCATTTGCAGTTTCAACTAACAATCCTCAGTATCAGTTATTTGTGTGGAGGCTCTTTATGGACACACCAGGTTCAGTAAAATGGGGTAAAGTGGGAACATGTAGCACTGATGGGGATGCAGGATGACAGTTGTTCACATTGCTTTTATTACTTCGACTCACCAGCTAAGTAGCAACACCTAAGGTGAAATGAGCAGTCTGTTGTTATGGAAACAAGGCGTATGATAGACTTAGTTGGAAAAAAAAAACAGAGAGAAGGGAAAGCCAACAGTCTCAACAGATTCTCTTCTCCTGTATCACATAGAAATGTGATTTACTGTACGTTTACAGGAAGATGAGGAAAAAGAATAGAAGAAGGGAGGGAGAGGGAGACATGGGAGAGGACTGGGAGAGAGGAACGGTGATGAGAGGAAGAGGGAGGAGGAGCTGAAAGAGTAATGATGGAGAAGATGGAGGGATGGAGAGAGAGAGAGGAAGAGGGAGGTGTAAGGAAAGCAGATGAATGATGCTATTGGACAGTATTTCATGTCCGACTGTGCTGCCTGCCACTGAGCTCGCAGCAGGGTGTGTGTGTGCGTGTATATGTGTTTGTACGTGTGTGTGTGTGTGTGTGTGTGTGTGTGTGTGTGTTTTTGCTCATTCACATGGTTGCCTTTGTGTTTCATATGGAAAATGGTGCATGTGTGTGGATATGAGAGAGCGAGCACATGTTATCTGTGGGTTACAAAACCAGAAATGTGTGTGTGCGTGTGTGTGTGTGTGTGTGTGCATGTGTGCATGTGCCCACTGTGAGATTAATTCAGCTCAATTAATTGGGTTGAGATTAGAAATGAGATGAGGACACAGCTGAGCTCATCCCTCCTTCCTTCTTTCCCTGATTATCTCCCTCTTTCTCTTGATTCCTGCCTCCTTTCCCTCTTTCCTTCCCTCCTTTCCTCATTCCTTCTTGAGCTCATTTTCTCCTGCTCATTTGAATTCATCACTTTTAGATTCTCCATGGTTCCAAGTGTTTTGCACAACACACACATCTGGAACATTGCAGTTCCACACTCACACACAGAAAAGAAAAGCCTTGAGAGGATGACATGATGACATGCAGAGAGAGGCGGAAAGTGAAGACATAATAGATTTGTGTGTGTGTTAATGTGAGATGGAGAGATGAAGTGTTTACCAATGACCTTTTCAGAGAGAGGAGATGGACCAGTTTAACCCTGCTGTATCAGCTGAGTGTGTGTGTGACTGTGATGTGTGTGTGTGTGTGTGTGTGTGTATTAATACGCTTGTTGTTTGAGGTGTCATGGTGTTACTGGTATTAACGGGAATAATTGAGTTGCTCAACAGACCGAGGACCAATCAACGCTCTGTGTGACACCCTGCAGAGAGAGAGAGAGGGAGAGAAAACCCTCCACACACACACACACACACACACACACACACACACACACACACACAGACTTGTTTCTGTATCGCTGTGGGGATCATTCATTGACATAATGCATTCCTTATTCTCTAACCTTAGCCATAACAACTAAATACCTAACCGTAACCCTAAAGTCACAAGTCCCCACCAGGATATGAACACGGACACACACACACACACACACACACACACACACACACACACACACACACACACACACACTACTTGCGTAACCCTAACCTTAAAGCTACATATTTTCTTCTTCTCTGTGTTTTATTTGAAGTGTTGATCCATAATAAGATATATTTATAAAAAACATCTCAGTGTAGTTTTACATCTCCTCTCTCAGGCTTCTCTCTGGAGCTCTAGTAACTACAGGTCAGTGAGCCAATCAGAAGAGAGGAGGCTGCAACCAAATCCTGCAAGGTTTGATGGAACATCCAGGTGGGCGGGGCTTGGGGCATAGCTGAGAGAGGTGACTGCTTTGTTGTGACATCACAAAGTTACAGAAGTCCTGGCGGCTGGTTTTAAGGCTCAGTTTCTGAATACAGGTTGTGTGCATTTCTCTGTGGACTGAGGCTTTGATACTTTCACAGTATTAATATAGAAGCTAGAGCTGATCTATAATCAAACTACACATGGACAGAGACCTTTAGACTATATGGACCTTTAACTACTGACTCAAAAACTTTTTCTCAATTTTACATTTGCACCGTAAAAGACGGATAGAAAAGATGCATGTAGAGGCTGTACTGAAGTGTTACACCTGTGGACAGACCATGGTCTTCCTCTATATGGAGTAATGTTTCACAGACAGTTCACTCTGCAACTTCCTGGCGAGTGCAATAAATTTGTATCTATGAACAAAAGAACTAAAATGAAATTTAAAGTCAAAGGAATTCAGCAGGTATTAAAAAACATTTTTTTTTTTTTACAAATACCTTATTAGCAAAGCAATGCTGTTAGCAAAATGCAAATGTCAACTACCATGCTCACATGATGATGTTAACATGCCAGTATCGAGAAGATAGCATTTTCAACATGTTCCATGTTCACCATCTTAGTTTTACATACAAATATTTTCAAAATAACATCAAACACAGTGCTGTATTAATTTGTCATACACCAAAACAGTAGAAAATATACAATTTTGACCTGATGATGTCACCATATAAGAAATTCAGGGATCACCATAGTTACACCAATTCATCCTGTGGTGGACATATGTAATGTTAAACAAAATTCTATGGCAATCCATCCAATATCTGTCGAGATATTTCACTCAAAACCACAGGTGCGAACATCATGGTGGCAACAGAAGAAAATTGAAGGGATCACCAAAGTCAGTAGGATTTACTGTCTGGGAACCATGGAGAAAGTTTTCTTGAAATCCATCAAGTAGATGTTGATATCTCCATCTGGTGCACCAACTTGCTAGACGTAGAGCCGCACACTACAATGACGTATTATCACTAAAAGGCGTTTTTAAAATTTCCAGAAACATGGATCAAGTATAGAATTTATTTGGTGGCATGTTTTAGGTCCAATATTCACTCTCTTTTAGCTCTAGAGAAGAGAGAAAAAATTGAGCTGCTGGTAGAAACAGAGTAAAAGATGTGGCCATTACTAAAACCCTTCAAATAGTTAAGTTGTCGAAGAGAATCCTGTGCTTCTCTTTTGAGGAATATAGGGGACATCATTGAAAGAAAACCTTGCCCCCTTGAGGACAGGACAAGCCAGTGGACATTTAAGTCGAGATAACTTTGACAATTCAGACAGTTTATTAAAGATTTTCTTCTATTTTCAAATGGAATTTCTGGTGTTTCCTGGTCAGGTACAACATATCGTGTATTCTTTTTGTAATAAAACTAGCAAAATATTCATCTGTAATTCATGGAAGCATAACAAGAAGAGAAGGGTGACTCAGATATGTGAGTTACTCAGCGAATACATATGTCCCTATATCAAGAGTGATGTTGCCATATGTGTCACCTCATATCACATATATACATCCTATGAAGATATCATTTTATAACATAAATTAAATACCCATAGTAACATTTGCATATGTACATATATTAAAAAATATCTGTGATGAATTTTGTATATGGTATAACATTTTGTGACCATATATGTATATAACAATATAAATGTAACTTACATGCAGTATATATGTACGTAATGTATGTCTAAAATGTAAGCATACATACATAAACACATATATTTGCATGGGCTGGAAATATATGTCAATATATGAAATTGTTCCAATTTCTAATAGGTTTCATGTTTTTTACATTTGTGCTTATATGTACATATCTGGAAATTCAATATATATACATATAGTACATTTGCATATGGAGAAAGTTGGCGGTTAGCAACAAACTCCTGTGAGTAAAGAATTGTGCAGTAGTGTGTTTTATTGTTTATGTATTCAACTTTTCAATGACTGACTCACTGAAGATGTTTCTGTTCTTTCAGAAGTGACAAAGTTTCAGTAAAAATCTCATTGTGTTTCTTCCTGTTTCAAGCTCTCTGTTTCTCTTTGGAGTCTACATCCTGACATACAGTCTATACATCATGTTCGAACTAAACCGTTGTAAAATAATAAAACAATACAGTCGAGATCAGATAACACATACAAAACTTGGGAAGAAAACAAGCTACTGTTGGTCAGTCTTGGGTTGAGACTGAGTTTAATAATCAGAATATCAGTCTGCTTCTGCTACATAAATGTTTGTCTGTTTGGTTGAGGTCAGAGATCAGACGGAGGGAAAGAGAGGAAGACGAGGGGGGAGGAGGAGGAGGAGGGATCCCTGCGGAGGAGGACAGGATGGATGGATGGCTGGATCACACGCCACGGAGAGGAGGGAGTGTGGGAGAAAAAATGGAAAAAGGTGAAGGAATGCAAGACGGTGACAAGAAATGAATGGAAGGCTGTGTGCGTGTGTGTGTGTGCGTGCGTGCGTGTGTGTGTGTGTGTGTGTGTGCGAATGGCAACATCCTCTACGAGTTTATGGCTCAGTAACTGGACCGTGCCCTCCACCACACCCGCTTACACACACGCACACACACTTTAGCATAAAAGGCAGACAGAATATAAGAGCCCCTTATATTTTTATAGTAAGTAATTGTCTGTCTGTGTGTGTGTGTGTGTGTGTGTGTGTGTGTGTATTTTTTCCAAATGGATTATGCATCCCCAAGTATTTTCCTAAATGTCTCTATGTAATATAAAACCATTAAAAAACCAAGTGTGCAGTTCCTTTTACAATGTAATCATTTGTAGAACAATTAGCAGGTCAGACTGATAATGTACATGGTCAGAGGGTAGTTTATGTCTCTATTATTTACTGTATGGAAACCCCTGTACACTATAATTACTATAATTACAATGAAAAGGAGGGGAATAAGGTACTGCTTTGTTTTTCATTTTTATAAACTATTCTATAAACACTATTATTTATACTCTTTATACTATAATTTGTCCAATAAACCTTAATTAAGTTTTTTTTTTGTGCATCTCAGGATATACAAACCTGCCCAGGTTCTAAAATCACATTTAATACTGTTACTACAGCTATAGCGGTATATTGGTTTTTCCCAGCAGTAATGTGCATTATATCAATAATCACAAGTAATCCATATTTAAAAATTTGAAAATGTAAATTCCTAATGTCAAATATTATAATTGTAAGTATTTCATATTTTTAGAAGCTAGTAAATGAGCTAATAAATAATTTCCTTAAAACTACCCCACTTTTCCATTTTTTCTTTCCTATTACCCAGTGACATTATTACTGTACCCAGTAATGATATTATTTAAACAAGACTAAATTCAAACGAGACTGAAGGCCAGTTCATACCTTCCACATCAGCATGGCCGTCCGCTTTTTGTTTTCATAAATTTCATCAACTGCTCATGTCCATAAGGGTCCACATGGATCCATATGTGGACATCTGCGTGCAGCCCAAAATTTGTGACCATGAGGATTGTACGTATAGCAAGTGTGCCAACCGGGCATGCTTCAGTGGCAAGATCTGGCATGTTCACATTTATATAATTCTTATTGGAAACAAAACAAACAGCCAAGTTGCTTTACACTCCTGGCCCTATTCTGCAATTCTTGTTACATGGTCACACCTTATATTTCCCCTGTTTGCCTTCCTTCTTGTTCTTTTCTTCTACCTCTTGATTTTTATAGTGGTTGGCAAACAACATTGTGGAGCATTACTGCCACCATCTGGAGTGTGGATAGGAAACTGAGCATGTGTGGAAAGCCAAACTTACGTGGATCATCATTTGTGGTATGAATGGTACCGTGTGCACGTCTGCACAACTGGAGAAAAGTCTGCAGCTGCCTGCTAACACGTAGAGTCTACAGCTATGCCAGCAGCTCTGTGAGGCTGACTTTGGCACAGTGGTGCTTTGAGTTAAATGCAAAATGACAGCATACAAACATGTTCACAATGACTTTAACGTAATACTAACATGTTGATGTTAAGCAGGTATCATTATTATAGTCATCATCTTAGTTCAGCTAACATTTGCTAATTAGCACTAAGAGGGTAAAGCTGGGGGCTGATGGGAATGTGAGTAGTTTTGCAGGTATTTAGTCAAAAACCACAGTATTGAATAAATAAAAATTTTTACCTCATGATAACCCTATAAAAAGAAAGTAGACGATGAAAGTAAAAACATTATTTAAAATTACTACAATTCAAGTACTTACTTCAATGACACATTACACACAAGACTACAATGTAGTTTTTGCAACAATGTTGATACATGGTTTTCTGCCAATTTATCCAGCAGATGCTCACATATTTAATTGAATTAGTCAAAACTTTAACTTGCTGGTTATCATGAAGTTAACTTACTCATGCTGTTCAACTTAGCTGTTTATTCAGCTTCAGTCATTCATAAGACTAGCACTCATCACTTTAGCTGTTGTAAATCTGGCATAAACACAGCTCTATCTAACTCACATCTCATCACACTGGTTGCAACAGAGTAAAAGTTAAAGAACCTTTAAAGTCTTTAGGTTCATCCTCTAAGTATTCTGGATATCTGTCTAAAGCAGATTTCATGTCAATTCAAAAATAATCCAATCATTTTCTTGATATTTAGGTCCCACCACTAAAAGTCCAGCTATGGCACACAACATTGCTTAACATTGTATCAGTGGGTGACTCCATATGACATAAAAAGGACCTTATTTATTAGAGAGATGTTGTTCCTATTTTCAACAAGACCTTTGCAGGTTAAATGTTTTTTACATTATAGCTAAAAATTGATGACATTAGCAGATAGTGTTGATGGATATCACGGATGAAGATAAAAACTAAAAACCAAGTTACATTGACATGTATTGAATGCAGCAGTGCTGTATGATAACAAATGAATTGTTTAGTTTTTTAGAAAGAACTGAAGAAAGAAAAGAGATTGCAGAAGTTACAGAATTACAGAAGCTAGTGAAAGAGCAGCTAACCAGGAGGTGATGTCAGAACTTTGACTCTCTAAGTTAGCTCCTATATAAAAATGTGCTAATGGTGATGTAGCTGTTGGCAGAGATGTGAACTGACATGTCTGTCCATTGTATCACCTGAATGCCCTCTTTTTTCTCTCTTCCTTGTCATGACATGCTGATTTTCACTCTCAGTGTCAAACTTTCAATTTTACTTTACAGAATGATAATGTGATACGTTAATGACACCCAAAGGAGAACATGTCTTTCCTTCTGTGAACAAAAAGTGACTGAGAAAAAAAAGAGAGGAAGAGCGAGAAGCTGGAAGACAGATCAAATAGAGTGAGAAAGTATGCAGCAGAGACAGATAGATGTGTGTGCTAGCTCCCCCCCATGCTGCGTGGAATCGCTGGTGTGTGATTGTATGATTCTCACAGTGCGAAAAATGTCCCTGGTGTCTGAGCAGGAGGAGAATTATCATCATGGACATGACCTTCCTGACACCTCAACTCTGACCTCTGCTGTGACCCCTGAGAGGAACTGGGGGCTTCAGAGGATATGCCTGTTTCTCAGAGAGACAGTTACAACACAGCAGGAGCTAAGAATACTCGCTGACACACACACAAAAACACACAAAGAAAATATCATGAAATAGCTATGCAAGCACAAATACACATACATAGACCATACAAAAACACATATATACACAAGTTAAACAACACACCACACACCCTGGGAAAGGCTGGTAGAACATATGAGGTATGTTGAACTCATTTCCCTTAGCTGTCTTACTGCGTGTGTGTGTGTGTGTGTGTGTGTGTGTGTGTGTTTTCACTACCTTTTGAGATTAAAATACCCTCAGAGTTACTCTAAATAAACTTTTTTTTTGTTTTGTTTTTTGCTTTAGTTGAAGGATTATTTTAAAGGAGCTATTTTTTAAGTTTTGCTATGACTACATAGCCAACGTTAGCATTTACAGCTGTTTACTTACCAGAGGAAACGATGAGCATCTAACTGCATTCCTTTACTCACTAAGAGCTGTTGAGGTGGAAAGCAACCCTCTTGCTAACCAGTTAGCCCTGGCCCAGTTGGCCAATCTTAATGCTTTTCGGATACCGAGTCTCTTTAGCGTCCAGGCTGCCCTTAACAAGTAGTGCTGCTCAGAAGACGTATTATAATCTCTTGTATTGTAAACACAAAGATGGTTGAAGCTGTCGTAGGACTGGTAAGTAACCAGCTGTTAATGCTATGTAGCAATGGCAAGACTTACAAATAGCTATTTTAAGTGTTAAAATTGGGTAAAGTAGTCACAATGGAAAGAGAGTTACATTGTATAGGGCCCTGCTATGAAAGGTGGTAAACTGGATGAGGGAGCCATGCAGGCATAAGGAAAACGTTATGATTGAAAGGTTCTGAAGGATAACTCGAGATCTGAGATCTGCTGGTCTTCAGAATCAGAGGTGGTAGATTGTTTCCATCAGCCGCGATCCACAATTTCCCAACAAACAGGAGAAGCTGCCCATTTAATGGCACACATTAATAAACTGTGATTAAACATGTCTGTCCATACTTATCCTGTGCAAGGATGGCAACCTCAGTCTGTTGGTCACCTGCTTTATCACTTAATATTTCAACACCTCAGATGGACGCCATGACATTTTGTACAGAAATCATGGTCCCCAGAGGATGAATCTGAACAACTCTGTCTTGAGAACTACTCAATGAATTGCTGTAAAATTTGCAATGCTATTTTTTGCTTTTCATTTAGTGCCATCTTCAGAGTTTTTGCTTTATACTGTGGTTTATGACATTTACCTGCAAAACTAGTGACCTTCCTATACCTGACTGTATGTTGAGAGCTAATTAGCAAATGTTAGCATGCTAACAGGCTAAACTGAGATTGTGAACATGGTAAATAAAACATGGTAATCATCAGAGCATGTGAGCAAAAGTAATCTAGCCCATTCTTGGGCCTCATGCTTGTGCTTCCTCTGGCCCAGTGTATGCCCGGTTCCATGGCCCGAGTTTGGCCCACATACAGCATGACTGTCAGATGCTACTTCTGCATCTGGATGAATTCTGGTGCACACGCAGAACATCTGGGGACTGTCGACCAACACCAGAGGATAACAGCCAGAATCTGCCCAGATGTGGAAGTATAAGGGCCAGATTCGGTCGGAGGACACAGGCGTATGCTGCTCCAGAGGTTTAATTTTGCCATATCTCTGACCTTGTTAATTCAATTGGTCAATCACTTTCTGCTACCTCAAGATAATGATGCACCAACAATGTGCCTGAACACACCTCATTTTAAGACCAACACGCCCATGGGTGTTCAGATGGGCTCAAGTTTATTCGATATTTAAACAATGGGTGGTGGACGGGAAAATGAAAACTGTGTCAGTTGGATACGTGTAACATTGAGTCCTAATCTTTTTATTCCTGGGCAAACAGTTTTAGTATACAGTAGAAAGAAAGAAAGAAAGAAAGAAAGAAAGAAAGAAAGAATCTGGACATGATACATGATCCAGGGGAGGAGAAAGTGGGTTAGTAGATGAAGAGAGGGATGAGGGGATGAAAGGAGGAGGAAGAAGAGATGGAGAAGGAGAAGGTGAAGTGAGAGAGTAGAGGAGGAGAACAGACTGTTTGAAAGACACAATTTGATTCAATTTTCCACTCAATAAATTCAACCATCAGCTCTGCATACATACACACACTCACACACACAGTGTCTGTCTCCAGAGTGGTGTTTTAATTGAAGCAGGTTACGGTCGTGTCTCGATGAAATTGGAAAAATTAATCAGCTGGAAAACGGTGTGTTTCCTTCCCTCCGGCCTTTCAAGCATCACTCTCTCTCTGCCTCTCTCTCTCCATCGGTCTGATATGATATGGCTGGCAAATTAATTTGTGTGAGCCAACTTTGTGTGTGAGATAGTTTGTTTGGATAAAGTGTGTATGAATAAATTTCAATTTTTTTTAAATCAGTGTGTGTGTGTGTGTGTGTGTGTGTGTGTGTGTGTTTTGAATGTACCAAATGTATCAAGATGTGAGCAAGTGTGTTGACATCAAACCTTAGATCCCTAAAAGCTGCTCTTTACAGACAGTTACACATTACTACTCCTTCATGTGTGAAGTCTTTACAGTGATGATGACTGACAAGTTCATTAATCAGCTTATTAGAGAGTGATGTGACAGTGGTAGAATACAACTGAATGATACAAGCAGAGCATTATGTAGTTGTACTGGTTACCAGCATGTTAGCAGTCAGGGCTATAGCCAGGACTTTGGAAATACTGAGGTCATGAGTCCAAGTCAGGTTACTGTGGGTAGATGATGAATATTTGATTATTTATTTGCTATCTTAAAACTAGAATTACCACCACACAGATGTTTCCTCCACCACCCAGCCAAGTTACAGGAAATATGGTCACAGTCTCTCCTTCATCAGTTACAACATTGAACAATGACCAGAAGTGTTTTTGCAGGATTATGATGTCACAGTGAAGTTGACCTTTGACCTTTTAGATAAAGAATATTATCACTTAATTTTAGCCTTATAGACATTTGAGTTAAGTTGTGTCACAATTAGTGTATGAATTTGTTAGTTATGGCCAAAAATGTGTTTTGTGAGGTGACAGTGACCTTTGACCTTTGACCACCAAAATCTAATCCGTTCATATTTGAGTCCAAATGAATGCAAGTACCAAATCTAAACAAAGGTGGTCTTGAGACATCACAACATTCAAGAGGCCAAAACCGTGTTTTGTGAGATCACCGTGACCTTGACCTTTGACCTTTGACCACCAAAATCTAATCCATTCATCCTTGAGTCTTAGGTTGTGTCTGAAACCACTCATTCATTCACTACTCCTTACTATCCAGGGAATTCAATATAAATGACTCTACAGTGAGCTCATCTGTAAATTGAGAAAACACTTTCAGACACTACTAGCACAAGGCATGATGGTATATATTGTTTGGTTAGTGACCATTGGTTGTACACTACTTTCCATGATGCATTGTCGGATACTATGAGTCTACTGTATAGGTTATGATAATTCTCATTATACATCCGGACAGCACTACAAAATGGCAAAATCACTACATAGTGGACTGTGTAGGGATTAGTTCACAAGAATGGGACAGATGGACAACGGACAACCCAAAGCAATATGCCATATATAGGCATACATTTAAAAAAAAAAAAAAAGTATATTGAATCCCAATATACTGGAATCAGACTATAAAAAGTTCACTGGTTAAATTCCCAGTGGCTAATGCTCCTAAAACACCCAAAGTCCCTGAGACAAGAATAAAAGTTTACAGCCAAAGTGGCTCTGAGGGTGAGGGCACAGCTGTGCTTTGAGATAAAAGCTAACATCAGCATGCATTTATTTTGAGACAATGACAATGCTAACAGAATGCTAACATTCTTGCAATGTTCGGGTAAAGACTTCATGTGTTAGCATGCTAACATTTCCTGATTTAACACAAAGCACAGCAGAGACTGATGGGAATAGCAATTCTTTTTCTGGCATTTGGTCAAAACAAATCTCTCACCACAGTTATCACTCACAATAAATGAAAATATATGTCAGGTGACAGTAACACTTTGGGTTTTGGGTATTCAGTGTGGTCCAACAATCTGAGACCACTTTTCCAGTGTGGGAACTGTATGTTTTTATAAGTTTTGACTGGATCCAGAACAATCCAAAAACAGTCCGATAACCAGATGTGTGAAGCACCTGCAGCGGTTTTAGTTTTAGTACTGGTTTGAATATGGCTGCAGTGCAGCCCACCTCCACTGTATGTTTGGTAAATGCTATAGTTGTAGGATAGTTCATTTAATGGTTGTATGAGTGGTGTGGCATTTGACAATATATTCCACATGTTAATGTATCAGGAAAACCTTTTATTAACAATTAAAAAACAATGTAAGAGCATTAACAAATCATTTTATAAGCATCTAAGTTGTATGGTGTGTAAAATTCAGTTAAAAAAAAAACAAAACTGGCATTTGTAAACAACTATCTCTCACATATATATCGGTGTGTGTGTGTGTGTGTGTGTGTATGTGTGTGTGTGTCTATGTGATGGGTGTAACATAAGATTGTATCTGATTAGCCATCTGTGGTCAGAGTGATATTTAGATCACTTCACCGGAGCTTCGATTCAGAGTTAGAGACAGGTTAACAGACTGAGAGACAGACAGACAGGATGTGATGTCATCGTGTTTTGTTTAGGGTGAGTTGGGGAGGCGGGGGGGGGGACAGACTGTCACCCTTGGGGCTGAAAGTGGATGACTGATCATCCAATCACTGGAAGCGTTGCTGTCTATGCAACATTACTTCAGCCAACTGAGCGTCACCTTGTATTAATATGGCCATCAGTCTGCCCGGTAACAAATAAACCAGATACTGATACCAAAGAACAGGCAGAGGAGTCTGGTCCGACTCCTACAAGGACATCAAGTAGCATAAACCACACACAGTAGAAAGTTCCCATCAGGAGCAGTAGTAGTCGCTAACATTTGCTAATTAGCAGTAAAGACAAAGTGCAGCTGAGGCTGATGGGAATGTCATTAGTTTGGCAGCTATTTGGTCATAAACATAGTGTTGGATGGTGTTAGCAAGAGGATCCACAAAGGTGTTTCAAATCATCCTGAATGTGTGAAGGAAATTTCATGACAAATCATCTTTGAAACCTGTCAACAGGAAGACAAAAGCAGATAATCTTTTTAACGTTTCCAGCTGATTTGTTTAAACCCTTCCATGCACAACTTGGGTCAAAAGTATTCCATGGATTCTTCTATTAAATTATTTTTGATCATCACAAATCCTTATTTTCATTTTGACATTCTGACTTTGTGAATAAAAATAATTTTTGTATCACTCACCTTCTAATGCACAACATGGTTTGAAAAGAACCCTATTAATTTCCTTCATCCATTTATTTCATTCATGGTTAAGTGTTAAGTGTTTGTGCTATATCAGTGAAATAAATTTGTTTTTATTATTTTATGGAATTTGATTGGATCTGATGGACAACCATTCACCTGCCACACATTTCACAACTCAACACGGCTGCATTTGGAATTCTGATGCACATAAGTCTCATTTTACAATTGCTTTACCAAAAAGATATTTGAGACCTTGTGAACGATAACTGTACATAATAGTTGAACATTAGGTTAAAGTTGCCTTGACATTGACATCCGTTACTAGTGACAAAGAGAATTATGGAGTTCTTGGCATATTGCAGTCTAGCCAGCTAACGTTGGCTAGGTCTGCTACTATGAATACTGTACACTCCCACCCCCACCTCCCTGGTTATTCTGTGTGTGGTATGTTTGCTCTGCAGCTATAAATTGCATTTCTGTGTGTGTGTGTGTGTGTGCGCGCGTGTAGGCTATATGTGTATGTGTGTTTATCTGTGTTTGTGTGTATAAGCCCTGGGTTAGTCATTAGTGTAGAGGTGCTAACGGGAAGGAGGAAGCTAGTAGATTGTGAAGCACATTAGTTCAAGAGCCGCTGGAGCAAAGGAACACACACACACACACGCAAACACACACACTCAAACACACACACTCAAACACACACACACACACGCACACACACACACACACATACACACACAACAAAAACAACAACGGCAATTCCCTGGTTAGCTAATATTTAAGCGATGGACGTGTGGACGTGCAACTTGCTGCTATGTTTTTTCTGCTCTGGTAAATATTCACATGCACACGCACATTCACACATAAACACGCATGCACGCGCACACACACATACACACACAGACACACACACACACACACACACACACACACAGTAAACCAGGTCTCAGTGAATCCAAGCTGGAAGCACTGATGAGGATCTAAGTTTAAACCTCATTAAGTACCAGAAACCCTGGAGAGAGAGAGAGAGAGAGAGAGAGAGAGAGAGAGAGAGAGAGAGAGATGGAGTAGAAGGGATGGTGAGATAAAGAATGTGAATACAGAGCTAAAGAAACTGAGATAGAAAGAAAGAAGGACAGAAAGAATGAGACCCTTGAGAAAACAGTAGAACTTCATTAGAAACAAACGCTCCATGTCGTCAGTGAACGTTTTACACACACACACACACACACACACATATATGTATATATATATATATATATATATATATATATATATATGTACTGTGAAAATTTGTGAATGGGATGTAATGTGAAGGAGTTATGAATATAATTTTACGAGGAAAAGTTTGTATTTTTCACATTTCTTTCTTTTTCCTGTTATGAAAAATGAAGCGGGCATGTAAAAGTCCAGGGGGCTTGAATACACTGATGGAAGTGTGTATTATATAACTGACTATGGTGGATATGTTTTGCTTGACAGGCTTTGAAAGAAAAATGTACCAAAACATTTATAAAAGGAAACCAACATGTCTTCTTCAAAATTTGAATTGATATCCTCTTTAAGTTGTCACTTAAAGGAACAGTACGGTATTTTGATGCAGAGATACACTGATGTGACGGGTTGGAACATGAAACTTCTGGACACACATCAAACTATTTTAACAAATTTTTCATTGATGAAAATATTTCCCATGAAGACGGAAGTATTTATGCTCCTAAAACCAAAAAGTCAATGATTTATGCAATTTTTGTTGAGTGTTAACCACACATGAATGTGAGAAATGGTCAGGATGGACATGAAAAAGTGAGGTCGCTCATAGGCGGACCGTGGTCCAGATCCAGACACTTTCCTCTCTGTGTGTTTTTGAAACTTATTGAGCGTGGTAGGTGGCAGGTTTGCAGAGATCTGGTCCTGAAGCACAGGGAAAAGCAGGGTTACCAGGAAGTCCAAAAACACAGAGCAAAAGACACTAAAGCTAAGGTCGTAGTGTATATACCGCAAACTGTGACTGAACGATCTGGTGGAGAAGGAGGAGAACAGCTGGGCTTACATGCTGCTGCAGAGCGTAGAGTTGGCTGGCAGATGAAGATCAGGTGTGCATGGGAACTGGTAGGAGACACGCAAACACACAGACAGAAATAGAGAACAGAGTGGGGACGAACAAAACACATTAGGGAGGGGGAAACAGCGGGGAAAACAATGGGAGAAAAGGACGAGAGAGGCCTAATCCATCAACATCTGGAACAGATGTTTAAAGTGAAGTCCAAAGTGGTTCCAGTGCTAATAGGAGTATTAGAGGCAGGGCCAGCAGATTCCAGGTACAATACTCTAATAGCACTTCTGCTGCTGATAAATTTTACTTTTGATACTTTAAATACATTTTGTTTATAGTATTTCTGTACTTCCGTCAAGTAAAATTCAAAACATTGACTTGTAATATAATATTTTTACACTGTGGTATTTCTGCTCAAGTTAAACATATAAATTCTTCTCAAAATATGTGCTGATGATGCTCTGCGTCTGCTGCTTAAATATTAACACATTAGCCAAAACATTATCGGGTGATTAATGTGTCGATGCTGTGTTAAAATGAAATAAAATGTGTTTTTTGCAGCTTTAAGTGTTTGGGTGGCGGATTGCGCCTCAGTAAACCAACTAGGCTACATCTCCACCACATTCCACTAAGGTCAGCAGCAAAGTGTGTGTGTGTGTTTGTATGTACTCTGAATAGAGACGAGGAGCAGATCAGAAGATGAAAGGATAGAGGGAGTGACAGGGAAGAGAAGAGAGAAACGAGAGGACGTGGAGGAGGGAAAAGAAGCAGGAGACAAGACAGATGTGAGCTCTATCTGTCCATCATGTGTCAGCCATATTTCCCTCATCACTGTGTGTGTGCTCGTGTTTACATTTGCTCTTTCTGTGTGTGTGTCAGTTTGTGTTTTAAGAGCTTTGTTAAAGGAGGAATGGCCCCAACTGTGGAAAAAAGGAGAGGGCAGGTAAGTGTGTGTGTGTGTGTGTGTGTGTGTGTGTGTGTGTGTGTTTCGGGGTGACACTGAGGTCCCTCGGTGTCTTTATTGACAGAATATTCCTCTGCTCTTTGCTCTTCCTCACCCCTCTGCTCTGTTCTGTTCTGCTTGTACTGACAGACGAGGGGAGGATGGAGGAATGAAGCGAGGCGAAGAAGAAAGAAAAAGGAAGACAAACATGGTCCAGGATAAACATCAGGTTGTGTCTCTACCCACCACAAATCTTGTCCATGTACATAAAACATTTGCTGAGGTCAATAGAATAGCTTCAGTTCTTAGATTAATGACATCACAACAGTTAAGAGGTCAAAGGTCGACTCTAAACAACATATTATAGCGTCCTGCAGGAATCAGTCCTAAAACCCGGAAATCAGTTAGCATTTTAGCACTTCCTGTTCCCTCGTCCCAAAGTCTATGGGTTTATGAATGTGTTTTTGGTTAGATGGCTGAAATAAGGTCTTACGGCATTAAATACATCAGTAAAGGCCCCAGTCATGATTTCTTTAAGCTTTTACCTTTCTTAAAAAAGGGCTGTAGCTAACAAGTGGCTAAATGAGATTACAGCTTTTAGCTTATAGCTTTTACAGCTACAGCTTTAACAAGCTCTGCAGTGCAGCACAGAAACGATGCTCTTTCTTTATTTCCATGTTTTCTACATGGATCATCAGCCGGTGAAGATAAGGACTTTTTGCCAAGGGCATGTAAGATTCAGTCTATTTCTTTTAGCACAATATCATGTTTGAAGACACATTTTCCACCAACTCATGGAGCAAACATTAGCTTGATTCGCTCACTTCAGCAGACAAAACCCGTGGTATCAGATTAAAGACGAGAAGCTGTTATTGCTCACTTCTGTGTGAAATCCACTGTTGCAAAGATTACTATTAAACTTGAGTGGTTAAATAAATGAGCTACTTTTATCATCACTGCACACTCAGTGAGAAGAGAAAGCTTTATGGAGTTTAGTGAACGGTCAGTTGTGTCTGAAACTGTACAACTATTGCATTACCATGTAATCTTGCTATTTTTTGGTGAATCCAAATTACTGTAATGTCCCATAAAAACATTTAAATGTGATGTCTATGCAATGCTAGACTGTAGTAATTATGGCAGTATAAAGGTTAAGGTTAAAAAGGAAGCACTAACTGTTAATCAGTGAATGAGGAGCCTCTCAAGCTGCCTGGCTGTGGAACAGCTGATGTATTCTTCAGAGATTTCAAAAGATGTGTCATTCCCTTACTGAGGCCACTGTTCCTGGGAACACTCAACGATTCAGATATGATTTTATACCCTTGCCCAAGTCTAGCCAAAAATGTATTGTAGAGGTCTACAGAGAGTTCCCTGGACTTCATGGCCTTGCTTTTTTACTGTCACGCAGTTTGAATTGTTAAATGTCACATACACAGGGGTGTGCTTTCCTAAACTCCAATCTAATTCTAGACACATCTCAGCAAACAGGATGCAGGACTTATGTAGACTTATCCAAGAAGATTCAAAGACGTAATTGCTATCAAAGATGCTTCTACAAAGTACTGAATTAAGAGTCTTAATATTTTTGTAAGTGAGAGATTTCAGTTTCTAATTTTTAATGAACATATCAGTTTAGACTGATGGGCAAAAATGGCAAATTTATCAATTTAAAATTAAATTTACAACACAATAAATTATGCAAAACTTGAAGGGGTCTGAATAGTTTCTGAAGCGACTGTACATGTAACCTTACTTGGTGTGTTGAAAACCATTATTGTACTCAATAAATCCACTTAAATACTAAAAAGAATCTTTTTTTCTGATTAATGCTCTACAGGACTTTCAATAAGCCTTTGTTATACCATGTTATTTCTTTTTAGCTGCCACCAAACCATCGTAATGCACAACAGAAACATTTTATCGTCAAGTCGGACTGTTCTGGGTGGCCTGATACTTGATGGCACTCGCCTGGTTGAACATTTTTCCAGCCATCTGAGCATGTGTTTTCAAGGGGGTAAAGGAGATCAGAGAGGCCCCGGGCTGCCTCCTCATGAGCATCGTGACAGTTTTATAGTGACAAGGTGTGGAGGTGAGACAGGATGGAGGTACAGGAGACAGAACATAACCCAAAGAAAACACAGAAAACCACCATTAGAAGAACAAATAAAAGAGACAAGGGTGACAGGGTCGGGCTGGCGGGGGCTTCAATAGAGATGCTATCTGTTTGTCTGTGAGCTGACATTAACATGGACAGGAAAATGTTTAGAGGAACAAGAGAGGAGGAAAATGAGAAAAAAAAGGAAGAAAGGGGAATCAAGGGGGATGGGGTCTAAATTAAATAGGAAAACCAAGCGTTTTCTACTTTTGTTCATAAGAAAAATAAGAAAATTGAATGAAATTTATTGAAGTAAAGAAAAAAAACATAAGAAAAGGAAAGAAGATAAACTGAGGAAACACAGGATAGAGAATGGCAGATAAACTTTAAACTGACCAGGTGAAAGATAGAGATAAATGATGGAGGGAGGATGACAAAGAGGAGGACTGGACAGAGAGAAAAACGGGGGGGGGGGGTGAGACACTGGTAAGTGGAGGTTGAAGTGGAGAGATAACAGTGACCAAGGTACCAGCAGAAAAACACACAATTAATTATCAGAGACAGATATGGAGCCAAATTGAGCCAAATATTTTGTCAGTTTGAAAGACAAAATTGTAAATAGCAAGATAGAATTTCAAATTGTAAGCTTTAAACTTAAAACTTCTCCTTTGTTTTATTTGAAGTGGTGATCATAAGAAGATATGTTTGTTGTTTTAAGAACCAAAAACCATCTCAATGTAGTTTTACATCTCCTCTTTCAGGCTTCTCTCTGGAGTTCTAGTAACAACAGGTTAGTGAGCCAATCAGAAGAGAGGAGGCTCTAAGCCTCTCCTCTGATTGGCTGACTGCTTTCTGAGTGATCCATTAAAAATATAGCAGATTTCAGGTAAACAACCAACCAACCAAACCAAAAGCTGCAAGGTTGGATGGTGGGTCCAGGTCGGCAGGGCTTTGGGCGTGGATGACAGTGGCGGCTGCATTATTGTGACATCACAAAGTTCCAGAAGTCCTGACGGCTGGTTTTAAGGCTCAGTGTCTGAATACAGGCTGTGTGCATTTCTCTGTGGACTGAGGCTTTGATACTTTCACAGTATTAATATAAAACCTAGAGCTGCTTTGTAATCAAACAACACATGGACAGAGACCTTTAGAGTATATGGAGCTTTAACAAATCTATTAATAGCATAAGTATGAAAAAAATGGAATTTCTTTGGAATTTAAATAAATTATTTAAGTCAGTTTCAATCAATCAATACCGGAAACATCTCAGCCAGTGAAACCAGTACAATGTTCTTTTTCTTTTGTCACTTAAATGTGGCAACTCCATCTTTGATATTTTACACAGGTTTTAACAGACGTGTGACAAATTAAAACAAATACCAACATAAAGTGTCTTAGTCATGTGTTGGGTCACCAGAACACTAGAGCGCCATTCTTCCAAATGGGGCAGTAGAGCGGGTCGCCCACTAATCAGAGGTTCGGTGATATGGTTCCCAGCTCCTCCAGTCTGCATTTGAAGCATCCTCGGGCAAGATACTGAAAAATTGATGTATCATCAGTGGGTATGTGTGTGTATTGTAGCAAAACACTATGGCTGCAGTCGAAAAGTTCCTAACTCAGTGAAATGAGCTGAAGTATCTGAGCAGCAGCCATGATGAGAGCAGGTCCAGTTCTCTACGTGATAAGGAAAGGATAGTCAGCGCTTCCTACCTCTTCTCCTTTAGCATAGGAAACACTGGACCTTCCTTTATGAAAGGAAAGGAGATAATGCCGTCCCACAATTCCTTGGTGCAGCAACATTTAAAGTGACGCATCATTGTAGTCTCATCTCAACAGAGCCACATAAATGTAAAAACACCAGAGAAACTGGTCTGTGTTTGTGACTCGATCCAGAAATAATGGAAATCCTTGTCTGATCGACTGAAGCCCAAATCCATAAATACAGATTTCTTCTCTTTAAATCCAGTCAGGAGTCATGAAGAACAAGCAGGTTGAATTTATAGTGAGCAATATCATCATCATAATAAAATACTATAGCCTACACATCAATGTTGTTTCACTAAACCCCCTCCCATTGTTTAAAGCACCAAAAATTCATTTTCATCACTTAACAAATGTATAGAAATGTCATTTATTCTGATCTCTTGCTCAGTTCTTTATTTCTATAATTAAATTAAATTACTAACCCTGCTTGTGTATTTCTTTCATGTTGTCTTTTTTCAACATTTAAATCCTGTTTGCTTTGTTTTTGTGGTTAAGAAAGTCCAAATATTTCAAATAAAGTTTGTTAAAAAAAAAAAAGCTTAGTCTAAGTGCAGTCAGAGTCTTTTCCTTCATCCTTATGACGTCTCCTTCACATCTTACCTTGACCTCATGACACTTTCCATTCAGGTTGAGGAGAAGTGGTTAGGAAAGATTATTCTGACTTTTCGAGCTCAGCCTGTTTATGTTGGAAAAAGTTCTGTGTGAATAAATTCATGTGCTTCCATTGTAAAGCCCTTTGAGTGGTTGATAAGACTAGAACCACGCTAGACTGTTTATCAAAAGATGTTCCATCAGGTAATGTTTTGATGATGATGGTGGTGGAGAACGCTGTCATGAGCATGAGAGCCGTCTCACACTGACGTCTATCTCCCACAGATCTAAATGCAGATGTGACTGTAGTTCCTGTTGAAGCAGCAGCCGGTTGAGCAGTCTCTGTGACTGAAGCTCCCGCCACCCGTGACCCAACAATGAACCCTCTTTCAAAGTCACTTAAATCTTTTCCTCTTTCCATCTTGATACAAAATCAGAATCAACTGGGCCTGATCTGCTTTTTTTAAACCTGCCACAGAGCATGATGGGATGTTAATTGCTTTAATTGTACCATGCAGTGCACATGTGTGGAAGCATCTGCATTTCTTATGTGTCTCTGCTCGTTTATTCAGGTTTTGCCTTTAATTTCTCACCCGTCTGTATGATTAGACAGAGGGGAGAGGGAGAGCTACATTTTTTAAAGCGCAGATACAATATAGTGACACTGAGGACACAAAGTGACACACACACACACACACACACACACACACACACACACACACACACACACACACATACACACACACACTCACACACATTTGTTTTACTGCCTGCCATCAGGGTGTATTGTCCAAACAGCAGGTTGTGTTTTGGATGGCTTACTTGCTAGCTGGAGGGAGACAAATGAACAAACACACAATCACACACAAACACACACAAACGCAAACATACACATACACACAAACATACACAGCACTTCATCACTGCCTGCGGGATGGGAGCTACAACTGACATCTGCTAAGCCTGATTGTGTGTGTGTGTGTTGTGTGTGGTGTGTGGTGTGTGTGTGTGTGTGGGTAAATGTCTCTATGTAATTAGATTTTCTCCTCTCCATAAACTTGTCTGTCTCCGTCTCTCTGTGTCTCTCCTCTGCCAGGACAATGGATCAGTTCAGTTTGCAGGCTGTTCCTGGACCAGTCACATTTTCTGAGAGGATCACAAATCTTTGTTTGCATCTTCAGATTAAAGGGAAAAATAATGGTATAACCAGTGCTAATGCTAATCCGTATCCTTATATGTCCAACCCCAAATGAAAGACTTGGTTTAGTGTAACGTGAGGATTCGATATCTGGTGGCGTGGATCACTCTTGGTAAAAGAAACAGACGGATAGAGACGGATTAATGTTTTAACAACAACAACACTTCCTGTCTCTAAGTCACATGTTGTTAAACCAACCAATCAGAGGCAGTGGGGCTAGAACAGTGATATTACATTTTGGCACTGAAAACAATACAGTGGCATTGAAAAAATGGTATTGGAAAAAGCTGTATTAGCACTGAAAGGTTCCACTGAAAAATAAAACACAACAAAGAAAATTCCAATCTTATTATCTTATTTAATTTTGATATTTTTTTGTATTATGATGTTTTTCAATGTCTGTGTTGAAAAACATTGAGCGCTTGATTTATTTACATTCAGAAGCCTGACAGGACCACACATCTAGGCCTCCACAAGTTCACCTGTAACTCCAGATCTGCAGGTGAATCTGCTTCTCTCTGCCGCTGTTTTTACATGGGAAGTTCACTTTTAGTGGACATTATGCTTTTTTGACTGCTGGGGCAAGCGCTGATTGAATGTCACTGTTCTAGCCCCACAAGGGGCTATAACTACATTATAATAACTACACCAAGAGAACAGTACAGGCCTGAATGCTTGACCCCTAGAGTGAAGGGATCTGGTAGCTCCTTTCTGCTGTGGGGGGCTTTTTGTTGACATGGTTTGGCTTTATTTGTCCCTTTACTTGGAGGGGTCACTGCAAATCAATAGCAAATTTTTCTGACTGATCACCTTTAACCTAAGATGAAAGCTTTCTATCCTGATGGACGTGGTCTCTTCCAGGATGAAGATGCCCCCATCCACACAACTGAGTTTACCTGACCTGAAGAACATGTGGCCACTGACTCTGCAGCTGACCTCTGGTGACCTCAGACAGTTGATGGTCCAAGACTTCAAATGAACAATTTCTACAGACTTTTTTTTTTAAAACTATAAAACATCCATACAGCTACAGCTGGTGGTTTAACTGGGGAAAGGAACTTATTTACCTGAAAACTGGTTTAATTCATCAGATACGATCTGATCTGATCTTTGATAATGATGACTAATAAATGACAGAGGCCTGTTTTTCCTCTGCCACGATCCAGTACTTTTTTGCTCTAACCAGCATCTGTCCATCCTCCCACACATCCCACAATGGTTGCCATGGCAACAGAACAGTGGCCTTTGCAAAGTTGCTCAGGCAGAAAACTAGACCTGTTAGACTTGTATGATGCAGTTTTACACTGGAAAAGTAATGGGTTTTTTTTTTGTCAGATTTGCAGTGTCAGTTTTATAATAATGTACAACTGTTTCTACAAAAGCATCTGACAGTGCAATTCATTTTTTTAAGTGTTTTAATAGTTTGTTGTATGACAGGTTTGTATGGAGGACATTAAAGGGATACAACTTGTAAAAAACCCTCGATATGACTGGTTAGCTCTCCAACCAATCAGAGACCTTTTTACATCACATGGCCAATTCGGATTTGAACAAACAGATCCAGTGATTATAACTTACACTGTCTCTAATCACTGGTTGAATAATAATTAGTAACTTTTTATTGTCTGTATGAATCGGTATGTGTTAAAGAAGTCTATTCTCCTCCTAGAAGTTGTCAGCACCTGACAGAGAGACAAAGCACTGAGGCATGTGGACCCCTCGTTCAAGGCTGAACCATGGCTGCAGTGACTCTGACACTACACCCTCTCTTGCAGGACATAGATTACCATGTCTGACATATGAGGGAATAGTTAGATAACAAGGGGCCTTCCTGAGAAGTGGTTGAAGGAGCCTCTGGATCACTGTCAGGATCAAAAGGATGAAAAGGAATCTGCCTTTTTAGTAGATCAAGTTGATCTACTTAGTTTTATTCAGCACAGCAAGCATAGAACAAAAGAAGACAGTGAAACGTGAAGGATTACAACTGTATAAAATCCCATATAAAGGTAATGTAAACATGTGATTTTGGTTAAAAATGCATAAAAATCCAAAATGTCTGAAAAAATTAAGTGAAAAATGAAAAAGAAAACTAAAAAATATTACATTACCATTCACGGAATAATATCCTTGTTAAGTGCAAAGGACTTATTCTAATAAAACCCTCTCACTAGTTCTAGTAATAATAGAAACATTTGAAACAAAAATCGTCAGCAGAAGATCATAAGATATCATACAGAGAAATCAACTGTCAACTGATGTAAGAACTTAAACTATGACCTAAAATATTATCCGTCTTCACCTTCAGCAACTTTTGTTTGGATATAAGGTAATAATGCAAAATGCTGTTTTTTGGCTAACATATTTCTGAGCAAGCTAAGAAGTAAAAAATTATAAAAATGTATTATGATTATAAAGCACAAATATAAAGGTAAATGTTGATATTGAATATAAATGTGAACGAAAACTAAAACAATATTATATTACCATTCACGGAATAATTTTCTTAAGTGCAAAGGTCCACTTCTAATAAAACCCTCTCACTATTTCTTCTAGTAATAATAGAGAAGATTAGAAACAAAAATGCTCTGCAAAAGATTAAAATATATCATACATAGAAATCAACTGTCCCCTTTTTTCACCTGCATGCTCAGTTTTTAATCTCAAAGTAAATAAGCAAATCAGAAAGTAAGTAAAGAGTAATTAAAACATTGTCATGTCCAAAATAAAATCACGAAGCACAAAACTTAACAATGGTGTAAAACATTTTGATGAGTAAAATTATAACAACTTATATGATGTAAGAACTTGAACTATACCATGAAAATAATCAATCTTCACCATTTTATGGATGGGTTCTCAAGAGCATCAGCAACTTTTGTATGGATATAAGGTAATAATGCAAAATGCTGTTTTTTGGCTAATGTATATCTGAGCAAGCAAATGATTAGAATATCCTGAATAAAGTTAAGGTAAGACATTAAAGATAAGTAAAACATAATGAGCTTTGAGTTAGCTTTTTCAATAGCGATTTGAGATTGTTCCACACTGTTTATTTCTGAGATAAGGAAGGATAAGCAATTAATATGTATTTTCTGTAAGAAGGTTTCTGGATTTTAAAAATCACTTATTTTGAATTAAATTAAAAAAAGCCATCTTCATCACAAATATCCAGATAGGTCTCCGAATGACCATGGGGGGGTGGATCTCAGCAGTTTTCCTTGTAGGTCTTTGCCAACCACATTGTCAGGTGTCAATATCCCACTGCAAACAGAACAGAGATTGATAAATCTTTCACTCAGATCAAATGCTAATCATAATTATGGAAACCGTGAAAGACAAGTGATTTTTTTTCCAGGATCATTTTTCCAAGTTTTATTTTCATCCATATAAACAACCCGAGAGGAAAATGTATTTTTTATTTACTTGTTTTTTTTAACAACCAAAACAGGTTGTTGTCATAGAAGAACAATAACAAGTTTGTATTCGGCAGCTTCTCCAACTTGAATTGAGCTACATTTTTAATCCCACCCACTGAAGCTGACAGCCCTGCAGGTGCCTGGTGCCCTCAGCCTATATTTTTCCATGGTGAGGGTGAGCCTATTGTTCCCTCATCAGTTTGGGCCTCGCGCAAAAAGGCATGAGTCATGACTAGGACATTGTTAACTATTCTCATTCTACAAACTGCTGTTTTATATTAAATGTCATGTTACCTTTGCATTACAGGAGACTGGAGACTTGGTTCCTGTGTGGATCGCTTTTATTCTTGTAGCCCTGGTTGTTGATCCATGCATTAAGGGTGCTGAGATCAGCATTTGTCATGACACCCTTGCCTCGGAGCTGGTCGAACCATTCCTGGACCAAAGCTTTAGAATGATTCTGATAATTTTGTTCAAAACTGTAGAGCCTGGTTTTACTCACTTGCATGTATTTGGAACTATTTAATCTGAATCTGGGCATTGCACCTACAATGATCAGTTTGAAGGTGCCCACAGCATTGTCCTGGCTTATTGTGGCAGCCAGTAAGTCCTGGAAGTTTTGTTTTTTTGTACTGGAAAACTGAAACTGAAAACTTTCAGTTAGAAGTCCAGGGCCATGATGTGATTTCACATTATACATCAGACGGGTATCCAGAAGACGTGAGTCTATTGCCACTTCATGCATGGCTTCAGCTAATTTGCTGCTCTTGTTGAATTTTCTAGCGTCCAATATACTACTCACTGGTGGTTGGTGATGCGCATTAATGAATTGTCCAATGTCAGGCTTGTTTTGGCTGTGTTTTCTCCAATTTGTGTAATATTTTTCTTTTCCAACCTCTTTCTTGAGCACCTCTTTGCGTTCTTGTACAATTTTTTTTGGTATAGCTCCCTCTACCATGAACAACTCCTTTCCTATGATTGCGTCCATCCAATCTTGGATCTTGACGAAGTGCTCCCATTGGTCTGGGCATCTCAGGAGAGCATCAGCCTCCACAGTTCGGAGACGACCTGCTTCCAAGGTAATCTCTTTTTCACCGGCCTCTGGGTTCATGCCTCGGGCTAAAGCGTGAAACAGGCAGCTCTTGCCTTCGTTGATTACAATCACTGTCTTATTATTGATGCGCACATTGTAATAGCCCTCTGGGTATTGGGAACTCTTTGGTCTGTAGACCAGTGTCACATTTTGACTGGCAGGTTTAGTGCCTGGGTTCAGCTCCTGCATTTTGGTAAGCTTGCCATGGCTGTCCTCTGTTAGAATGACAACCTTAGTGCCGGTGGTTTCTGACAGCACTCTGATATCCAGAATGTTACCTGATGTCATGGGATTCCTGATCTTTTCAGCTTGTGACAGTGAGTGTTTGACTGACTCTGCTGCAAGTGTATTTTTGTCTCCTGACATGTATGCAGTGTATCTGCTGTTTTGTCCAGCTAGGAGTTCTTCCTCTGTTTTGTCACTCTTTAAGCCAGTTCTTACATAACTGCCTATGACGCCATTTACTCGGTCTTGGGCATAAGAAACAAAGTGACTGGAGAGCTTTTTGTGGAACACTGCTACCAAAGCATCGGCTAATGAAGCACTGATGGTGTCAGCTAAATCCCGCTTGAATTCCTTCAGTGTCTCAGTTTCTGAAGGCGACAGTTTATTCCGCTTCACTTTCTCTGAGAAATCTACATCCTTTTTAAATTTATTCAGCTCTTGATGAAGGTTTGAGAGAAACTTGTTTAAGAGGCTGAGCACTGTACTGATGGCATCTGCTGCCAGTGCCCCCATGTGAATGGCTTGGATGGCTGTCAGTATTGCACTTGTTTTGCCAGAGGTGTCTGATTTAACGCTGTCAAGCACTGTGCTGATGGATGAGTTAAGCTGTTCCTGCCAGCGGAGGTCAGCGTAGAACGGCTGTGATGCAGTGTTGCTTAATTTACTGAAAACGGCCAGAAGTTTGCTCTTTCTCTCCTTGTCCAGCAGGAGATCAGATAACTGTTGTTTATCCTCAAGGTGTGAGAGAATAACAGAGTCTACTACTGCAGCCAAGGGCTCTTTTTCCATGTTGGATTTCACATCATCTACAATTCCCTTTCTCACTTCATTCTTTATGCCAGTTAGTATTTCATTCAGTAATGCATTTTCTGCCTTCCCCAATCCATAGGTAATGAGTTCTTCTGCCATTTCTTTTGCACTGTGTTTCACTGCATTCTTCATATTGGTTTTTGCAACAACACTGAGGCCATTTTTAGCCTGTGTGGAGAGAACCTTTGGCATCAACTTCAGTTGTTTGCCAAATGCATTAATCAACACCTTAGAGGCTTTGAAGCCTTTTGCAATCACCTTTCCAACTCCAAACCCAATGAGAGATAAGCCAATAGAAATGGCTTTATCTATAGCCCATGATTTCCAACTGAAATTTCCTGTCACCATGGACTCGATGCCGGTGATGCAGTCTGATATCCCTTCAGTGATCAGACCAAAACCAACTTGAACTAATATTCCACAAGTAAACGCAGTGATCAGTGCCCCTCCAATAATCTGCAGAACTCCGAGACAGAGCACCAGCAGACCTTCCCATGGGAAACGAGGTTCTTCTTCGACAGAAAAGATGTATTTCAGGCCTCGACTGTACAGATTGTAGGCCTCCACTTGGAGATCTTCATTGGCGCCTGACACCAGGGAGAACATTGGTGATTTACTGGCTTTTGCATCCCTCTCTTTGTCTTTTATCTCCTCCAGCTTTTTGATAGCCTCACTAATGTTTTCGTCAAAGTAACTGAACATGTTGCACTTGGCTGTTAACTGTTTTTCGAGGCTGGTTGGGTTGAGTTGACGGTTGGTCGCAGAGGACATTTTTACAAACTGCAGGCAGAGAACGCACTCCTCACTCAGGTACTTCAGAGACTCCTGTGCTTTCCTGAGATCATCTCTAGCCCTAGTGAGGTAATCTCCCCTCTGCTGCTTTATAGTGCAGTATGCATGACTGTAAAAAGCTATGGCTGCCCAACTTTCATCTTGTTCCATAGCTTTTTCAAATAGACTCATGCTGCGACCCCATTGGTTTTGATCCAGTGTGATATTCCCAAACTTGATGTAGTGGTAAATGCTGGAACATGGTGAAGTCTGACGGTAAGACTGTCTTTTTGCCAGTGACAAATCAGCTTTTAAGCATTTTTGCAAGTTATATCTTTTCAACTGGTCAATTTCATCTGATTTAGTTTGCAACCACATCCCCCAGAACTCATTCATGATGCCAACAACAGTGCCTCGTTCATCTCCATCTGTGTTCCTGTAAATATACTGCAGGGTCCTGCAGTACTCTGAAAACAGGTCCTCTCGCAGTTTCATCTCAGTGACATCGTTCATCATGTCATTCATCCTTTCTGCTGAGAGTCTATCCCTAGTTTCCTTTGCCTCCTCCAGAGAAGACACTGTTCTGAAGCACTCCTGCAGACAATCAGTGGTCATGATCACCTGCGCAGATCCAGGTTTACCTTTGCGTGCAGTTCGGCCAAATGCCTGGAGCTCCACTCTCGTGTTCTCGGAAAGGAAGGAGAGGATCACAAATAATCCCCCATTGTTGTTCACCTTTTTGGAGACTTTTATGTCTGTGCCACGCCCAGCAAGGTTTGTGGCAACAATGACATCACCAGGATCCAATGTCTTCTCTATTTTGCTCAAACTATCTTTGTCACTGCGGCTGTAGAGAATGATTTCACCTGGGATGATGCTTTTCAGCTCTTCATAGATATCTTTGGCTGTGTTGATGGTTTCACAGATCACCAAGGCTGCTCTTCCCTCTCTGTATGAATTTGGGGTAATTTGAGCCATAACCACATCTTTTATTTCAGATTTCCACTCTGCAGTTGAAGTCTTAAGAGTACCTTTGACCTCAAATAATTTCCTCCGGTTGAAAGTCGGCATTTTGCAGGCCGAGAGATTTGGATATAGGTCCTGCAAGAACAGCATGTCTTTTTCACTTCCAAGTGTCCCTGTGGTTCCATATATTTTCCAATGGTATTTTTCAAAAAAGGAAATGTTAGAAATGTAGTTTGTCACTGTTGAAATGGTGCTCAGTTTGATTTGGTGTTTAATCTCAAGAAACTGCTGAAGACCATCACCCCACCTCTTACCCAGTTCTACAATACCAGTGGATCTGAAGTCCACTGGACAGACGCTCTCGTTTTCTACAACGTACTCCTGTCCTTGCCTCAGCTTAATTGCCAGAAAGGCATTCTGAACCCACACTGACAGTTTCTTCTCTATCAGATTTCTCAGGAACCCAGGGATGCTGATTTTGTCTTTATTGTTTGTGCAAGGTGTGTACTGAATCCTCTCTGAGATGAATCCTGCAATGGGTTTGATAAGAATGTCCTCAGAGTCAGAGAGAGGACAACACAAGCCTTCCTCCAAAACAAGAAACTTGAGGTCTGGAATGTCCTGGTTGTTGGATGGACTGGCCTTTCTCAGACAGAGCAATCCATTGTCGTCTAGAGTGTACACAGTGAAACCATAGGGGACATAGTGCTCAGTTTTGTGGAAAAAATCTACCACGGCATCTTGACTCACAGTTTTCAGTTTCCTGAGTGCTTCATCTTTTTCACTTTTGTAGAAATCCACTGCAAATCCTTCTGGCACAATCTTTAATTCCTCAGCAATACATAAAACATCCATGGGGTCATCAATTCCTTCTGTGTCAATTGAGTCAAATATGGCCTTGAAGAATGAAGCAGGGGGACCTTGTACGAATGTCTGGTGTCCTGTTGACAGGAAGCCGTACTGGCTGACATGGCCCCAGATCATGGCCAGAATAATGTTCAGGTGCTGCATGGAGACCATGGGGCTGGAGAGGTAGGTCAGCTGCACTCCATTATCCAGCAGCAGCGAGTCCACCTCATCGATTATGATGCACTGGTAGCTGCGATCGGTCCTCACGCCCTTCATCTCAAATATCTGGCGAAGGTGATCTGCAGCAAAGGCTTCGATTGTCCCATAGACCACGTCCTTCTGGTAGCACTCTTTTCTACCTTTATCTTCGGTTTTATTTGTGTTTGAGTCGACTGTTAGGTGAAGGTATTTGTAGAAGTCGGTCCACTCTTCTGCATCTCTTTGACATAACACAGAGGAGCTGGACACCACATCTACTTTTTCTCCCTGGAGCGCATGCAGCGCTGCAAACATTGCTATGACACAAGACTTCCCCTCTCCAGTTCCCATCTCCAGGAGCTTTCCAGTGTCAGACATGGCCAAGAGGCACCAGCTTATCATCTGAGTGGCTCTGGGCCACCACTTTCCTTCAGCCTTGTGCAAGTGTACAGCATTGCATAAGACTGCCAGGATCTCCTGAAGGTCTTCTATGTCTGTACTATGACTTAGATTCCTTGCTTGCTGCACATCCGTGTGGTTTTTAATTTCACCAGATTCAATCAGGTTCTTAACAGTCTTTACTATATAGTATGATTTCTCCAGTGTTTGCTCATCAATATTTTTCATGTGCCGTATTTCATCAAAAAGACAGTCAGTGCTTTTTTCTGCCTCATCTCTGAAGCTTTTTTCTAAAAGTTGGATCAGATTCTCGGTTTCAGATGAGTTCAAGAGCTCAAGGAGAGACCGATTCTTCTCATCTGTCCACTTAGAAGAAATCTGATATGTTCCTATCAGGTGTAAAATCTTCATGATTGAAACACAGTCTTTGTCATGATGGTGGTCAGTTAATGCTTCAAGGAGGTTTAAAGCTTCTCTTGGTAGCCAAAGTTGTTGTGCTACAGTGTTTGACATCATCTGGAAGAGTTCTTTGGTTTGTTCCTTTGAGGATTGGCATTGCACTACACAGGCAAATAAACTCTCCCAGAACAACTGGCCTCCCAGAGATGCCTTGTTTATCTCACTGTCTGTTTCCCCAGTAAACTCTTGAAGGAGATTCTCAAGAACGGTCAGAATGTAGACCTCGTTGGAAGGCAGTTCTTTACCAGAACATTTTTGTAAGATGGTTATGATTTTACTGTCCGCGTCTGTGTGTTTGTTTAGGTTATTGTGGAGCACCTGAAAAAGAGCCTTAATAAACCTGTGTCTCAGTTCCATATCCTCACTGTGAAAATTACCCAAGAGGGTTTGCAGGATCTCTGCAGCAAATACCAAGGTGTCGTTTTGCTTGAGCCTTGAGAGATCCAGATTATGAGAAGCACTGAGACGATCGTCTTCAATGATAAACCCTCGGCTAAGGTGTGGATTCCCTGTTTCCATCACCTCTAAGCCATATTGGAAGTAATCAGAGACAAAGTCATCCATGGTCCCGTACACAATGTCTGCTTCATAGACATCTCTGTGTGATGCATTGGTTTTTTTCATGTTTGTGTTGAGAGAAATCCCGAGATGCTTGTAGAAGTCAGACCACTCCTTAGCTTGCTCGTCAGACCTCAGCACAATGTCCACTTTGTTTCCCATGCAGACTTGTGTGGCTGCAAACATGGCTGTGACACATGGGTCCTCTTCCACACTGACCAATGCTAATGGCACGCTCTTCTCAGTCAGTACCAACATACACCACCTCAGCATCTGCTGCACTGTGGGCCACCAGCCTTTTGTGTCAGAAACTGTTTTACAGAGCTGACACAAAGAGTTTTGGATGTCATCTGCATTCAGGTTTGCACATTTAAAGGAGTCTTTCATGAATGGTTTATCTTTTGGGGCATTTTCTGAATATTGCAGGACGCCAGTTGTGATGATTTTTATCATATCGACGACAGAATCCTCCAAATTCCTGAACCCTTGTAATTCTGCTAGAGCTGAATCTAGACCATGCTCATCTTGCTTTCTGAGAATCTTTTGAAAATCAAGTTGGATTCTCTCAGGTCCAATGAAGTCCAGAACCTGAATGAGAGAGTGTCCGGAGTCATCTGTCCAGTCAGGTGATACGTCATACACTTGTATCAACGTGAGCACTTGAGTTATTGGAGCATCCTTTGTATATTTCTCTGACAGCATTTTGAGCAGAGTCACTGCTTCTGTTGGTGTCCATTGGTTTATTTGCACAAGTCTGAGGAGCATTTCAGTGGATTCTGAGTGGCTTTCTTTGCCATTTAGATCTTCGAGTGTGAAAAGGAGAAGCTTCAAGCTCTGGATTTCCATATTTAAAATGGACATGGAGGCTCTTCCAACCACAGTCTGTAGCGATGATGTGAGTGTGCCGAGAAATCCTG
>NW_019525369.1:1216948-1217485 GCF_002814215.2 Seriola lalandi dorsalis
TGTTCAACCTGTGGCCTCAGAAGGTGGAGAAGCAGCCACTCCAGGGTCTTCATGATGTGTGATGTGAGGGCCAACGGTCCGTAGTCATTCATACACAAACAGCTTACAAACATACAACACACAAGTGTTGACTGAGTCCAAACAAAATTACATCATTAAAAATCTGGCTAAAACTGTATGAAAACGTATTTGTGTGTAAATCCATGTCTTGTAAGTTGTGTGGAAACAGTCTGCAGCTTAACATCACTGACATCACAGAAGTCATCTACTTAACTGATCTGAATCAGTCATCACCATTTTTTTTCTGCCATTAAACTACCAAAAGAGGACACACCCTAAATGCACTTGCACTTAGATTTTTAAAATGGAGCCCATAATGTAATCACGAGCTGTTTCTAGTCTTTATGCCAAACTAAGCTAACCAGCTCCTGGCAGTAGGATAATAGTTATAATACAGACATGAGTGATATCAACCTGAACACCTAACTGTCTGATAGAAAGTGAATAAGATGTTGAACTGTTCCTTTAAAGTCCATT
>NW_019525369.1:1217505-1236641 GCF_002814215.2 Seriola lalandi dorsalis
GGACATGGAGGCTCTTCCAACCACAGTCTGTAGCGATGATGTGAGTGTGCCGAGAAATCCTGTAAGAAAGAGATTCTCAGTGGAAAGGTTCCCCTCGGCCCATCGTTTGGCTATGAGAGCTGCATCTGGCTCACAGCCGCCACGGTCAGTAAAGAAGTGCATCAGATTCAGGTGCAGGGCTTGAGTCAGCAGGAAACTCTCAGAAACATTGCATGCTGATTGGCTGACGGACCCCACCAGGGACTGCACATGATTGGAGATGCTGTGCAGGGAAAGTCCCTCAGACATATCCAGAGACAGGACACACAGCTCTGTGATGAACACTTGTGTGTGCTGCAGAGTGCTGAGGGATGGAGGAGCACTGACCCATTCATCAAACAGGAGTTCGTCCAGGGCTGAAAGGATGCTCTCCAGCTGATCAGCAGTCAGCTGAGCGAGACTGAGGCTTGGAATAGGGATGCTGCATTTTAATGAGAGGGTTTCTAGAAGCTCATCACTGTCTGATTCGTAGTTTGCATCAAACTCATCCAGATGGCTTATCAGAACATGTTGCTTGGACTTGTGTTCTTCCGTAATGTCTCTGCTCATTTGATTCTCGTGCTGCTCTTGAGCTCGCTGTTGTGATTCTTCGAGTCTTTGATTCAGTTCTTCACATCTCCTCTCCTCCTCTCTTCTCCTCTCCGCCTCTTTCCTTCTCTCTTCTTCATCTCTGCTCGGCTTATAAAAACAATTGTTACACTTGTATGAAGTATTGCTGCCTACCGGTCTGAAGTATTCTCCTCCATTGAAAACATGTACACGCTTCCCGTAAATAGTAGTTTGGTATAAATCTGAGAAGGAGATGCATGGGGGCAGGACTTTATCACACTTGATGCATCTGAGCTGGTCGCCCATGTTACTTTCTGATGGTGCGTTCCCCATTTTTAATGAGTTTTTCAGTAGCTAAGCAGTGATGTTCAAGTGCAACCTGGGCTTTCCTGAAAGATAGAAAATACAAAGATTTAATGATGTACAACAACAATTTCATTTTTTTTTTAAATAAAACATATGAATTTGGTAAGCCTTTGATTTAAAGGCCATTAAATATGTAGTAATTATGTAGTGTGAAGAAATTGCCAAGTAAAATCAGTAAAATCAGTATAATGACAAGTTGTAGTAGTATAATTACTGTAAAATATTTGGTCTTTACAGATTAAAATTGAAGCAGAATAAAGAGGGTTGGTCAGTAATTATATGGATTTGTTTGTAAGTAATATAGCGCATATACAGGGTAAGACAGGTGGGTCATCACTAATGCATCAGAAGATAACGTGTTTGTGAGTATTACTATATAAATAAATTTCTTCACATTACTACATAATTACTAAGTAATTACTATATAATTACTATGTAAGATGATGAGGCTTGGTGAGCAGTTACAACAAAAGCATGAAGAACTAGAATTACTGCCTTATGCTTGTCTGCCTCCTCCACTCACACTAGTTTCAGGTTAAATCCCTGTTTACCCAGAGTCATAGAAAATATTAAGCATTTGTGTGAAATTCTGTAATAATTGCTGTGTGAAGTCTTGAGTTATGGCCAAAAGGTGTTTTGTGCTGTCACACTGTTGCTGACCGTCGAAGGCATAAAAATGTGAAGAAATACAAGCAGTATTGCTACTGTGAGCCATGCACCCTTGGACTATTTACTTTAGAAACACAATGCAGGTAGGGCTTAATATGAGCCAAAAAGTAAAACGAAGGCAGAACTGCAAAAGTTAAGGAAAACATGTCTAAGTCCAAAATGTGGCAGAAAGTAAGTAACTTTCCTCCAATCAGCTTCTTTCTGCTTTGTTTGAAGCTGATTTTGACTGTACTCAGTACAGTGAGATTCTCTTCAGGTTGGACACGGTCAGTGTCACTCAAAACACAAAAACTGAAACACAAGTTACAATGGCCGCAACATGAGTGAACTTCAGTTTACCTCTCTCTATATGGGCAGGACATCGTTCACACAGTTTTCCTCAGGAACATTTAATCTAACAATAAGAACTATTTCTATCTATCGTTAGCACTGTTTCCTTAGTGCTAACGTTATCTTTATCCTTACATCTGATTGTCTCGTATATCATCCAGGGCCGATGCCATAGCATCTGATCTGACCCAAAAGAGATTTGCAATGCAAACTGATCAGTGAGGCTTGGGTAAAAATCTGAACATCTAGACAAGGTAAAATATCTAGATAATGAGGTTCGGGGAGCAGTTACAAGAAAATATTGAAGGACAATAGCAAGAAGGAATGTGCCGGAAATCACAGCCAAGTTTTGGGTGTGACTTTTTTAAGAAGTGGATATTCCAAAAGTGTAACTTTCCTCCAGTGAGCTTCCTTCTTCTTTGTTTGAGGCTGATTTTGAGTTCACTCAGTATTTAGGGAGATTTCTGATAATATAGATTTGATACCTAACATCTTTGGCAGAGATGGTCTCATCTCACTCTGAGCCTACAACAAACAAAAAGGCCAAAATACTGAATCAGCCTGTTGCAAAGAATGTCTTCTCCAATTCCAAAAAAGGTAACACTTAAATTGTATTACTGTGGCCCCAAAGATGTGTTGAGAAACCTTAGGTGCACCTAAATGAAAAAATTAAGTGCACCAGTGCCGCAACCAATGTAAAAAGTTAGTCTGCAGGATTCAGGGGTGGAAGTAATGAATTACATGAATTTACTGTTGTTATTGTAACAAACTTGATATTTTTTTCTGACTTTAAAGAATTTTCTGAGAAAAAAGTCAGAATTCAAAAATGTTTTTTTTTTGCATGTGGCCCTAATCCTCTTCCATTCATATGTTACTGGTATCACCATGTTTCTTACCCCTCCTCTTCCCCCTTTTAAATCTAACACAGTAATGTTTACTCAGAGTACATTATAACTGACATACTTTGAACTTGTATCTGAGTACATTTTTACACAAGTAACTTTACTTGTGCTTGAGTACAACAGTACTCTTTCCAGCCCTGGCAGCCCTGTCCTCACTGTTAATAGTTGAATTTGATCTGTTTTTGTGTGGTAGGAAAACAGCACATTCACATATAAACAAAGTCTGACATCAACAATGGCCTGCATCATGCTGTGTACCGTGTCACATATAGAAAATCCTGGCACAATAAATAACACAACAAATCAATGATGCTTGTTTTTTTTTTTTTTTTTTTTTTTTTTTACAAAAGTTTGAACAGTTTAAAAAGCAGGATACTCAAAAGATGTTCAGGAAAATCAACTCACCGGACTTCAGCATGACAGGCTGTCAGAACTGTCAGAGGCTTTGGTCTGACAACAGGTGCCTGGTACTTCTGAAGAACAAGATACGCAGCCTTATATCTTTATTCAGATGCTGTCAACAAGTCCAAACACACACAGGGACTTTGTTTATCACTATCTGTGCTGGCTCCTTTTCCTTAGGGATCAGTTAAACCTGTTTCCCTGAAATGATGCCATGGCAGAATTAATATCCTCACCCATACTCTGATATTAAGTCATTTGTTTGTCATTTCAAAACACTGCTATTCTAAATGCCACCTGGACCAGTTGGGCAATAACATGCCTCCTGGCCCAACACCTAACCTAGGGTGTAAGCACAAAGATACAGTTTGACAATGACAATGGAAGCAGCAGCGAGAGGGAGAAGTGGAGGGAATGTTTCCAAATGTGGAAACATTTGGGATAATGGAAGAATACAACTCAACAATATATATAACATAGGTTTAGTTGTTTTTAGACATTTTCATGTGGAAAAGTTACAGATTATAACCAACTAAATGTATCATTGTGACACCAAAGGTGTGGTGAAAAGTTTCAGGTGCGCCTAAATGAAAAGTGATCAACATCAAACACGAATCAAGTCCACACATGTTCAGGAACTTTGTTTATCATTATCTGTGCTGGCCCCTTTTCCTTAGGGATCAGTTAAACCTGTTTCCCTGAAATGATGCAATGGCAGAATTATAACCATGTCTGTCTAAGTTCATTTTATTCATCAAGACAGAACAGAATGAATATCTTCATCCATAACTGTAATATGTACTGCTCCCAGCATCAGACCCTGACCACCTGTTTGACACTAACTCACCATAAGTGTGTGTCACTGCTCAGGAGACTTGATTGAGATTGAGGTTTGGTGATATGTTTACTGTATGTTGTATTGATGTTGATACTCAGAAGGTGAATACAGTTTTTCTCAGTCACTTTGATGCAATTCACTCATCAGAAACATCATTCTCATAACTCTTCATGCAGTTCTCAGAACAGTTAATAACACTAAATCAGCCCTGCAAAAGCCTCTTAAACAATCAAAACCTTGTTCACATTTGTTGAAACATGCAAAGTCAGTCTATCATTTCAATATTGTCACCAATGAATTAAAACTTTTCATCAGTGCTAGACTGCTGAGACACGACTCCTTCCAGTACTTTAGAAAAGAAATGAAGCTGGTAGTTATCTAGAGAGCCTGGATCAAGGTTTGGTTTCTTAGGTAAAGGTTTAACCGTAGCAGTTTTAAAGCTAGTGGCGACAGTGCCAGTGATAAATTACTGTACTATGACAATGCACAATTTCAAATACATAAATAACTACATCGATCTATCGTGTATAATTCATAAACATACAGCCTGCACATTTAAAGAAATTTTTTTTTTCTAGCTTAGGAAAAAATAGTATTTGATAATGATTTAATTTGATAGTCAAATCTGATCTAAATATAATGACTCATTTGCTTTGCTGGTAACAGCTGCAGGCTTGGCTCATGTATATCAATCATGCTGTTAAGCACAACCTAAAATATAACAGGCTATATTTTTGTTACCCATAACATTTTTGTTATCTTGGCTTATACGCAAAATTATCATTATATGTTGAAAGAGACCCTTTCTTTCTTGCATTGGCTCAATAGTTTACAGTTTTTTTCGATTGCATAAACACTAAAATCAAAAGTATTACACAATTACACAGCCATCAGGTGCGCAAACACATAACTGCTTAATTGTAGACACACCAATCAGGTTTAAGCTCTATAAACATGCAGCACCTGAGTTCACCTGTCTTCAACCAAAATGGAAGGAGTCAGAAGAAGAGGAGTGAGGGTGAGAGGGGGAATCCATGGTGGAGGAAAATGAGGTAGAGGAAGAGGAAGAGGTGGAGGCCGTGCCAGAGGTACAGGCCGAGGTAGAGGAAGAGGAAGAGGAAGACCCGAAGCAGGAGGAGAACGTGCTCAAAGAAGATGAGGACCAAATTTATCAAATGAAATTCGCGTAACACTAGTTGACCATGTTGTGAACCGTGGATTGACGCTGAGGGACGCTGGACTAAGAGTTCAGCCAAATCTTAGCAGATACACAGTGGCATCTGTCATTAGGACATTTCGACAAGAAAATAGGTAAAAAAAAAAAACGGTCTACAGTTACAGTAATCAGCTGCTTATTGTATGCACCATATCAGCACTTTTGATACCCCTTCCTGTGACATTTTACAGTAGGTTACATGTATTTTTTTGTACATAGGATTGAGGGTCGAGAACGACAAGGAGGAAGGGCGCCCATATTCACACAAGAACAAGAGAGAGAGAGCTCATAAACATGGTTCTGGCCAATAATGCTATCAGGCTCAGAGAAATTCAAGCCAACATTATCGGTGACCATGACACTTTCAATAATGACCATCAGGTCTCTCTGTGAACACTGGCACACATCCTGAAAAGACATCAGGTTCAAATGAAACAATTTTATCGAGTTCCTTTTGAGCGGAATTCAGAGAGGGTCAAACAGCTGCGGCATGAGCATGTGGAGGTATGTATTGGTCACTGTGATGTCGCATACTCCACACGTAACCTTTTTACATGTAAATTTACTCTATACTAGATCTATGCTGAACTACACAATCTTGTCTTTCACTGTATTTCAGAGAGTTTTACAGATGGATGCTGAGGAAATCCTGCATGAGTTCATATACATAGATGAGGCAGGGTTTAACCTCACAAAAGCAAGAAGGAGAGGCAGAAATATCATTGGCCACAGCGCTATGATCAGTGTCCCAGGGCAACATGGGGGTAACATCACCCTTTGCGCTGCCATTACACAGAATGGGGTCCTCCTCCGTCATGCCAACATGGGCCCTTACAACACACCTCACATTCTCACAGTTTTGGACCGATTGCACAACATCGTCACAGCAGTAAACCAAATGCACCAGATGCAACACATTGTCATCTGGGACAATGTGTCATTCCACCGCTCTGCTCTGGTCCAGAACTGGTTTCAACACCATCCACAGTTTACAGTACTCTACCTTCCACCATACTCTCTGTTTCTAACCCCAATGGAAGAGTTTTTCTCTGCATGGTGGTGGAGGGTTGACGACCTCCGGCCCCAGGCTCAGGTACCCCTCATTCAGGCCATGGAGGAGCCTGTGGCCAAGTCGACGCCGCAGCTGTGCAAGGATGGATTCGACATTCAAGACGGTTCTTCCCACGTTGTCTTGCCAATGAGGATATCGCCTGTGATGGTGATGAAATTCTCTGGCCAGATCCAGCTAGGTGAAGAGATAATGTCTCGTATTTTCTGTACTGTATTGTACTGTCAGATTTTTTTTGTTGTTGTGATTCTCCATGTTGACATGTTGACTTTGGGTGTATGGGGAGAAATAAATGATATTTTCATCAGTCTGCAGCATTGGTCTTGTGTAGTGTTTGGTGAATTTATTGTATAGTTGCACTTCCTCTGTGTACTTCACCTACAGTGCCCTAATCACTGAGAAGTATAATTGCTAAAAGTGTTTCAGGTTCAGCACAGCAGTGTGTAACTGGTTCAAACAGAATTAAGTCATATGAAACGTGTGTTTCATATGCTAACAAAATATAGTTTTTATAAATTAGTGTTTAGTTTTTACAAGAGTGTTTCATTTTGCTAAGGATCTGAGGTGTTCTGCTAATTGTGTGTAGAGTTTTGAAAAACCAGGCCCTGATTTCCAAATTGTGCTTAAAGCAATCAAAAAAAACTGTAACACATTAAAGTGATAGTTGGGGTAATTTGACGTGGGGTTTTGTGAGGGACTGATCTACAGTCAGTGTGTTACCTGCAGTAGATTCACATCAGTTTAGAGAAGCAGCAGGAGCACCGGCACAATAGCTGCATGATGAGCTGCTTTGGATAGGTTCATCTGCAAAAACGTATTTTAGCCACCTTAAAGAATATAATTACTGCCTCACAGTTTCTCTTGTCTGCCATTCAGACTAATACCACTACTTTCAGATTGCATCCCTGTTTATCCACTAACCATTTGTACAAAATTTTGTCATAACTGCCGTGTGAAGTCTAGAGTAATGGCTTAAAGTGTTTTGTGAGGTCACCGTGACCTTGGCCTTTGACCACCAAAGTCTAATCAGTTTGTACTTGAGTCCAAGTGAATGTTTGTGCCAAATATGAAGGGATTCCCTTGAGGAATTCTTGAGATATTGCGTTCACAAGGCCAAAACCACATTTTGCGAGGTCACTGTGACCTTGACCTTTGACCTTTAGCAACCAAAATCTACTCAGTTCATTCTTGAGTCCAGGTGACCGTTTTTACCAAATTTAAAGAAATTTCCTGAAGGTGTTACAGAGATATTGTGTTCACAAGGCCAAAACCACGTTTTGTGAGGTCACTGGGAAATTAACCTTTGACCACCAAACTGTAGACCGTTCATCCTGGTGAATATTTGTGCCACACGACCCTCGTCTTGCAGATCGTCTTTTGAGAGTTTGCTGCCACAGAACAAACTGTTCTTCACAACATGACAAATCACATGAAAACAAGGTGAGCACTCACACATATCAGTGGCTATTTTTAAGCATGTGAGTCTCCCTGCTCATATCCTATGATACAGTTTTTATTAATCGTTTTGATGCAATTCACTCATCAGAAACATCATTCTCACAACTCTTCATGCAGTTCTCAGAACAGTTAATGCATGTCTCATAACACTAAATCACTCTTAAACAATCAAAACCGCGTTTACAAGTGTTGAAACAAGCAGAGTCAGTCAGTCACTTCAACACAGTCACCAATGAATTAAACCTTTTCATCAGGTGAGACTTAGACTCCAAATGTTTTGGTATTTTGATGAAAACCTGACTGACTTTAGACTACTTTAGCTTTGTTTTCTTGTACCACACTGTACTACAGTTACACCAGTAACATTTTGGAAAAATAACTTGTGTTTCAACATATGACACTTGGATTTGTGTGTAGAGTTTTGAAAAACACACTCATGGTAAGTTACTGTCAAACAGGTGGTCAGGGTCTGATGCTGGGAGCAGTACATATTACAGTTATGGATGAATATGGATGAGGATATTCATTCTGTTCTGTCTTGATGAATAAAATGAACTTAGACAGACATGGTTATAATTCTGCCATTGCATCATTTCAGGGAAACAGGTTTAACTGATCCCTAAGGAAAAGGAGCCGGACAGATAATGATAAACAAAGTTCCTGAACATGTGTGGACTTGATTCGTGTTTGATGTTGATCACTTTTCATTTAGGCGCACCTGAAACTTTTCACCACACCTTTGGTGTCACAATGATACATTTAGTTGGTTATAATCTGTAACTTTTCCACATGAAAATGTCTAAAAACAACTAAACCTATGTTATATACTTTGTTGAGTTGTGTTCTTCCATTATCCCAAATGTTTCCACATTTGGAAACATTCCCTCCACTTCTCCCTCTCGCTGCTGCTTCCATTGTCATTGTCAAACTGTATCTTTGTGCTTACACCCTAGGTTAGGTGTTGGGCCAGGAGGCATGTTATTGGCCAACTGGTCCGTGTGGCATTTAGAATAGCAGTGTTTTGAAATGACAAACAAATGACTTAATATCAGATTCCTGTGTTTAACACAGAGAACTGTGTGCAATGTGTGGATGCAAAAAGTGTCATGTTGAGTTGCACTTTGGGTGCAAAGGTGAAAATGTGTTTTGGAGACGTGAGCTGAGGTTTTGTTCTATCAGTGTCAGTTTCAATCATTTTGCTTTGTGTCTCATTTTAATGTGTTAGCAACTGGAAAAAAAGTGTAAAAGGAAAACATGGCACATTGTTTCTAAAGAATATTTGAACGATTGATATTTTTTCTTTTCTTCTTTGTAACGGACAAAACAACATGAAGTAACAAACTCAACAGAATCTATTTATATCTCTCTCTTTACTCGCTCTCTCTCTCTCTGTCATCACTTAAGCTTTCTCCCTCGCTCATGTCTTGCCTATGAATCAGACAGGAGATGGACCGCCTCTCAGCCAATCGGGCCAAACCATGATTGATGTCACCATTAATTAAGAAGGATATTCTTTTATTTCAAGAAGGCCCATCTCGCTGCACAGTCAGCCTAATGACAATTACAGTTTGTTCATTAATAGATGGCTTTCCTCCTTCACTCTGATGGGTTGGATATGGAGAGAAAAAAAAGAAAAACTACCTGGCTTCAAAATGAAAGGTTGAAAAGAATGAGCAGAGGTGACAGCAGGGCTGTTTCTGCAGAAGAGGGATCTCTGTTTCTAACCTCTGAGTGACCGGCACAGTTTGGAACTGAAACAATGTAACCAGTAGTTTTCCCCAGTTCATACAGAAATTTTTCATATTTTGAATATGAACCGTCATACCATGCAAGCTGAACAATGAAGGGTCCTAGAGGCCAAAATGTTTGGATCTTTTGGTTTCCACAGCACTTGTTGAGGGATAAAACCACTGAATAATATATATGTTAACAGTTTTAAATAAAAGTAGTCATGTAAAAATATCAGAATGTGTCTTTTAGCTGTGTGACTGTGTCAGACGACGTCTCTTTGACCGTCGTCAAATAACCAAAAATTGTGAAATTCATGTTTTTGCAAGTAGAAATGACATTTTACATATTTAATGTCCTAAAATCACATATGTCCATATGAAATGTTTTCATCATATTAATGATAAAAAATAAAACCTGCATATGCCTATATTTGATATGACAGGTCTTACATTGAACATGTGCCAATATTATGAGAGTTAATCACATGTAGAAATTCTGAAAAACCACCTGTGCCTAGATGTGGTTTTCTCTTTTGGGATGTTTGCTTAACCAAATAGATTCTTGTATTACTATATACCATCTACACCATATTAACAAAGCCATTTATTATGGTGCAATATAATACACTCAACTTAATATTTGTTTTGTATATATTTTTATATTATTTATCTTGTTTTAATGTTTATGTTTGATGAGGAGCAGCGACTAATTTTGTTGTGTGCAGAGCTTACAGTGACAATAAAGGCTTCCTAGTTCTAATTCTTGTTGGTGTATAATGTTAATGTAGTTGATTTCCAAGAAAACACGTGTTTGAAGTGGAAAAAAATGCTTTTGCTGTGTAAAGTTAACTACTGCTACTCATACGTGTCCTTATTATCCTTTGAAAGGTCAGTTAAGCTGATTTCTGTGGCTTCTGTTCAAGACTCTGAGGTTTATTTTGTTGACTCGTCCAGCTGTAGTAGCAGTTGTCACACCAGGTATAAAAAGCAGCAGCATGTTTCCACAGAGAATAAAACAACAGTCATCAGGGTAGAAGTGACCATAAAGCCGTACGTGACAAATGACTCTGCTGCTACATGAGGTAGAGAGAAAGAGGCTGATGTGATAGTGGTTGTGGTTGGTCAGTGTGTTGATGTGCCCGCCCCACATCATATATGAGTACAGTCATATAGAGATGACTGCCACTAAAAACCCCATAATTATTATCTCATTAAACAGGATCATAATTAGAATCATGAGTTCTAAGTATTTGACACCTTTAATTTGAATATGAACAAGAAAGAAAGAAAGAAAGAAAGAAAGAATGAAAGGATGAAAGAAAGAAATAACAGAGTCATTTTGTCTGTGTAGTTCCTGTTCGGGGTCAGTGCCCTGCTCAGAGGCATGTGGTTCAGGTCAGACTTAGAAATGAACCTTCCTGACACAATTAGTCTCTTTAGTGCACTGCTGTGCTCTGTTAGAGAGCTGGTAATACTTTAACATGGTCTCTTTGAAGTTACTGTGTGTATAAGAAGTAGTCTGCTGTGTATATATATCTGTTTATATGTCTACATCTTCTAACACCTTGTATTATCCACCTATTCCAGCCGACACTGGGCCAGAGACGGGTTACACCCTGGACAGGTCTCCAGTCAAAAATGTTTAACGTATATGTCTTTATATCAATTCCAAACAATATACTGTAGATAACATATATGATTCATATTTGATATTAATCGCTGCTATATTTAACAATTGAAGTGTCATTCATTTTTTGGCTTAAAAAAAAAAAGTGAAAATCCACTAAAATTAAGACTCAGGTGGCATTAATTGTCCTAATTTAGGAAAAAATTGAAATGATAAAAAGTTTTCATTATTTTGAACTGATACTGTCAATTGATTTTCACCTTTCACCTCACCTGAGCTTATTATAATCAAAGCCATAACACAAATAGAGGTGATGAACAATGATAGAAACACGAGAAGCGAACTCAGACTGAAATACAGCTCTCACAAATGACTCAGAAATAATCAGCAGAAACAGAAACACAAAACGCAAAAATCTACGTGTCTCACTTTGCTCCAGCATTAGCTCCAAGGCCCTTATCTGTTTTGCCCCTCCCTCGATGTGCAGGTGTGAGGAAATGTTAAATGTCTAAAATCTTGCTACACTACAGAGAAGGAGGTAAAGAGAGCGGGAAAGCAGGAGCAGACGGCTTCCTGGTGCTCTGATTGTAGCAATGTAACAAGTGTATGTGAGTGTGTGTGTTTGTGTGTGTGTGTATGTGTGTGTTTGTGTGTGTTTGTGTGTGTATGTGGGTCAAATTGATCTAAAGGACATAAATGTGTGGGGGAATTGCAGCATGTGTACGCAAGGATTTCTTTTTCTTTCACATGTTCTACACAGGAATTGATAAAAGACTTTGGATTTTCAGGTTGAAAAAAATCTGTCTTTGTATTATTTTTCTTTTGATCCAATCACAACATAAAGGTTAAACAGTTTTATTATTATTTCTTTTTTTAATTTCTTTTTAGATGTAGATTTAGCAGAATATAAAAAAATCCAGTCTAATTTAAAGTTATTTTGGTTTAGAACATAAATTGAACAGTTTTGAAAATAATATGTAAATGTGAAAAATGGAGAGTAAATGCACAGTTTGGTGGCTGAGTTTGAATGAGAATATAATTAAAGACCCAGGATTTTGTGTCAAATCAACGACAACCCACAGTTTAGTCGACAGTGACTACTGTAATGCTGACTGTGTGAAGAGACACGGACACCTGAACTCAGTATAAAGCAGATTAACAATCATTTTTACAAAATGTCAGAAAATATTAAGCATCAGTTAAGAATTCTGATGCAAATAATATATGTGTAAAAGTATTTCAAATGATCAGGATTCTGCAGTAAATCCTGATGAAGGGGAAAAAGTCAAACTATAAACTACATGATGTCGACTCTCTCACTCTGCTCTCAGCCTCTCGTCCGGCCACTTAGAGGCGCTCTGACACCACACATCGCCTCTCTCTCGTCCTCACCCACAGACTGTCCTGATATTCATCTCATCCCCCCATCCTGGTCCGTCATTACACTCTGCTCTGCTCCTCAGCCTCTATCTTCTCTGCTGTGTCAAATGAAAACATATAACAACATATAAGTAATATTTAAATAACAAAAAAACCAACACATTACTGTTAATCAAATTGTCCTGTTCATTTTCTCATTCTTGTCCTATTATCAAGTGTTTTGTTTGTTTGTTTTTGTTTGTTTAGGTCACAAACAATGCATTTTAATGTATTATTTTACTCTACTTTCATATCTGTAGTTTTGTTGCATTGTGGTTTTATGACAATGAAAACTGTATTCATCTGTAATAATCCAAGAATGTATTTACTTTGAATACTGGAACTTCATTTTCCATGTATTTTCATGTACAGTCATTGTATGTGAGGCAACAACAACATTTTGCATTCTGCAGGCTTCACATACACACACACACACACACACACACACACACACACACACACACACACACACACACACACACACAGAGAGATAAAGAGAGATGTACATAAAAAGTGTAGAAATAATTGCACAAATCCTACATATATGTAAATGTAGGCAAATAAATGCATATAATTATAGATCACAGACACTCAGAATATCAGAACACATAAAGATATAATACATATATATATATATATACAAATAAAAAAAAACATAATTATATATTAGATATTATATTATATATATATAATTTGTCCTGCATGTAAATAATTGCATAAATTACAAGACTACAGAATGTCGACCATTTGATAAAAAAGGTTAAATACCAACTATAAAATGCTTTTAGAGAATGAGATCTCATTTGGGTTTCTCCTCTATTTATTATATATTATTATATTTAAAGAGGGAGATCAAAATATATAAAAGAGTAAATGATTAAATAAACAATTATTAAGTTTGACTATCATTTCTAAAATATATTTTTTTGTCCATTGGAAAAAATCCACTCTTAAAATTTGGATTAAAATGCTTCAACAGTGACACCTGCGGGGCAGCAGGGTAGGAAAGGGCAGTCGTTCTGATGTGCGGGGGGGGGGGGCAGCTCTCTCTTCCTTAGGTTCTCATATAGATTTAATGCACTTAATTTTTTTTCATGCAAATCTATTATTGTCCAAAACATGTAAAATGATGCTCCAACAGAAGATGTCCTCCCTAACCAGTTAAGCAGAATACAATATTGACATTATGTTGATCAATAATAATTTCCAAATTTCATCTTCAATTCTCCACCACTGCAGCGTTGTTATTGTACGTGCGTGTGATGAACTGTCAGTAAAGTGACTTCTACATACAGGAGAAGCATCGTTGAAAAAACAACGTATGTCAAATTTTGAATTACTTTGAATTTTATTTAGGCCCCTTTCAACAGAGTCCAAAATTCCTTTCTTTCAGATTTCTTTTTCCCTTTTTTTTTCTTTTTATCAAGCAGTAGCAGCTACTTGTGTTAGCAAGCACAACAGTTAGCTTGTTGTTGAAGCAGCCTTGTAGGAATGTTAAACTATCAGCAAGAATGAATTTCAACTGTGGAGGGCGCCGCAGCAGCAGGATGCTGCTGGTTAGTGGTTGAAGAGCTCTGGGCTGCTGGTGAAGCCCTGGGCCTCGCAGCTTCAGCTGTTCGTGCTGGACCCAGGATGGTGGGCAGCAGCCTGACATGCCGCTGCACTCCGCTCACCCGAGACTGGATCCTGAGATGGAGACTGCTGCTGCATGAGCACGTTGAGTCAAAGGTTACAGCTGAGATTTACAAGGGTACATAGCATTTCATCTATTATGATTTAGAAGTTATTTTAAGGATCACTTTAAAGGTAAAACTACAAACCACTTCAAGTGCTTTCTAGTCGGGTCTAAGAACTTTTATCAACAGGGTCACACAAAGTATTTTTTTTTACTAATTATTCTTTTTTTTATGCAATTGTGAAGCCTCAGTGTCATTGTTTTAATGCTGTATTTTTCAATGAACATAAGTAACCACATAGTGTGAAATAACATGATGCCATGAGCTGGCTTTCCTCACCAGGCATCACTGCTGTAGAGTAGCCACTGTTCTAGCTATAATATGACATATGGATTGGATATACACCTAATTTGGAAGGAATGACAATTAATAGTCAAGTAATATTAGATTAGATTAATTTTATTTATCCCACAACTGGGAAATTCATTTACCACAGCAGAAAAATAAACATCTATAGAATAAACATCTATGGAAATATACAACAAAAATATACCAAATATACACTAATAAATACAATATACACAATACACACGATATGGATATATAATATATAATATAATATAATATAATATAATACATGTTTATTAATTTATAGTCAGTACTTTGCTCGCTACAGTTATCCATGTACTGTAAGTACAATTTTCAGGTACTTTGAGGTTTTTGCTACATTAAAATTCTACATTTCATATGTGTTGCATGTGAATATTGATGTTACTGATGAGTTGATGCTTTCGTCTCTCTCTACTGAGTCAAAAAAATACAAAAAAATCAATACATAATTTAAAGGTCCATATAGTACAAAGGTAGATGTCCATGTGTTGTTTGATAATAAAGCAGGTCTAGGTTCTATATTAATACTGTGAAAGTATCAAAGCCTCATTCCACAGAGAAATGCACACAGCCTGTATTCAGACACTGAGCCTTAAAACCAGCCGTCAGGACTTCTGTAACTTTGTGATGTCACAACAAAGCAGTCACCTCCCTCAGCCATGCCCCAAGCCCCGCCCACTGGGACCCACCATCCAACCTGGCAGGATTTGGTTTCTCTCAGTGTTTACCTGAAATCTGTTATATTTTTATTGGATCATTCAGAAAACAGTCAGCCAATCAGAAGAGAGGGTCAAAGCCTCCTCTCTTCTGATTGGCTCACCAGCCAGTTGTTATTAGAGATCAAGTCAAAGCTGACGGAATATGGGAGAATGAATGAATGAATAACTGAATGAATTGTGACAACCAGTGCAATTTTAAAAACAGGGACAAGTTGTTGCTCATTGGAAATCTATGCGTTATCTATTGAATTTTTTTTACAGAGGCCCTGAGAGGCCAAAGCACTGAAGTTAACAAAACACAAACAACTTCAGAAATCATCTTCATCAACTTGACAACACAACCAAATACACAAACACGATGCAAACACTTACAACACAACGCAAGTGTTTCCAGGGGACACTAAAGGGCAAGCAGCTAAGAGAGGGTTGCCTATTCATGAATTTGGGTGCAGTGTCAAAAAGGTGGAGATGGTTTAAGTACAACAGCCTCAAAAGAGTTAAAGGCAACTTCAGAACTAGAGGTTAATCTGAAAGTAGATTTACAGATCAATGCCACACTAGCACCTTGCTTAGCAACTTGAGCAGCAAATGCATTAGTGTAATCAGGTGTGGAAGCTTCTTTAAGAGGAAAGATAGTATTTGGTTTAAGCCATGTTTCATATAGACCAATCATATCCAGTTTATGCTAAAGAAACAAGTCATTTGTCAGTAAGGCATCAGTAGAAATTGATCTGATGTTTATAAAACTAGATTTGAGGCTGGTGTTGTCAGCAGTAGTCTAATCTGTAAAGCTGCTCAAGGTTCTTTATTTGTCATGTGCACAGAAATACAAAGTAAAACAGTGAAGTGAAGGGGATGCTCAGCTCAGCTGCTGTGCTAGAAGATAATAAGATAATAAGGAGTAATACGGGAAAACAAAATTACTAGCGCAAAATAAATCGAATTTTAGGCACAAAAATATACAAACAACTAAATACAATCTACACGTATAAATATAACTCTTTTGTTCTGATTTTACAGTTAAAGTGACCTGGTGTGCCAGTGAAGTGACAGTGCAGAACAAACAGTGTGTGTTCAGGAAGAATGTGTGTTTAGGATAACCTGAGGATAGAAACTCCTCTTCAGTCTTTCGGTTTGGGCCATGTGACTGCAGAGGCATCTGCCTGACCTCAGCAGTCCAAACAGTCCATTGTCGGGGTGTGAAGTGTCTCTCATGATGTTTTGGGCTCTCTTCCTCACCCTGCTGGTGTAGGTGTCCTGCAGGGTGGGAAGGGGTGTGCTGGTGGTGCGTTCAGCTGAACGTACACAGGGTGGAAGGTGAGACCTTACATTTCTGTAGAAAGAGACAAACAGGAGACACAATTGAGATTCTGCTCTGAGGAAATGTATCAAATGCTTTGTGGGACACTTTACTGCCACCGTTGGTAGGAGTCGTGATTAGTGTGTGTGGATTCGCATATTCAGGAAAGGAAAGGGAGGAGAGGAGGCATGGAAAGAAGAAAAGAAGAAAAGAGAGGAGACGTTCAAAGGGAGAGGATTACAGGAAAGTAATCTGAAGGAAAGGGTCTGAAGCTCCTTGTAGGGGTGCTTTGGGTTTCAACAGCCCACTAGAGGGATGATTAAAAGGGTTTTATTATCATTTTATGTGTGACAGTATATCCTTATGACTGTGATTTTAATGTCATTAGGGAGAGTTAGACTTTTAGATAAATAATCTTTAGTTTAAGCATCAGCTAATTGATCATTATATTACATTATTCAAAAAAATAATAAACAAATGAAAATCTTGTTTTATTTGTCTAATCTCATTCGAAGAATTATTTGAAGGATCACTGGACACAGATGTTTGGCCAAAGTTGGGTCAGTTCCCACAAACAGCAGACAGAATAACTCTGCCGACAGTAACTCATGTGCTGGCAAACCTCTGACCTCCAGAATGGACTGAGGAGCACCTCAGGGCTTAGCAACAAAGTGAGAAACACACCTCTATTTTAAAAACCCATGATTATATAATTATATAATGGTATTAATTATGTGGACTGACAAATTAAGTTTTATTTTTGATTGAATTTAGTTATTATCTGGATTATTTTATGTATGTATTTATTATTTTTTAGTTTGGTTAATTGACTTAGTATAAATGACACATTGACTTTGGTTTGATTTAATTTAATTTAATTTCATTTCATTTGATACTCACTTAAACAGTATAACCAGAAGAATCAATCCAGTGTCTTTTAATCCAATCCAAAGTCCACAAATGCTAGCACTGCTTACCAAGAAGCCTTTTCATCCAAACAGCCACAGCTTCATTGTAAAAAAACAGTTGTGACAATATTACATGATTCATTCATTATTGAGGCCTTTCATATTGTAGATGCTCTGCACTATAAAAGCCAAGATGTCCTATAGCAGAAGTCAGAATGGCATGTAAGCCACAATCAACAACCACAGAGCTGTGTCTGTCGATTGATCAGGTGGAAATACACCGGCAAGTTCTGTTCTCTAAACTCAAGAATTCAGTCAAAGTTTTGTAAAAAAAAAAAGACAAAACTTTGGCTGGAGATAAAAAAATAAATGTTGTGGGCAATGGCTTTAAAAGGACTCCGGAGGATGCGAGGGGGAAGTGGAGGGACTATGCAAGCGTCACAAACAGGAAGGCTGCAGCGTTCAGGAGGGAGCAGCAAACCACTGGTGGTGGGAGCAGCAGCACCTCTGCTCACTCGCTCTCAGTCTGAGTCCTGGGCGCATAGACGTCTGTGCCTTCCACTTCCCGGCCACTTCCTTGTGGCTCACCACCTGCCTCACCCACTACAGTCTGATCCTCAGGCCCATCCGCTCCACTCCAAACATCTCACCGCAACACCCCCTGTAGTCCAATCATCCCACCACTGGGATCCCTGCAGTTCCCCCCTGGGTCAGCAGAATCCCCTCAGTCTGGGAGCCCTGCCTCACCACAGGTGCAGAAACATCCGCCACTGTGCAGTGCAGTGTTGATCCTCCTCAGGACTGAGGGGGAAAAGATCTGCAACGAGCCGGGCATAGAACTGTGAGATTGTTGTAGGTTGTGCAAATGATAGTCCACCATCGCAATGCAGTGTTATGTGTAATGGATTTGTATCGATCAAAGTATGCAGCAATTCGCCACGTTTTTAAGGTCAGCTCGTACTGCTATCATCTTCAAATTAATTTTGATGGGTTATTGTCATATCACATGTTCTGTGGTCTCGGTTGGACGAACATGGATTTGCCTTCCTGTTGGTTAGTTAGAGGCAAAGTGTTGTATAGTCTTTCTTTGAAACAACCATGTCCAGAGACTCCTGAACCACCGGATTTTAATTATTATACCCAAAACAAAAGCCATGAAGCAATCTTGTGTAGTTTCAAGTCCAATAAGGAATTTTGGGACGAGATGAGAAATGGTACTGCTGGAAGAAAACCCCAAAAACATAACACAGTCTTGAGTGTTGCTGTTTAGCCTTTAATTACCAGTTATCTCTCTGCTGTATCTTTCATCAACATTTCTGTCTCAGCCCACAACGTGTCGTTCATAATGGTCACCCACAGCTCTAACACATGATAAGCTGTTAACAACAGTACAATCCTGACGAGGCATCAAAAACAAGTGCATTAAAAACATGTCCCAAATACACAATTGAACAATAAGATAGTCTAAAAGCATTGTAATAACTCTAACCTATAACATATATATATATGTTAGAGTTAGTAAATATATA
>NW_019525369.1:1236661-1237165 GCF_002814215.2 Seriola lalandi dorsalis
TACATTTAGTTGGTTATAATCTGTAACTTTTCCACATGAAAATGTCTAAAAACAACTAAACCTATGTTATATACTTTGTTGAGTTGTGTTCTTCCATTATCCCAAATGTTTCCACATTTGGAAACATTCCCTCCACTTCTCCCTCTCGCTGCTGCTTCCATTGTCATTGTCAAACTGTATCTTTGTGCTTACACCCTAGGTTAGGTGTTGGGCCAGGAGGCATGTTATTGGCCAACTGGTCCATGTGGCATTTAGAAAAGCAGCGTTTTGAAATGACAAACAAATGACTTAATATCAGATTCCTGTGTTTAACACAGAGAACTGTGTGCAATGTGTGGATGCAAAAAGTGTCATGTTGAGTTGCACTTTGGGTGCAAAGGTGAAAATGTGTTTTGGAGACGTGAGCTGAGGTTTTGATTTATCAGTGTCATTTTCAATCATTTTGCTTTGTGTCTCATTTTAATGTGTTAGCAACTGGAAAAAAAGTGTAAAAGGAAAACATGG
>NW_019525369.1:1237215-1237545 GCF_002814215.2 Seriola lalandi dorsalis
AAATCTGTTTCTTTATTTGTCAGTGGGATTACGCTGAAAGTACTGAACCGATTTGCACCGAACTTGTTGGAAGGATAGGTCGCGGATGAGGGAAGACCCCAGTAAATTTTGGGGGCCGATCCAGATCATTTACTTTGACTTTGATGCTTTTTTCTATTGAGTCTGGTGTATGTCTGGCATGGAGTGGCTAATCAGGAGGCACGGGAAGATTCCTGGCAGGTTAGGCCGGTTGTTGGGCTGCGGGGGCGAGCAAGGGAACGATAGAGATAGTTTTTTTTATGGTTTTGGTGCATTATCAACAAGGGAATGTCTGACAAATAGAGTGTCCAT
>NW_019525369.1:1237595-1253060 GCF_002814215.2 Seriola lalandi dorsalis
AGTAAATATATATATATATATATATATATATATATGTTCCAATACCAAGTAATTGTAGCATCCAGGCTGCCCTGAAGAAGTAGCTGCTCATAGGACGAATTATAACCTCTTGTATTGTAAATGCAGCGATGGCTGAAGCTCTTGCAATGACTGCTAAGTAAACAGCTGTAAATGCTAACGTCGACTATGTAGCAATAGCAAAACTTAAACATAGCTCCTTTAATGCTGGTGCATTAAGATTTCCCTTCAAATTAGAAATAAGGGGTCTCAACCAAACCGGGAAAAGAACACTAAAGTATGTGGACATTAAATACATACAGTACATGCACATATACAGACATGACATAAACAAATTGAGCTATAGTCTTTGGAAAGAGAGAGAGACCTGCTTCGAGAGGGAAACCAGGTATAGAGAGAGGGTGAGGGAGACAGACGAGTGGACAGACAGGCAGTCATGAGCTTACTTAGTATGTGAGTTCAATACTGACCCACCCAATACACTGCTACCAGCCTGGCGTCACCAGCACTCTGTGTGTGTGTGTGTGTGTGTGTGCGTGCGTGCGTGCGTGTGTGTGTGTGTGTGTGTATGTGTGTTTTGTTTGTGTGTGTGGAAATGTCTGGCGTCACTCAGACAGGCCACTTGTCCAAAACACAGTGTGCGTGTATGTACACGTGTGTGTGTGTGTGTGTGTGTGTGTGTGTGTGTGTGTGATTGATTTAGGTGGAGCCATGGAGGTAGAGACGCAGAGTTGTTGCATTTTCAGCCAAACTGCAAAATCAATGCAAAGTGGATTTGAATGAAAGGAGTACACACTACTTTCATCCAATGTATTTGTGTGTGCGCCTGTGAGACCCAGCTGGTAACCCACGGCGACAGAGCGCTCTCGGCCATTACAGCTCCAGCGTCTCTGCGGCGACCATTAACGATAATGTTGTTGTTGCCGTGGCTACAAATACACTCTTTCCACTCCATTTGCATTTGGAGAGAGACAGTTATGGAGAAAGAACACAAGTATGAGATGAGAACAGGAGAAAAGAAAGAGCAAAAGAAAAAAGGCGAGAGGAAGACATTCATTTTTCTTTCTTTTTTCCATCTGTTTATTTGCTTTAATCTCTATATGATTCATTGTACATCTACTCTCTGTACATCTGTACATGCAGTATAGGAGGAGCGGAAAGCTTTCAGTGTGTGACATCAGTATGATGCAGTTAAAGTTATGGTCAGTCCAGTAATCAGTCGAAGGCTGAAAAACATTACGAGTCACTTTAACACTCGTCATATTGATGCACTTATGCACTTTGCTGATATTTCCATGGGTGAACAGCACCGACATTCATTACCATAATAGGTGCATCCACATGAAGAGGAAAGATGGAAAAGCTGTAAGAAAAGACAAGTGATGGCACCTGTCAATGTTTCACTTTGTCTCTTCGGATGGGGTCAAACTTGTCAAGCCTACTGCTAGAGTCTGCCAGTTCTGGATTGTTCTGCAATATACTGAATTATATTTAAAACCCCCCCTTTATTTTTTTTTTAAATTCTCACTTTTTACAATATCTATTGCATGGAAACTGCAGTATGTTGTAATATTTTACTTCTCATGGGTTAATGCATCATGATGTCTGTTTCTACCACAGGAACACAGAAACCTTTTTTAGGAATCTCACTTGCATTTTATCTGGCATTACTGCAATCTAAATTTGACACCAAAAAAAACCAAAAACAATGAAGACCCCTCTTTTTTGTTTTGTTTTCATGTTTTGTTATGTTGCAGTCTTATACTCAAACCAACAAAAAATCATTTTCCTCTCATTAATCTACCCCATAATGATGAAGTCATTTCATTAAAATGGAAAAACTGACATATCACATTGACATAAGTACTTACACCCTTTTTTTTATGACACTTAAAATTCAACTCAGGTTCTTCCATTTCTCTTGATCATTTGTTTCTACACCTGTGGTAAATTCAGCTGATTGGACACCTGTGTATATAAGGTCACAGCTACAAACCATGAGGTGAAGGAAGTGCCTGCAGAGCTCAGAGACAGGATTGTGTCTGGAGAAGGCTACAAAAAGAATCTGCAGTGTGGAACAACCAGGAGCTAGCCGCCTGGCCTGATGGTCACTGGCTGAGCTCCAGAGATCCTGCGTACAGATGGGAGAAACGTCCAGAGGTTGACCAGTGATGATTTGTGTGTGATGTCGTTACTAAAAACAAAACAATGAGCTAAAAGACACTGAAATACTGCAGAATCTGTGTGTTCGTCAACATGAGCATCGCCTGCCACGTTACACATACTATAGTCCTATTTACTGTTGTTCATATAAAAAGACTGTTTAGTGCAGCTGTACAGCTTGTGAGAAGGTTAAGACTTTGAAGTTAGAGTTTTACTCACTCCATGAGCTAATAGTGAAACTGGATGCTGCTTACTGTATCTTATTATCATTGACTACATCTGACTGATTAATTAAGGATCTGATATTAATTGCTCATCCACCAATCAGCACCCAAGTTTCAAGAGCCAAGACGGGACACAGTGAAATGAAGTACTCCATTGAAACTGGACACCTGGCTACATGTTACTGTACTAAGGAGAGCACAGCGTGTACTGTAATAGACAGGACTATCCAGATTCCGCACACCAGTGGTGGTGGAGTGAAGCCAGAAGGTGGATGATGGAGAATATCAGCGGTAGCTCTCTGGACCTCCCGCTGATGGTGGTGATGGGAAGGTGGTAGTTTGTACAGTAGGTCTGACAGACAGAATGACTATAGGCTACAATCAATATTTTTATCATAACAATGCATCAAATGATTTTATGTGACAATGTGAAAGGGGCTGTTCGTCGTGATGAACCTACAGAGAGTTATTATCTGAGACTGCAGGTTTATTGATCTTGATACTGAGTGATTCGCTGTGAAGCAAGTCAGACACAGTTAAAGACCCAGCCGATGAACATAGCCGAGCATTTAGAAGCTGAAGAGCCAGGTATTTTTTTTCAGGAGAGGGCGATCAGAAACACAACTTCAAATGAATGATAATGTTGCTCCTGTAACGTTAGTTTAAAATATCCAGATCCCAGGGCAGACACAGGAACTCAGCAGCGGGGTTAAAGGTATTTTAATAGTGATAAGGGTTGTGGGGAGATGAATGGAGGGGATGGTGCTGAGACAGGAGAAGGCTTAAGCTGTAGGTGATGGGCTGATTGTGGAGAATTGCCAGGAGCCAGGAGAAGTAAGCCCTGCCTACTACTACTACTACACACACACACACACACGCACACACACACACACACACACACACACACACAGACCGGGGAGGCGGAGACACACATGCCCCAAGTTGGCAAAACCATGATCCATGAAGAAAATTGAACTGAGGTCAGTCAGCCTCTGCTTTGTTCATATTTTGTTTATTTATAAAATGTGGGAAAAAAATTGAAAACCGGGGCTAAAGCTCATCTATATGAAAGAGGATTAGGGCCACGAGAAATTTAATTTAATTTTTGACTTTTAATTCTGACTTTTTTCCTCAAGTGAAATAATTTTTTTTCTCAGAATTCTGAGATTAAAGTCAGAATTCTAAGAAAAAAAGATTTCATGGGGCCCTAATCCTCTTCCGTACATCTACTCTTACTTCAAAGAGAAATTCAGGTGAAAGAGCAGAGAGAATCAAGATGGTTAGAGGAGGACGGATCAGAACGATTAGCGCAATTAGCATCTTTTATTTGTTTATTGTTTGTTAGCTTGTAACTGGCAGTGGCTGCCACAGTGGTTGTGGTTGTGCTAATGCTAACTCTCTCTCTCTGTACTGACAAGGTTTCAGGTTGATTTAGCCCCTTTCAGGCTAAATGAGATGGGAAAGGACGCACTGAGACTCCCTTCCCTCTAGAAGTCAACCAGCTTCTCCTTAGATACCAGAGGCCTTCACTACGAAGCAGGGTCTGAGGTTATCGAGGTAACTACAGGATTAACTCTGGATTTTCAGTCCTACGATGGTGGTTCACTTGTTACTGGGGTAAATCACCATGGTAACTTACGCTGAACTCCTTAGAGGATCAGATCAAAACCTGTCAACAACTACTGACCAATCAGATCACTGGAAAAACTGAGTCATCATTCCTACAGGATCCTTAAGGGGGCAAAAGAGTTTATAATAAATTGATCAATAACAATGAGCACAGTGGAATAGTTTTCCTGTTTGAACCTTTCCATGTGTCCACTCTGGTTTTAATACAAAGCTTCAAAAACAAGAATGGGAAGTTTATCATGCTAAATAGCCTCTGTCATAACTATTATAGCTTCATTTTAATTGAACAAAGACTCTTTAATCCGACAGGATTCCTGACAGTGATGATGATTTTAGAATAACATGACATCATTCTGTGACCACAACTGGAAATAAAAACCAAACCTCTGATGTCTTTGATTAGAACAATTATCCACACACTGTTAATGATTTCCATGATTATAAATGAACATTTCAGTCAGACTGACTCATCAGACATCAACTACTTCCCTCCTCTTTCCTTTCTCTCCTCTCTGCAGCAGAAACAGTCTGACATGAACTTAAACATGAAACTTAACTGTTTTATCTGCATGGTGATTTACCCCGGTAACATGTGGACCACCGTTGTAGGACTGAAAACCCGGAGTTACCACGATTACCTCAGATCCTGCTTCGCAGTACAGGCCTCAGGACGACAAATGTTCAGGTTCAATTAACCCAGTTAACTAAAAGTTATCCTGGGTATGTTGAACTTGCTTTCTCGTACAGGCCTCAGGTCAGGTTACTTTAATCTGGTAACTTCTAAACTTGACTTTTGAAATGTGCTCCTACTGTCTCTCTGTCAGTCCGTGTCCTGGTCACATGATGCGTCTGCACAGGGAAACGCAGAACAGCAGTGGATTGATGGAGGACAGGTGCTGATCAGGAGGGTGATGAATGAATAGGGAGCTCACAGGTACCTTTTGCTCTTGAATCAAAACACACATCTCACAACTTTACTCCCAAATTCATACACACAATGGGGCGGTAACACTTGGCGTAATGCCCTTTTAAGAGCCAATAACAACCACAATAATCACCTTCCTCAGCTCCATCTTGTTGAAAATCTCTTCTCTCTGCTTGTTTTCACACTTTGCTGTTGGAAATTTCTTCTGAAGCTGTAAATGGTTAGTGAGCTCTCACAGCTTCTGCTGCATTTAAAAAGCAGTAATGTTGGCAATAACTACCTTCCTGCCTCTCTGTCTGTCTCCACACAGTCACAATCCTCATTAATTACCTCCTTCACCTCTTCTGATGATCCATTCATTCGATTTGGAAGATATAAAAGGACATATGTGAGGTTTTTAGTGGCGTTTAAAAAGCAGTAAAATCAACAATAATTACTTTTCTGCATCTCTGTCATGATAAAAAGCACAAAAGAGTCAGTTTAGAAGATGTTTTAAGAAAACAGTAACTTGTGTCTTTACCCTCTGTCTCTTTCTGGTTAAATGTTTTTTATTGCCTCTTTCATGTTTAAATGAGCTATGTTTGAGAATCATGAGGATAAAGATATAAAATTTATTATCTTTTCAATTAAGTGTAAAGGCTCCCTGTGGAGTTTTTGATGTCTAGTAGTGGAGCTGTTTTGCCCCTGTTTTGTTTATCTATTCTGTTTATGTGGATGCATTCAACACGTCTCTTAGACCTCAGTAACACTCACAATGAGTTGCTGATGAGTAACACTGGATGTAAACATAACTTTTGGTTATTTGCAAGAAGAAACAAAAAACTCATTTAAGGCCATTTTACAAGATTCTTGTTTCAAAATGAGTCAGACACAGTGTCGCCATCAGTTTGTGGAGTTGTACAGCTGATTAAATCTTCCAGTTACAGGTGATATTTAAGACAACAAAACTTTCTGTCATTGGCTAGAAATGATGAGTGGCTTTAGTTTTCTTTCTAGTTTTCTTTCTGTTGCTGCCCCATCCAGCGGAAGACTGGATGGGGCAGCAACAGTTCCCAATAAGAGCAGGGTTTAGAAATAATTCTCATGATCACTTTCCTGATTCTCTCTTGCTAACACTCTGTGTGTTTCCATTAACTTGCCCAATGCGCAATTTGAAATTCAGAACTAAAAAAAACGAGTAATGGAAACAATAGTCAGAAAAACTTTCAGACTATTCCACAAAGCAACATTCGACAAAAGTGAAATTGAAACACTGTCATATCATTTCCAGGATCAGTTCCAACCAAGAGGCAGACTGCTGGAAATCCGTCATCATGTCAAATTGGAATGATATTGTGAGAGGAGAATCCCCAGCTTTATTCACATAACATCACTCAAAGGAAACAGAACATTCGCAATAGTGTTTTGTCGACTTCTTTAAAAAATCGTGTCTATGTTGTGCAAAGCTGCGATGGAAACCCAGCTACTGTATGCTTAACGGAAAGATTGTGGTCATGGCGAATAAACTAGGGCTAAAGCAGCATCGATTTTACAGGCCAGTCAATCAAGCTGCAAACACCTCATCTTATCAAGCCTGTTGTCATGATCTGCCCCTACAATGCCTGTTTAGATTCTTTATGTTTGGCTTTTGTTTATTTCCTGTTTTACTTTGAAATTACTTACCTTTTGGGTGCCATGGTTGTTTTACTTCCTGTCTTTCTTTTCTTAATGTGTTTCACCTGTGTCCTATTATCCCAGCCTCCCTTGTCTCTGTGCTCCTAGTTCTTTGTCACTTCCTCTGTTGAGTTTCTCTGATGTTTCCTTCTGTGATTGGTCCTGAATTTTGCTCACTGTTTGGATTACCTTGGATTTTGGATTTTTGTATCCCGGGTGTACTTCAGTTTTTTCACTAGCATCCTGTCGGCACTTTGCACCTTCCCTTTTGTGTTGTTCGAGTTTGGGTCCTGTTACCTTTGATCCCTGTCACTTAAATGGCAAAGCTCTACGCAGAAAGTTCCCTGGGTATATTGTACATCCAACAGACACAGAGCAACATTAGCATTTGTATGTTGTCAAATTTAACTCCAATATTCTCCTTTTAGCTCTGGTTTGGTCTCAACCAACTCCTGAGAAAAAAACTCTTACCTGCTAAAGGCTCCACTGTGTCGACCAGCAGCAGTGCACAGTGAGTCAGACGTTTCTTGCCTGATGCTGGAAATAATGTTGATGAATGTGGTGAGACTGAACCAAAATAGTTGTGGATTAAACCCAACGATGCTGCAGCTGTAGTGCTGGAATTGCAGAGCTGATGATAGTTTTCTGTGGGGTCATCACTTAACACAACCTTTTTTGACATTACATGTAGTGATTCAATGTAGTGATTCAGCCCAAGTTGGGATCATCAAATTGTTTGTTCAGTTTACAGTCACACAAGACACAGAATAGCTGTAAATCCTTACAACTGAGAAACTTGATTGGACTAAGAACCCACCCCCAACATTGTTTTTAATTTTGGCTGTGTGAGACCCCTTATGCAAATATAATATATGTAAATATATAGAATTTCCATGTATGAAATATATATACATTTATATAAAATAATATATAAACATATTCACATTCACATATTGACATGTCTTACCCATACAAATATGTATATGTTCATGTATGTATGGTTATATTGTAGACAAATGTTACATTAATATATATCCATCCCAAAGCCTGTCAATATATGTTGATAGATAGATAGATAGATAGATAGATAGATAGATAGATAGATAGATAGATAGATAGATACTTTATTTATCCCCTAGGGGAAATTCATGTGTCCATTAGCTCATTGCTGATAATAATAATAATAATAATAATAATAATGATGATGATAATAATAATAATAATAATGATAAAAATTGTTGATAATAAATAAACAATAATAATTAGATTAGTCCACTTCCTTTGGCTGAGGTGTTGTATAGCCTGATGGCAGTGGAAACAAAGGATCTCCTGAACCTCTCTGTTCTGCAGCACAGTGAGATGAGACATTTGCTGCAGCTGTAGCTGCTTTTCTGTCCTGCCAGAATGTTGTGGAGAGGATGGTTGGTATTGACTAAGATGGCCTCCATCTTACATTGCATGTGTCTCTCCACAACAGTCCTGAGTGAGTCCAGACTCCTGCCAAGCACAGAGCCAGCCTTTTTGACCAGCTTGTCCAGTCTCTTCATGTCGGACATGCTGCTGCCCCAGCAGACTGCAGCATAACAGAATACACTGGCCACCACTGACTGACCAAACGTGCAGCATTTCACTGCAGACGTCAAAGGACCTGAGCTTCCTGAGTAAAAAGAGCCGGCTCTGCCCCTTCTGGTAGATGGCATCTGTTCAGGGACTAGTCCAGTTTACTGTCCAGGTGCACGCCTAGGTATTTATAAGTGTGCACCACCTCAATGTCCTTCCCTCGAATGTTGACTGGCTGAAGGGTGGGCCTAGACCTCCGAAAGTCCCTGACCATCTCCTTGGTGTTTGAGGTGTTCAGAAGGAGGCAGTTCTTGTCGCTCAATTCACTGAAGGCCATCATCAGATCCCTGTACTCCTCTTCCTGCCTGTTCCTGATACGCGCCACAATAGCTGTGTCATCCGAGTATTTCTGGATGTGGCAGGACTCAGGAACGGAGCAGAACAGTCCCCTGTGGATCCCCAGTGCTGCTCATCACTGTCCCTGAGACACAGATACCCAGCCTGACAAACTGTGGTCGTATTGTCAGGTAATCCACAATCCAGGACGCGAAGCAGGCATCCACCCCCATCCCTTCCAGCTTGTCTTTAAGGATGGGGGGTTCGATGGTGTTAAATGCACTTGAAAAATCAAAAAAACATAATCCTCATGTAACTACCTGGCTCATCCAAGTAAGAATGGGCAGGTGGAGCATGTAAAGGACGGCATCATCCACTCCAATATGTTCTTTGTAGAAGAGCTGTAGGGGGTCTAGTGCGTGTTCAACCTGTGGCCTCAGAAGGTGGAGAAGCAGCCACTCCAGGGTCTTCATGATGTGTGATGTGAGGGCCACCGGTCCGTAGTCATTCATACACAAACAGCTTACAAACATACAACACACAAGTGTTGACTGAGTCCAAACAAAATTACATCATTAAAAATCTGGCTAAAACTGTATGAAAACGTATTTGTGTGTAAATCCATGTCTTGTAAGTTGTGTGGAAACAGTCTGCAGCTTAACATCACTGACATCACAGAAGTCGTCTACTTAACTGATCTGAATCAGCTGTTTATGTCCACCTGCACTTAGAGGTTGCCATAGTGATCTTAAGTGCTCAGTTTCTTCTGAGTGAGATTTTAGCTCTGTCCCGATACAGGGGCCGCATCCTTCGGGGGGACACGGTCTACGAAGGTGTGGCCCTTCGTGGCCGTCGTAGACTGTGAAGGACGAACCGAAATGAGACGGTCTGGTCTACGGTGGATTTTCGCTTTGCATCACCAGCTGTGCATGCCGTTACTGTTGCGTTGCAAAGCGTGGCTCCTATCACCTAGTAACCTTGACAAAATATGACAATGATAATAAGTTTTAAGGCCCTTGGTTTTAACAGTTGTACCATTAGCTGTTGAACTGAGCTGAAATGAATTGAACTTAATTGGAACACAGCTATGGTTTCAGCTGAGAAACAACTCTCAGACTCTGGCTTTCCAACCAAAGACTATTAAATCCTATCAGCTGAAGCTTGTTGTGTATTGCACCCTCAGTTTAATGTTTTGCACCTGGGCCTGGCTCTTGAAGGGAATGGGAGATGGCACTCCGATTGTCTTTTTGCAAGTCGCACCATAATCACACCCAGGACCTTAAATACAACCATGCACCTTCTGCTGCAACCATTTTTTTTCTGCCATTAAACTACCAAAAGAGGACACACCCTAAATGCACTTGCACTTAGATTTTTAAAATGGAGCCCATAATGTAATCACGAGCTGTTTCTAGTCTTTATGCCAAACTAAGCTAACCAGCTCCTGGCAGTAGGATAATAGTTATAATACAGACATGAGTGATATCAACCTGAACACCTAACTGTCTGATAGAAAGTGAATAAGATGTTGAACTGTTCCTTTAAAGTCCATTCATAATGGGAGGGAGGGAAAGAGAGAGCGAGAGAGAGAGAGAGATAGGGAGGCTTAGAGGCTTCAGTTGACTCTGCTCTGTAAATTCCTCCTCCTGGACTTGCTGTGTGTGTGTGTGTGTGTGTGTGTGTGTGTTGATGTGTTATAAATCTCTGTGATGAATTTACAACCCTCCATTCAAACATTTAACTCCGCCACTGCAGAGCACAGGGCCACCTCGCAGCTGTCTGTCTGTGTGTGTGTGTGTGTGTGTATGTACTGTATGTGTGTGTGTTTTCTGAAGGTGAAACTCAGCAGGAAACTTTGTGTAACAGCTAAATTACAGGGTTTCTATAGTAACAACCTGGAAGAGAATGACGGGGTCGAGCAAATTAAGGAATTCAGTTTAATTAGCTATTTTAGACTTTCTCTCTTTCAGCTTCTCTCTCTCTCTCTCTCTCTCTCCTCTCTCTCTCTCTCCTCTCTCTCTCTCTCTCTTTCTCCCTCCTTCTCTCTCTCTATCTCTATCACTAATAACAAAGGAAACTCATAAATATCTTTGAGAGTGTTTATGTGGTGTGTCTGAGTGTGTTGCAAGCATGAAGTTGCAAAAATGCTTGTCTTGATGCATTTGTGTATGTGTGAGTGTGAGTGTGTCATCATGGCAGAATGTGGTAATGTGTTCCTGGAGACACCTTCTGTAGCAGGAACAACCAATACTTTGCCAGGACTTTGTTCAGTGGACACATTTTCTCACTGCGATAGCGCCGCAATGCTGCAAGATACAGTCATGAAACTTTACAGGTGTGTAGTTGATATAAAAATGAAGGTGTGGTCTGACCCATGAGTACAGAATAATCATGTAATAATAAAGTAATAACCGCTGAGTGCTGATGGATATTCATGGTTTGATGCCAATGCAGATGCTGGATCAGATTAATCACAGTTTTTTTGACTGAAATTAAAATGTGAGTTCTTAACCATAATTAAGACCCTAATTAAGTTCAGTATATGCCAAAGCAGGTTGTATATGGATTACAAGACACTAAAGAACTAAAAGATATTTTGCAAATTACTTAATCATTTATTATCAGATGAGTGATGTAATGTAATTGAAATGGTTAAAACACCTAAAGGAAGAACAGACCTTATCAATCTGCAGAGTGAGGGACCAGGAGTGTGCTATGGTCAAAAGAAGTCACTCTATAAAATCCTAAAAACCAACAGACAAACACATCTGTAACCCCGATCGCCTTGAAATAGATAAACACTGTTACTCTTGTGTTAGACATTAGCTTCATTTTCTTATTGTTTGGGGTCTCACAAACCCCACTGCTGTATGTGTAAAAATAAATTCAACTTGAGGCTGTAAACCACAAACAGACAGCCTACTTCACAAAATGGATGGGACAGCCAAATAAGAGAGATTAAGGAGTTGCATTGTGGGAAATGTAGGATCCAGTTCTTTTAGGAGCTTAACCTATAGCAGGAAAGGCAGGAGATGTGCGCCTCATCGACACATTCTGTTTTTTTTATCTGTCTTTCACAACAAATTTAACTTTATAGGGGTGTATCATAAAATCAGTGGATAAGCCCTTTAAGTTTAACTTGGGAGTAGAACTGTGCAGTGTTGCGCTGGCTCTAATATTTTGTGTTGACAGGACCGACACATACATTAGCTGATCTGAAATTGAATCTGAAGTTTGCTATACCAGTGAACTATATTTACCAACTCTGCCATTTTCTGTCAGTATCAGAATTGTATGTTTTAAAAAATGTACAAATTCTTAAAAATCATTTATGGTCCAAAATCATATCAAAATAAAAAGTTCAGCCTCTGTACGACCTCGCCATGACCTCTGACTGCGGTCGCAACCTAAAATTCACCTCTGCAGGGCAACTGAGGTGGAGAGTTGGGGGGGGGGTAGACTTCCATGCCACTGAGGTTACAGAGAGGTCACACTGTCGTGTCAACCTGTCGCCATGGTGACGGCTCTGCAGGAGACAGGAAGTAAACAAATGGGTCTGATCAGAGAAAAAGGGAAAGAAAGACTATAATCCTAACAATATCAATCCTAAACGGTCGGTACTTCTTCATGACTATATTTAGATATTATTCTAAAGTTCTTGGTTTCTCTCTCTTTGACCTCTTGACCTCTTCCCGTCATTTCGCCCTCACTTCCAGGGTCAGACATAGGTCATGCTTTATTAGACTCATTGGCGTGAGTGTCTGAGTGTGTGTGTGTGTGTGTGTGTGTGTGTACTACTGCCTTGTAAGTGAAGGATGTTGCTGTTGCTGTGTATTTAGATCCTCCCTCTTTACGACCACAAAGAAAAAGGTGTTAGTGTATTGACTGTGGACACAGAAATCAAAGCTCAGACTGGTGTGAACAATATGTAAACTGCTAAAGGTTAGAATATCACTTTAAAATTAAGTCAGGACACAAATGAATAAGATGAAAACATGAACAGAGTCTTCAATAAAAACCACCACCAAAAGTTTATGTCAAATATAACTCAACTTAGATCAATTTCAACAACAATAACACATTTCCGCAGCTTTACAAAGGGTTGATTACAGGTCTAATACCTTTTATTGGCTGCTCATATTATGTCAATGTTCATTTTGTACCAGTAAATATTCAGTATATCTGGTTACTTTTGACCCTCTTTTTCTCCAGTAAAAAAACAGGATTCAATCCAAGTGAATTAAATTGTGACAAAAGTCATATAAAGCATGTATGATTCCTTGGTTCAGAATTTATTAATTATATATACACTAAAAATGATTAGACATCATTATACTGTATATTTACTGGGGGTGAAGAATTTTATTTGCTAAAATATATAAATATATTAATAAAGATTTTTACTCGCATTAAGAACTCCATCTGCTCGTTGCCTCAATAATATCATCCCTACAGTGAAGCATGGTGCATAGCTTCATGCTATGGGGTTTTTTTCAGCAGTCGGGACAGACCTAGAATTAAGGATGAATGCAGGCAGAGAGTTCTTTGAAGAAAACCTGATCCACAGTGCATCAGACCACAGAGCCACTGTTCACCTTTCAGCAGTTCTGTAATCTACCAAACACACCAAAATAAAATGTATACATGCAGAAATTCCTCCAACTACACACACACCTCATCTGTATAAACAAGGTATTACCAGTAAATGTATATTTACTGTATTTACTGGTAATTTTGAGCAGAGTAATCATACACCTTATTCCAAATGATATTTATATATTTTGATATGCCTCTGCACCAGGACGACCAGAGCTGGAGACATTATGTGTGTCCATTGGTTTCTGGTTGTCCGTGGATGTGATATCTCAGTAATGCCTTGAGGGTTTTTTTTTGTCCATTCGGACTCAAGGATGAACTGATTGGATTTTGGTGGTTAAAGGTCAAAAGGTCACTGTGGGTCAAGAAGTCACAAAATAAGTTTTTGCCCTGTTGAATGTGATATCTCACTCACGCCTTGAGGGAACTTTTCAGATTTGGCACAAACATTCTCTCGGACTCAGGGATGATTCGATTCTGGCAGGCAAAGGTCAAAGTTCAAGGTAACTGTGACCTCACAAATCACGTTTTTAACTCAGGAATTCATACACTAATTATGACACAATTTAACACAAATGTCTAATAGGATGAAGTGATGACATTTTTTAATGGTCAAAGGTCAACTTCACTGTGACTTCATCATGTTCTGCAGAAACCCCTCTGGCCATAATTCAGCGCTGTAACTCAGGAAAGGGAGATGACCGTATCTCCTGCAGCTTCACTGGTTGGCGGAGGCGAACAACCATGTGGCAATGATTTTAGTCATTTCTGACCCCAGTAATAAAACTCCTGTAAAAATTGCCCCATAAGTCGTTTGTGTCAGGAGTTTATTACGACCCCTATTTAAGTTTTATTGGTAAGTGACATTTAACAGTTGTGTCAGGCAGCAAAAGCCCCAAAACAACATATTTACATTGAAGTGACAGAGCCCTCTAGCGGCTTTATAACTTAACTAATTAACTGACAGTTAACGTTGTTTCTTATTACTCGTCTAACCTTAACAAAGTACTTATTTTAACCAAAACTCAAAATCACAAGTGGTCAGCTCTAAGTTCATGTGTGAACGCACCAAAGGTGCATTGAGGACACATTTAAGATCCAGTCGCTCAGACCACATTCAGAGGAGGTCTGGACCACATGTGGCCACATTCTTTTAGCAGTGTGAACGTGAATGTGTCCTGCAGCATAGTGTTGGAGATATTACTTAAAACATTCTGTCTCAGCCCTGGACTCAAAGCATTTTCTAATGCCCCCTAAAAATATATAATTAAATACATACTTATTTCAATCAGTGTAAACATACAGTTACATGCCTTTAATACAAAAAATATATATTATCATATTGAATACTTATATTTAATGTCATATTTTCTTATACTATAATCACACCTTTGATCACATTCCTCTGTCTCTATCTGTGTTTTGTCCGCCTGACCTCTGTACCTTTGACCTCTGACCCTGTGCCCCGGCTCTGCCCTGCAGCAGGGTTAACCTTGGCTCTGCAGCCTGTTACAACGCCATCGATACAATGCTCTATTTCTCTATGTCTGCGGCTGAGGCAAGCTACTCTGTGAAAGGAAAAAGCAGCCTGTCACCTGCCTAATCAATTTATTGACAATTAGCCTTGGATGCTCATGATAACTCAGTATCAATTTAATTTAAAAGGAAAGCATCTTTCATTGACCGGGGTCTACGCACATTTGACAAATTGGTTTAAATGAATTGTTTAATCACAAGTATCTGTATTCAGAATCAGATTGCAAAGTATAATTTGATTGGTTAATCCGCGGCGGGTGTAATACATGGCAAGCCGCAGCGTCTGTGGTGTGATGAGTTTGATCGATGTGGTTCCATGAAAATAATGAAAAATAAACCAAAATTTAAAAAAAAACACCATTCTTCCAATCCAAGGTTTTTTCTTGTAAATTTGAGAGTTTAAACCCAGAGAATAAATTTGTGATTTTTATGTTGGAATTCCTGATGTTTTTCCTCAGAATATACAAAATGTTGCAGTGTGTGTTTTATGTTTTCATCATTTAGTCACTATAATATTACATAACAGACTGGATCATATGAGGAGCCACTGGAGACTGCAGTTCACCTCTGAGACAGCATGTGTCGCCCTGCTGTCGTTTCAGCACATCTCAGACAAACAGCAAAAATACACTGTGTGTGAGTGTGTGTGTGAGGGAGAGAGAGAGAGAGGGAGAATGAGGGAATATGTCTGTGCCTGTGTTTTTTGCCTTTGCTTGCGCACATGCAGAGCTGCAGGTGCACATGTGTCACAGTGGAAGTGTTTTTCTTTAATTGTGTGTTCACTTGTGGTGTGAGGGTGAGTCAAGGTCGCACAGATTTTTTCCA
>NW_019525369.1:1253080-1254774 GCF_002814215.2 Seriola lalandi dorsalis
CTCATTGTGGTCGTCGTTCTGAGATTTAGGGAAAGATATTACTTCCACTTCTGTATTGTTCTAATTGATTTCTGTTTTTAGCTTTAACTGGTCCTGACAGCTCACAGTTATAGGCAATAAAGCCAAAGTTTATATTAGAGAACAATTACACTCACAATTAATGATCATAGATCATTAATTAACCACTGATTTCTACCCTGTTAAAGGGATTGTACAAGTAGGAATGTTAACCAAAAAATGTTGCAGTGTGTGTTTTATGTTTTCATCATTTAGTCACTATAATATTACATAACAGACTGGATCATATGAGGAGCCACTGGAGACTGCAGTTCACCTCTGAGACAGCATGTGTCGCCCTGCTGTCGTTTCAGCACATCTCAGACAAACAGCAAAAACACAGTGTGTGTGAGTGTGTGTGTGTGTGTATGAGGGAGAGAGAGAGAGAGGGAGAATGAGGGAATATGTCTGTGCCTGTGTTTTTTGCCTTTGCTTGCGCACATGCAGAGCTGCAGGTGCACATGTGTCACAGTGGAAGTGTTTTTCTTTAATTGTGTGTTCACTTGTGGTGTGAGGGTGAGTCAAGGTCGCACAGATTTTTTCCACAAGAGCATATGAGACAAGCCATCTCTCTTTTCTCTTCTCTCTCTCTCTCTCTCTCTCTCTCTCTCTCTCTCTGTGTTGAACACCAACACAAAAGCACCACGCTGTGTTCATTACTGCATGGCTCCCTCAAACTTTTTGATTTACAACTTTGGCAAAACACCAGAACTGTAAGACAAGAGGAGAGAGTTAGAGTCACAGAGAGGGATTTAAAAAAAAAAACTAATTAGTACGTGTTGGAGGGAGAGACAGACAAGGAGGTAGTTCCTCCCTAACGAGGTCTCCTGTGATGAATGTGTGAGAGCTTCTCTAAAATATTGATTAGTGTGTAATGAAGTGGAGCAGACAGACTCCATCCAGCACTGAGGGGAGAAAGATACAGACAGAGAGACTGGGGAAGTACAGTATGTGTCTGTTTGTGTATGAAATAAAAATACACACTGAGAAAAAAAAAAGTACATTTCCAAATAGAAACATGAAGTATTATTTGATAAATTTCTGTATATACTCAAACATCACTCTGTATATGTTGTTTGTAGCTAAATGTGTTAGCATGAAAAGTCTAAAACCGTAGAAAACAATATTTACTATAAACTATCTCTAATTCACTTAACCCACCTTTGTTATAAATCTGAATACAGATTTTATTGTACCATAAACAGTTACAGATGGTAGCTTTGCATAACACCCCCACTATTTTGTAGCTTTAAGATTTCCCTTAATTGGAACTGAGGGGGCTGAACCAAAATTGGCCCCAAACCAAAAGTCCACATGGGAGTACTTCTGGCCAAGTATTAGCGGTTGATTAACGATAATAGAAATCAAGTTAGCGATGTCATAGTAACTGACAGATGGACACAGTGCTCGAGACAGGCTAGGACATGACTAGGAAGTCTGGGTCGTGTTTTTTGATCATGTCTTGTATCTGTTTTTATTCATTTTCTTTAGACTTAATAAAGCTAATTAAATGCTTTGCAGTAAGTGATCTAGCAGGAGCTCTCTCTCTCTCTCACTAGGGTTAGTGTGTGTGTATGTGTGTGTGTGTGTGTGTGTGTAGGTGTGTGTGTGTGTGTAGGTGTGTGTGTGTGTGTGTG
>NW_019525369.1:1254824-1255321 GCF_002814215.2 Seriola lalandi dorsalis
CCCCCCCCCCCCCCCCCGTATCATGTGTAACTGTATAGATAAAATAATGACGATAAAGCAGTGCATGCTTTGAATTCCTCAGACACAGCAATTCAGTGTTCTAAGCAGACCGGATGGCAGCAGATGACTAACGCTCATTACAACCATCAGACTTTGGACTTGACTTTGACTTGCAAAAATGACTTGTGACCATCTCTGACACAAAACGTTCCGTTTTAATCCACTGAAAACAATATCAAACAACTCAAGCTAAAAGGTCTCGATGGAGGTCACTGACTGAACTGAAACTGTTTGAAATTTGAAAAAATCATCTGTGATCATTTAGAAACTTGTCTTCTACTTATATGAGAATAATACATGTAATTTACGGACCACCACCACAAATAAAAGTTGGTTGATGTGTTCTGGGGTCAAACCGCTCCATTGCAGTGTTGTAAAGCTAGCACTTTGGTAAGAATAATGACTGTTTAAAATATACATCACGGTCGTACTGAACC
>NW_019525369.1:1255371-1255874 GCF_002814215.2 Seriola lalandi dorsalis
AATTTGAAAAAATCATCTGTGATCATTTAGAAACTTGTCTTCTACTTATATGAGAATAATACATGTAATTTACAGACCACCACCACAAATAAAAGTTGGTTGATGTGTTCTGGGGTCAAACCGCTCCACTGCAGTGTTGTAAAGCTAGCACTTTGGTAAGAATAATGACTGTTTAAAATATACATCACGGTCGTACTGAACCAGAAACACCAGCTACACACAGAACAGCACAGCTATGCTAACCATGCTAAATATGAGAGTGCGCTGTACTCTCACAGCGCTCTTCCCCCTCCGGGACTCTTGTCAAAGCAGGACTTGATCATCCTTTTTCTTCACCTTGACTGGAACCCACCTGTGCTGAATTCAGCTGATTGGACACAAACCCGTCTATAGAGGACAATGTACATCAGAGCAGAAACCAAGCCATAAGCTGAAGGAACTTCCTGCAGGGCTCAGAGACAGGATTGTGTCGGGACACATTTCTGGAGAAGGCAACAAAAAAA
>NW_019525369.1:1255924-1256705 GCF_002814215.2 Seriola lalandi dorsalis
AAGTTGCAAGAAGGAAGAAAAGCAGAAAGGACAGAGACTGCTGCTTTCAGTGTTTGCTGTTTAACTGCAGTAACTTCCAGTTGATGCACCAACAGTTTTTGGGTAATAGCATTTGGCATTTAGCACATTAACAATTAATCAAATATATAATGAACTACAATGAGGTGGTTAGCAAATAGCAAATTCTTGTATTTGTTATTACGTATTACAAGTTGTTATCAACTACAACGGCTTTCGTATTGTGTATGAATATGAAATATAAAATACTTTAAACTTTATGGATTTATTATTGATTTAGTGAACTGATTTAATATCAGCGAAAATCAAGTAATATTTTTTTGTCAATACCGATTTGAGCACTGGTTACTGGTTGGTTACCCGCTTCACATGGGATACACATTCTCACTGTAGTACATACAGACCGGACCTTGGTTGCAATGGTTACATGATGATCATGTGGACTGTACTGATAGCGGCGTACTGGACCATCATCGCCGTGGTTCTTATAATAACTGCTTATTGCCTGGTTAGGTTTAGGCACAAAACTTCTTGGTTAGTTTTAGGGAAAAGTTAGGGTTACAATGAGTACTTCCTCAACATTACACCACCTTTGTTGTCATGGTTATAGTAATAATCGTTAACTTTGTCGAGCTGTCATTGATAAAACAAACAACATAAACTGCAACTTTCACTCTCCTGTGTGATATATCGGGTTCTGTTGACACACCCGTCCACACCGACCTCCTCCTTTTCGCTTTGCTCCTGTCATAATTACTACGGC
>NW_019525369.1:1261755-1265592 GCF_002814215.2 Seriola lalandi dorsalis
ACAGGGTGGTGGCTCCATGGTCTTTTATCAGGCTGTGCTGTACTGGGCCTCATGGGGAAAGGCTTAGCAACCAGATGCTCGTGCTTAGCTCCCATTCCAGATCTGGCTCTAGGTATAGGCCCTTGTCTCCCTGTTCTGGGCCAGGTAGTTTCAATGGTTCCAGTTTTGGTGTTCCATTTGGGGTTTGTTAATCTGTCTTTGTCTGGCCCCTCCCCTGGGATCAATTTGCCTTGGGAGACCCTATCGGGGACTATTGCCCCCAACCGCTCCACCATGTTAAGGTGGTAATTCTTACAGGGTGACTGTCTAAGTGCGATATCCCCATTTGTGTGATCCATCATGTCAAGACTACAGAGACAAAGTGTTTCTGGAGAGAGATTGGAGAAGAAGTTGGAGTTGGCCAGCCAGCAGGAGGCTGTGATGGCAGCATTTCAAACACTTCAGACGACACATTGTTTGCTCCAAACATATGGAACCTTTAAAGGAGTGAATATTATCCAAAACCAGATGTGGATAGTGGACGGGCACGCGATCCTGTATATACTGCACTGGGTGTCTGCATACATGGACACATTCACGTATGTCGCCGCATATGGTCTGCATGTAGCAGAGGACGCTGGTCCATAGAGGCAGAGGAGGATGCTCCTCTTTTATTTTTATATTTTATATATATATATATATATATATATATATATATAGTAATAATTGATTTAAATAAATCATTAACAAATGTCAGTATCATTTATATATATCATTTATTAAGATGCTTCAACAGCGACACCTGCAGAGCAGACAAGGGGGGAAAGCGCAAGCTGTGTGAGGTAGTGATGGCTCCAGCTCCTGCTGTCCTCTTTGGGGCGGGATCTCATATCAATTTAATGTATTTCATGTTTTCTTCATATTAATCATTTATCAGACATAACAAGTAAAATGATGCTCCAAGGAAGGACGCCCTCCTTAACCAATCAACAGCCAGAATACAATAATTACATTGGGCCAATAGCTGTGTTTCCATTGCAGTTTTGCGCAGCACAGTCTGCCTCTCTGTTGGACCTGGCTCCCTGGGGCCTGACATGGCAGAGGCCACAACTTGAATGTGAAAAAAGTGTTTCCATTTCAATTTTGCGAAAAAAATATTGCTGTGAAATAAACAAACACCTCGTGCGAGTCTACGTTTGTGAGTTTTTTCAAATTTCACGTGACTCATTTTTGAGTTTACAATTTCAAATTGTGCATGAAGTAGGTTAATGGAAATGCACTTTCTGATAAATTCCAAATTTCATCTTCATTGAGCACTGTACTGTTGTTGTATTGTGATGAACTGGTGATGGATAGATTCATACAGGAGTAGCATATTAGAAAAAAAATCAATACATGCAAATTGTGAACTCCTTTTAAACACATAACACAAACACATTTAAAAAAATATATTTTATTTAGGCTCTTTCAACAAAAGTCTGAAATTCCTTACATTTCCTTTTTTTCAATTGAGGAGTAAATGGCTACCGCACTCGCATTAGCCAACACAAATGTTAGCTTGTTGTAGCAGCCCTGGAAGGACAAAGCTAACAAATATGGATTTAGACAGAGGTGTGCAGCTGCAGCAGGACGCTGCTGGGGAGTGGCTGGGGAGCGGCGCTCTGCTGTTGCAGCTTTCTGCTTCGCTGACTCAGCTGGACCCACAGTGGGTAGGTGACAGACTGCAGCACTGGCTGCACGGCATGATGGGTGTTCAAGTGAGTCAAGCGAGCCTTTACTTCTGTCCTGCTCTTGATAGACAAGATACAACAACAGGCTTCACAGCATGAAGATGAAGATAATCTCCCAACATGTAAAGTGAGTTCAACACTTCCACAGGAAAACTCATAACACACATCACTGGTGCTGTTTTCACCTTGTGAGTCTGTGTGTGTGCGTGTGTGTGTGTGTGTGTGTGTGTGTGTGTCATCATGGCAAAATGTGGTCCTGGAGACACCTTCTGTAGCAGGAACAACCAATACTTTGGCAGGTCTTTATTCAGTGAGCTGAGTTTAAATATAGGTGTGGTCTGACCCATGAGTACAGAATAATCATGTAATAATATAGTAATAACTGCTGAGTGCTGATGGATTTCATGGTTTTTGTTTTGTTTTTAAATCAGAGGCTGTTGTGTAAAACTCCGTCTGTAAAGCTCTGTGTGTTGCATCCTCTGTCTTTGGACTGACTTATAGAGAGACATCACGTTCACTCCCCCCCGGACGCTGCAGTGAATGGTTTTAAACGTGATCTATATGCGTATTGTATGTTGGAGTACATGAAATGCCTATGACACTGCTCAAGGCGACAGTTTTGGGAGATGAGCTGTGCTTGGAGTGGGTGACCGTTAATGGAAATGAAAGGAAGACATGTTAACAGTAGGGGGCACCAACTCAAGCAACAAACATTTCCCTAAAAGTTTAAAATAAAATTGAAATTAAAATTTAGGCTTATTGCTATTATTGTCTGTTTCTTAACAGACGGTGCTCATCTATTTTATCATTTATATCACCTAATTTTCTTTTTCTATTCCTGTTCTTGTTCCACTTTTTCACCCTCTCATCCTCCTCCTCCTCCTCTGACAGCTTCCTCCTTTTCATTTCTTTCCGTTTCCCCTGATTTCGATCCATCACTGTGTTCACACATTCCTCCTCTTATCTTTTATTCTAAGCTCACGTCTCCTCCTCCTTTTCCTCTTCCTCTTCATTTTTTGGTGTGAGGATTTCCTCTCTAGTCTTCTATTTCCATTCTCTCGTTTCACCTCTTTTGCTTTCAGCCCACTCATCTTTCCTCCAACTTCACGAGGCAGCTGGATTTCTCACAATCGAGAATCCAGCAAGTCAGGCTCTAAACTATCAAGTTATTTGCTTCCAGCCGAGCCACAGTGGTTTGGACCAATCAGTGTCCTACTACGGAGAAACTACCGGCAGCTATGGATATACCTCAGGTGTGATGACATCAGGACGTGACTGTTCGTTAACAACAGCGGCGGCTCCTATAGAGGTTAGTGCAGATGCTGCTATAGCATCAGTCATATCAGAGCTGGAGAGGATGACATCATTGAAAGAAGAGCAAAGAACGGCAGTGGAGGAGGTAGTAACTGGCTCTGATGGTGTTGAAAAGAATGAGAAGGATGCAGAATCTGATTGGTTGAAGTTTGCTCGTGATCAACATTGATCGACAGATGGTTCATCCAATCAGCTGCCACTATTTTTTGAAATGGCCCGTTCTTTTCCAAAACAGTTTTCCAACGAAGCCTTCCAGATGTTTCTGTGTAACAAACCATCTGGAGCGCCAGGTTATTCCTCCGTGCCTCCTTTTATCTCCTTCCCTATTATATGTGTATTTATGTATGTCTGCGTATTGCTTTTTCATTTGTTGTCATCACAGAGCGATCCTATTGGCTACTTGCCTTGTACCCCATCAGGAATTAAATCAATGATTGGTCCAGCAAAGAGAGAGAGAGTCTAGAGACCCATTTCTCAAAGCCTCTCTCTCCCTCTTACTCTCGTGTGTACGGTTCCCCTTGAAACATGCACACACACACACACGCACACACACACACACACACACACACACACACACACACACACACACACACACACACATACACATACACACATACACACACAAACACACTTACGCACACACATGTACACGCCCCTCCATCCAGTTAAAGTGTTAAGTAGCCCACATGTAATGAACTGTCTCTCTAATGAATGAATTAATAATCATGGGAAAAGGGAAAGAAGTTGCAAGAAGGAAGAAAAGCAGAAAGGACAGAGACTGCTGCTTTCAGTGTTTGCTGTTTAACTGCAGTAA
>NW_019525369.1:1265612-1266592 GCF_002814215.2 Seriola lalandi dorsalis
TGGTTCTTATAATAACTGCTTATTGCCTGGTTAGGTTTAGGCACAAAACTTCTTGGTTAGTTTTAGGGAAAAGTTAGGGTTACAATGAGTACTTCCTCAACATTACACCACCTTTGTTGTCATGGTTATAGTAATAATCGTTAACTTTGTCGAGCTGTCATTGATAAAACAAACAACATAAACTGCAACTTTCACTCTCCTGTGTGATATATCGGGTTCTGTTGACACACCCGTCCACACCGACCTCCTCCTTTTCGCTTTGCTCCTGTCATAATTACTACGGCCACTAGAGGTCACCTAGCAACAAAACGTAACTATGGGTCATGATAACCTGCTGCACAGACGACCTATGGGCTCGTTTTTTTAAAGGACAGTCTCCACAGCTCCCAAGCTGTTCTATTTTCAGAAGCACATTACAGCAACACGTGTCATGTCAAATACAATATTATAAAAATATTTTAATTTTTAGTATCAGAGGCACACAGACATATCCATGCTGTGTCTACTTTAATATTCATACATTTGAAAATATTAAAAGTGTAAAGAAGTTTGGCTCGAGAAAAATAATGTGAGTGAATTTCCGTGCGTGCGTGTGTGAGAGAGAGAGAGAGAGAGAGAGAGACAGAGAGTATTTATATACAGTGTTAAACCATTTTAAATGAATCATTAGACTTGTTATGAAAAGCACCGTTTGTGTGCGTATGCATGGATGTGTATTTCTGTATGTGTGTATGTGTGTCTGTGTGTGTTACCATGGCTACCTCAGCTCCATATATTTCCCTACCAAAGCAGCAGGGAGCCTAAGGCTGTCATCCATCTCTCTCTGCAGCCGCTCACTGTGTGTGTTTGTGGGTGTGTGTGTGTCTGTGTGTGTGTGTGTGTGTGTGTGTCTGACCTCCTGATGAACCAGACTCCGATTGCTACACCATCATCCCTCTGCAGCACACATACATACACACACACACACACACACACACACA
>NW_019525369.1:1266612-1268870 GCF_002814215.2 Seriola lalandi dorsalis
TCATTGAAAGAAGAGCAAAGAACGGCAGTGGAGGAGGTAGTAACTGGCTCTGATGGTGTTGAAAAGAATGAGAAGGATGCAGAATCTGATTGGTTGAAGTTTGCTCGTGATCAACATTGATCGACAGATGGTTCATCCAATCAGCTGCCACTATTTTTTGAAATGGCCCGTTCTTTTCCAAAACAGTTTTCCAACGAAGCCTTCCAGATGTTTCTGTGTAACAAACCATCTGGAGCGCCAGGTTATTCCTCCGTGCCTCCTTTTATCTCCTTCCCTATTATATATATATATTTATGTATGTCTGCGTATTGCTTTTTCATTTGTTGTCATCACAGAGCGATCCTATTGGCTACTTGCCTTGTACCCCATCAGGAATTAAATCAATGATTGGTCCAGCAAAGAGAGAGAGAGTCTAGAAACCCATTTCTCAAAGCCTCTCTCTCCCTCTTACTCTCGTGTGTACGGTTCCCCTTGAAACATGCACACACACACACACACACACACAACAACATATACACACACAAACACACTTACGCACACACATGTACACGCCCCTCCATCCAGTTAAAGTGTTAAGTAGCCCACATGTAATGAACTGTCTCTCTAATGAATGAATTAATAATCATGGGAAAAGGGAAAGAAGTTGCAAGAAGGAAGAAAAGCAGAAAGGACAGAGACTGCTGCTTTCAGTGTTTGCTGTTTAACTGCAGTAACTTCCAGTTGATGCACCAACAGTTTTTGGGTAATAGCATTTGGCATTTAGCACATTAACAATTAATCAAATATATAATGAACTACAATGAGGTGGTTAGCAAATAGCAAATTCTTGTATTTGTTATTACGTATTACAAGTTGTTATCAACTACAACGGCTTTCGTATTGTGTATGAATATGAAATATAAAATACTTATTGTGTGTATTAATCACATTTTATCAAAGTTCTTATTTCAATTATTATTTTCTATAAATCAAGTGTTTGTTTATGAACATTTCGTCTTCACTCTCATCTCAATAACAACTTCAAGCACTGACGATGACCAGGAGCTAAAAGCTCTAGAAAAAAAATCTAGTAAGTTTCTTTTGTTTTTTTTTCTCTTTCTTTCTTTCTTTCTTTCCTTGAACAATCCTTTGTTTCCAAGATAAAGACGGAACCTTCAATCAAAACATATTTTCATACATTTTGAGACATGACTGTGATGTCATTTACTGATTGTTTATACACTATAAAAACAGAGAGAGAGAAGGTGAGAGAGATACAGATACACAGAGAGATTCTCTAAAGATGAAAAACTAAAACAAAAAACTAATTTAGGGAAATTTAAACACGTGAAATTAAATATATTGTTTGTTTGATTTAATAGTAGAATTACTTTTCAGCTGTCTTTTTTGTTTTGAATTCTTACATTAATAATGTAATATCTGCATTTGTATATACAGTACATGCGTACAAAATGCATGAACATGAATTTATATATGTGCATATGTGTGTATATATGTGTGTATATGTATAACTAACTATTACTTTAATCTACACCTTTTTTAAGTTGTTGCTATTACGATATGCTGACATAGATTCCTTAAGTTATGGCTGCATAAGCATATCTGTTTTCAGTGAATTATTATTCAGTTATCGTTTATTTCAACTTAATGACTTAATGACAATATTCACCGCCACACACAGTGACAAATTAAATCCTGTGTAGACAGTTTTTCACACCTGAAACTGTCTTCTTTTGTAACATATTTTAAACTTTATGGATTTATTATTGATTTAGTGAACTGATTTAATATCAGCGAAAATCAAGTAATATTTTTTTGTCAATACCGATTTGAGCACTGGTTACTGGTTGGTTACCCGCTTCACATGGGATACACATTCTCACTGTAATACATACAGACCGGACCTTGGTTACAATGGTTACATGATGAACATGTGGACTGTACTGATAGCGGCGTACTGGACCATCATCGCCATGGTTCTTATAATAACTGCTTATTGCCTGGTTAGGTTTAGGCACAAAACTTCTTGGTTAGTTTTAGGGAAAAGTTAGGGTTACAATGAGTACTTCCTCAACATTACACCACCTTTGTTGTCATGGTTATAGTAATAATCGTTAACTTTGTCGAGCTGTCATTCATAAAACAAACAACATAAACTGCAACTTTCACTCTGCTGTGTGATATTTCGGGTTCTGTTGACACACCCGTCCACACCGACCTCCTCCTTTTCGCTTTGCTCCTGTCATAATTACTACGGC
>NW_019525369.1:1268890-1305207 GCF_002814215.2 Seriola lalandi dorsalis
GAGAGAGAGAGAGAGAGAGAGAGAGACAGAGAGTATTTATATACAGTGTTAAACCATTTTAAATGAATCATTAGACTTGTTATGAAAAGCACCGTTTGTGTGCGTATGCATGGATGTGTATTTCTGTATGTGTGTATGTGTGTCTGTGTGTGTTACCATGGCTACCTCAGCTCCATATATTTCCCTACCAAAGCAGCAGGGAGCCTAAGGCTGTCATCCATCTCTCTCTGCAGCCGCTCACTGTGTGTGTTTGTGGGTGTGTGTGTGTCTGTGTGTGTGTGTGTGTGTGTGTGTCTGACCTCCTGATGAACCAGACTCCGATTGCTACACCATCATCCCTCTGCAGCACACATACATACACACACACACACACACACACACACACACACACACACACACACACACACACAGACATACACATGTGGATATGTACGTGCTATAAAACATCCAGTATGTATGAACATGACGACACACACACACAGCAGTGTGAAGATGATGTGTATTTAATGGGATCCAGTTCCTTTTAATCTGCTGCCTGCTGCACAGATGGAAGAAACACGGTTCGTGCCACAATGGAAGAAAGAGAGAGAAAAGAAAGAAAGAAAGAAAGAAAGAACAGTAGAAAAAAGGTATAAAGGTGAATTAAGAGTTTTTCAGGGTGAAGCTAAATGAAGGCAGCTCCTAACAAAATGAAAACAGAGACAAAGAGTCAGTGAATATATGATAGAGAATATGTCAGAACCAGCTTCTTATTGCCTGCAGGGAGCAAGCTGAACTTTTCAACCCTTGCTTTTTCCCTCACTTACTTTCTCTTTGCTTGTTCTTGCTCAAACCTAGAGCGACTGTGGGTCCAGTTGAGATGTTCTCGGCGCCTGCAGCACCACCTGGACTGGATGTAACGTCACTGTGACAAAGTCGTGGCCACTGGAGGGCAGAGCTCCGTGTTCAGAGCCCCTCAGCTCTCCGCTCATGGTCCACATGTTCAGAACATTTACAACTACGCAATAAGAGTAAGGTTAAGATCAACATTACATCAAAGATTAAAAAGAAGGTTGCTTCTAACTTAATTAATCACTGATTTAATGCACCACCCGCTGATGCAAATCAAACACACCCGCCATGTTGTGTGACAGGTGCATGCTGGGTCTGGCTTAAATTAATGCTAAAATTCTGAGGTTGGATCCTTGAGTTGTGACTTGTATGTTCACTTCTGCTGTCAGTGAGGTGGTGCACCACCTTCCTGCTGTTTCTGATGATCCCTGTTGTGACTGCAGCTCATTCGGCTCAGTGTTTCAGGGGCTCAGTGCCACAGAGTCCGAGTGGACCGGTTATAACTGACACGAACAGTAAACGAGCAGAGAAGATGGATTTAGAGCAGACTGTGGAGGACGTCATGGTGACGTGCCAACAGGTGTGTGCAACTGACTGATTGTTGTAACTCACTGTACAGAGAGGAGCATCAAAAGCTACTGCGTTGCCTAGCAATGTAATGTTTTGCCTGTGTTTTGTCGGCTGCAGTCACTGTGGTATTCGGGTGTTTCTATTATTTCGTCCACCACATTTATATCAGCAGGTAGGACGGCTCAACAGCACCACACACTACATCCGCCAAAATGATCACACAGTGAATCAACGCCTGAATCTACCAACTGAACATTATAACCTTCATGAAGGAGGATTTATTTTAAGGACTGTTGTATTAGACTACATCACTTTTAGCGACATGTTCCTAATAAACTGCTAACTGAGTTTATATTTGTAATCTGATGAATGTACAGTGCTTGACTGGAATTTACTGGTTGGTCTTGGTGCAGTATAAACCTGCATATACGAGATGTTCTTTGATTTATTGTTTTATCATATTCTTACTATTATCACCATATAACACCAGAGCTTTAGTCATTTTAATTGACTGACTTTGTACTTTTATCTGAATGCATTTTTACACAAGTAGCACTGCTTTTACTTTCCACTGCTCCTGCCACCAGCATTACCCACAGTTTGAAGTCTGAAGTTTGGCTTTCAAAATGAAAACACTGTCATCATACAGACTTTTTTGTGTTTGTTAACAACAACCCCAACACTTACCCCAACCCTAACCCTAACTTCATCTGGTGGCAGAAAGTGACAGTTGGTGGTGTCAGTTTCCAACCAGAATATGGATAGATCCTTCTCCAATTATTTTAATGGTTCCCCAGCAGACGGTTAAGTAAGTGAACAGTGAGGGAACAAGTTCTGGATCCACGGCTCTCGCCCTGTAAGACATCCTCAGTCATTACATTGTAACACACTATGTGGTTTCAAGGCTCAGCTAAGTTTGTGTTCAGTCATAGTGTAAAGTGAAACTGTAATATGTAATTATTATTATAATTTTACCATCTGCCCCATTCATTCATTAAATGCTTGCATAAACACTGAGTTAAGTTATAGCTAAACTCTTTGAGCAGTTTGGTTTGCTTACATGCTACTTCTGCTTATTAACATTGCTAACAATGCTAATGTTGGTCAATGGTGTTTACCATTATGTAATAGCCTATACTTAAAATGCTAGCTTTGTGATTGCTGCTGTTACTGATTTACTGTTACTAACTGCATTATTGATTTTGTGTTTGTGTGTGATAAGCAGTGGAGATTTCATCAGTCCAGTCTGTTCCTTTAACATCTGCATTCAGCTGCAAGGGGCATCGGCAACTGTCTTTTTTTCCTTCCTCCAACAGCACAACAAGACTTCTTTTTTTTTTTTCCTCATTCCAGGATCTTGCTCCTTTCCCTGCACTTGTTTCCTTTGTTTTTTCTGCCACCATAATGTGCTTGTGACGTCCAAACTGGCTACAATACATGGCTACAATAAGTGCAATCAAAAAGGATATAACTTTTTTTTTTTAGTTTGCACTGGATTTTTCAGTGCAGAATAAAACATACACATTTTTTTTATTTTTTATCTTACACCAGGATTCACTGAGGCAAAGCAGCTTGCATGTAGCATGCAGTAGACAAGAAGATTTTCTCATTTTTGTTAAGTAGAAATTTAACACCACCTTTATTTTCTTATCCGTAACTTCTTACCTGGACTCCATTCACTTTGTTTAAAAAACATTCATGTAGAAATGTGCTTCCAGTTGAAACTAAGTCCATGTGAGATGGGAGACCAGTCTGGTTAATATGTCTGTGCAAGTTCTCATTCGTCCAGGTCATTGTTATCTCTTTCTCAGATTAAATCGAAGGCAACTGGACTTGTATTTGTCTGTGGAAGACGTTTCGCCTCTTATCCAAGCGGCTTCATCCGCTCCTAGTCCGCACTAGTCTGACCAAGAAAGTGGAGTAGGACCCAGGTATTTAACCTCTTGTGGGTGGGTCCACCAAGGTACCTGTGAAAGTACTGGTTTCACCTGACCATTGTTGTGGTCTCATGTGGACGACCGTCGTTAGGGTCAGGTGACCCTGTTGTTGTCCCGTGTGAACGACAGTCTGGTTAATAGTTATGTAACCCTTATTTCTTGGTTGGTAGTGTTCTCCAGTCTCTGGGCTTTGGGCTTCCAATTTTCTTTTAGTTGTCATCAACAGCTGAAAAACACTGAAAACACTTTCTGTGTTGACAGTGGATTACCGTCTGACTAGATTTCTCAGATTACCTGTGTTACCTTTCAAAGCCTACCTCCACCCTCCCCTGGCCTCCAGTGGATGATCTTAACACATGTAACACAATCTGCTCAGTCACTATTTTGTTATTTGCCATACAAAGTTGCAAATGTTGCTTCTTTTAATATGCAGCTTGGAAGCTTTTATGCTTGCTGCTGATTTTTCTCATTGAGTTATCAAACTTTACTCGGTGGAACTTGGCAGACGATCTTTAACAAATTCTACTGTGAAAAACTTTAAATTCCAAACTTTATGAAATCCAACTTCGGTAACAAAACAGTAACACCTCCTGCCTCACAAGAAAACTGACAAACCATAACTGACAAATATATAATTAACTCCATGGAAATTTGCAAACCACTAACAGGTGGTTAAATCTGTCAATCAGGGCAGAGAGGCGGGATATTCTATGAATTATAAATCCAATAAAGAATCCATAAAATTAAATTGATCTGTGAATTAGCAGACAGAGTGAGGTAATGGTGATTAGTGTGTTCAGCATGGCAGAGCTAATTAGAGCAACAGCTGCTGCATGTGTGTGTCTCTGTGTGTGTGTGTGCGTGTATGTGTTTGTGTGCGCGTGTCAGCGAGTGGATTGATGGTTTCTGGTCTTTCACTTCAATTTCCTTCTCTTCTGACATGTCAGACGCTGTAAATCAGCAGTGCACACACAAACACACACACACACACACACACACACACACATGCACACACAGACACCCCATCTGTGCATAGGGCTTTAGAATTTACAGCCGACTGTGTGTGAGTGTTTTTTTCACTCTAATTATTTTCCTATTCCACTTTACAGCATCCTATATGGTAATATTATAGCTGTATGATATAAAACAAGTTTCATGTAGTTTCGTCATTGAATATATCAATATTGTAACTGTCCTATGTTTCATGGAGCCTAATAACAATCTTGCACAGTGTTTTCATGTTATTCTTATAATTGAGTTTGGTTTAGTGTTTTCTAATATTTGTGTCGGATAATGTGCAGCTCACATTTTACTGCTTGTGATTTTCCAGTCTGCAGTGCTCCACAACATCCAGACACACAGTACACACAATAATGTGATTACAGATGCCATAAAAATAAAAGTTTGTTTGGCATCTAAATTACAGAAAAGATCCCAAGAGGGACTATAAATATCAACTTTCTCCCTATCTCACTTTTTATGCTTCATTGTATTTATTTCTTTCATTTGCTCCCTGTCCTATTTCCACCACACACACACACACACACACACACACACACACACACACACACACACACACACACACACACACACACACTTATTTAAAGGAGTGTCTGGTATCAGAATTATTAAAACGGCAGAGAGGAACATGTTAAATATTATGACTGTTGTACATGGTCTTCCTCACTGTCCTTTAATTTCTTCACACACAGTCATATCAAATACTCTGAATATAATCTTTGATAGAGGAGATCATCTGTAAAGAATCAGTTACCGTGGTGATGTAGTGCATCGAAAATAGTCAAAATTTTGATGCCAAGAAGTCAAGGTTAAAAAATGAGGTTGATAGTTAATTTACCTTTCATCATATTTCAAGCACTGTTGACCAAAGACAGAGAGCCCCAGTTTGAGTCTCTCAAGTATCAATCAAGCAACAACTTCAGAGGCTGAAAAATGAAGCGAACACTGAAGTGCCAAAAACTGCAGTTGTTCAAATGGCCACTTGAAGCTGGTGCCAAGAGTGAGTCAATTCCCATAAACACCCATTTTAAAGGTCTCATATTTTTTTCCTCTCTGTGTTTTATTTGAAGTGTTGATCCAGAAGAAGATATATTTGTGCCCTAGTAACAACAGGTCAGTGAGCCAATCAGAAAAGAGGAGGCTCTGAGCCTCTCCTCTGATTGGCTGACTGTTTTCTGAGTGATCCAATAAATATACAGCAGATTTCAGGTAAACACTCAGAGAAACCAAATCCTGCAAGGTTGGATGGTGGGTCCAGGTGGGCGGGGCCTGGGGCGTGGCTGAGAGAGGTGACTGCTTTGTTGTGACATCATAAAGTTCCAGAAGTCCTGACGGCTGGTTTTAAGGCTCAGTGTCTGAATACAGGCTGTGTGCATTTCTCTGTGGACTGAGGCTTTGATACTTTCACAGTATTAATATAGAACCTAGACCTGATCTATAATCACACTACACATGGACAGAGACCTTTAGACTATATGGACCTTTAAAATGTCCAACTTTAGAGCAGAAATAAACATGTTTACAACCTGGTACTAAAAATGGTTTTGGTCTTTACAGCTAATTTCTGCACAGGGGTGAATTTTTATACAACTCATCTGTTTACATTTTATTAAGGTGTAAAGTTAAGCATAATTGAGGGCGTGGCCTCTTTGAACGACACGTAGGTGAGTGTATGTCTCAGCTCCACAAACGCCCCACCTCTTTGTCCATTTTTGGATTAGCTGGGAGTTTGGGGCGAGGTCGGGCACTGCCGAGCTCACGCTGAGCTTCAAAAACCGCTCTTCAGACACCTGTGTGTGAGGTCACAGAGGTTACGTCCATCTTCATTTACAGTCCGTGGTATTGATGTGTGTGGGCTTGTTGTTTTATTCTGATGGGGACTTAAACCCAAGGTCCCACCAGGTGTTGTCCCAATAGTGTTGTGTTAATGTGACGAGTATCATATATGCCCTATATTTACCTTAATGATACAGCTGCCCAGTGCTCACTCAATAAAGTTCAAGCTAAAACTTAATTCATTCTGAAAGATTTTTTCATGCCAAAGACACTCTGTACAGCCTACATAGTAATGACGTACATTGCTGCAGAAATATGCAATGTTGATTAAATATGTATCTGACACACTGAAATAAGCTGTCACTCCTAAATCTGTGTTTGTCAGCTGCTGCTGTGGTAACTGCTTTCTGTCTGAAACTACCTTAATATCTGTTTCTTTAAAATTCATCTTAAAATGTATGTATGTATGTTAACATAACTGTTGCCCCTACTTAATAAGTAGGGCAACAGTTAATAAGACTGTGCGGCTCCCTAGTTTCATAAAAATGAAACTCAACAGTAAAAAGGATTTCACACTTGTCTTGTCTGTCTGCTGAAAATCAGAAAATACAAGTGGAAAATACAGTGCATTCACAAAGTATTTTTTCCACAGTTTGTTATGTAGCATGCAGCCTCATGTTGCAACATGTGATAGTTCAGTTTTTCCTTTTTTAATACATTTACAAAAAATTCTAAAATTCAGTTTTCTTTGTCAGTATGGGATATAGAGTGTAGATTGATGAGGTAAAAATGAATTTAAGCAATATCAGCATACGGCTGCAACATAACAAACATGTGTATTGTAGGCTGCAGCTGCCATCAACAACGTGTCAGCAGAGCACCACTGAATAATGTGCAGTCTGAACTTCCTCAGTCGTCCAGGTCATGGTTATACACGAGTTGAATTGAGGGCAACTGGACTCGGTTGTAGATCTCATCCAGGAGGCTTCGTCACTTTTTCTTCTTCAGATTTAATGTCGACCTAGATACGAAAAAAAAAAAGAACTTTCTAAATGCAGCTAAGTTACAATTAAATTCTAAGTTTGAGACAATCTGTGAATGTGACAATTTCTCTTTAATTACTTATACCTGCTGTTTAAGAATGAACGGTTCTCGTATGAAGTCCACTGCTTGTATTTTCAGACACCAGAGGTTTAGTTGTGGCTCTGAGAGCTCAACGCGCTGCGACGTCATTAAACTCATGTGAACAGACGAAACACAAACAACTTCAGAAAACACCTTCATCAGTGTGACAACACATGAGCTGCAAATACTCACGGCACAACGGAAGTGTTTCCTTCGCCGCAGAGAGCAACGGAGTATTTACAGGTACAGATTACAGCTGTAATCAGTGACTCATTTATTCTTATCAATGTGAGAGGAGATGGAGAGAGAAAGTGTGTGTGGTCCCTCTCGCTGTGCCAGCTCTCAGCCTGCAGTTTGTCCGTCATTACCAAAAAGACCACACACACACACATGCGCACACACACACACACACTGCAACGACCTGTAGCATATCTACCAGTCATCTGCAGAGACTGAAACAATACAAAGTGTGTCGGAGACTGAGAGATGTGTGTGTGGAAATCAAACAGTAGAATCTCTGTGACTCCACTGTGACCCCTGCAACCATCACCACGGTGACCAACAGGGTCAGCCGGATAGAGGTCAACCAGAGGTCAGCAGACTGATCCCTCTCTCTCTCTCTCTCTCTCCCTTCTTCTGTGTCTTCCTCTCTTCTTTACTTTGTCTGTGTCTCGGTCTCTCTTCATATCCTTTCTCTTACACACTGACCTGGTCAAGAGGTCAAAGTTCACCCTGACGTCACTGTGACCTTGCTCTCACTCTCTCTGTCAAGTGAACAAGCTTTTATTGTGGAATACAGACAGTCCAGTATGCAGAATAGAATAACCATTTAATCTGAGCCACAGAGCCAAGCTTTTTTTTTTTTTAATAAATTCTAGTTTTAAGAAAAATAATGAGAAACCCAGGAGCTGGTTTAAAGAACAACAACAGCCTAATTTTACAACCTTAATTTTCTTTTGCACTGTTCACATAGTGACATAGAGTCTTGCTGGCGTATGATGATGATACTGGACATTTTTCCAACAAAATTCATATTGCTTCTGCTCAATTTTTTGTCTGCTTTGCTTTAAAGGTTCAGGATCAGACAAATCCGTCAGTCCCTCCCAAACTGTGACAAACGTCGTGTTTTACCGTTTAGCATCACAGATTACTTCTCGTTCATCCGACCTGCGTGAGCCAGCGTCAGCGGGTAATCCATGTGGTTAAACCCAGAGCATCCAACTGCTCCACGGCGAAAAGGCACCGCTGGGATTCGAACCCAGGATCTCCTGTTTACTAGACAGGCGCTTTAACCAACTAAGCCACGGCGCCGGTGTCTGTCTCAGTTTGTGTTCGTCTTCTGTAGTGAAATAGAGCTGTACGTGGTACGTGCCGAATGTGCCACAGTTACATTCACACAGCGCCTCACTAAGCAGTACAGCAGTTTACAGTATCATAGAAAACTGGGAAACCAGCAAATATTCACATTTGAGAAGCAGCTAATCAATTAATCAACTAATCTTTTCAGCTTCAGATCACCGGTTGGTTCCTGGGTGCCTGAGGAAATGATCAAATTCTGTGTAATCTCTTATTTAACATTTCTCTCATTAGTCAACAAGACCAGGTCAAAACCTAGTACAAGGCTGAACCGCTTATGGTCAAATCCTGATTTTATAACACAGAATCAGCAAACACAGAAAGTAAAGGCGAAGACTGAGCTGTGACTCCAGCTGTATTTACTGTAGCACGATCACTCAGAGAGAAAGTTAGAAGAGACGGTCTTACGTAGTCTCTCACACAGATCACAGCCTCCGTCTGGGATTCACAATAGTTTAGCTTTTATTTTGTGGGTGATACCACAACATTTCTTTTCGATTCATTACCAAGTAACACAGGGCCACAACCACTGATATTGATACCGATAGTTTTTATCATTAAAAGCAGCTTGTGTATTTTCATGTAGGGGAGAGCAGTGTCATGATTTATGAGGTATATTCATCATCAATGGGCTGAATCTTTATACATTTTAACGATCACTGAATGATTTGCCAAAGGTTATCAATGATTTTAACGCTGGTAGAATTTATACCTGCTACCTGTGAGACCTGGGTTTGATTCCCAACTGAAGAACGGATGTACAAGTGAAGCAGAACAAAAAGTGGCTTCATTCATTCATGCAACACTTTGTAAAAAAGTGCTAAATGGATGAAAATACTGCTCTTTCGTGCAACATTCATGTTGGGCATTTTTGCCTTTTTCCTAATGCGACAGGGACAGAAAAGCTGTGAGAGAGAGAGAGAGAGAGAGGGAGGATGACATGCAGCAAACAGCACACGCTGGATTCGAAACCCAGGCCATTGCAGACAGGATTAAAATCCGACGGTACGCAGTCTGCCAGTTGAGCCACCAAAGCACTTCGCAACTGCTTTTATGAGCTGGAATGGAGCGGGTGCGCTGTGCTGTGCGCCGCGGAGCAGTGGCAAAGAGTGGGATCAACTTGTGTTCACAACAATATAGAACATGGTTTGCACCGACAGTTCTGCCCTGAAATGAGTCCGACACAGAGAGAAACTGAAACTGGCATCCGTCCTAATGACGCTAGAATCGATCTTCAAAAACGAGATGCAGTAATGGCTCTCCACTCCTGTGCGGTTGGCGGGGTCACACCATAGTGACTGCTTCACGACTCCAGGTGCGGTTATGTGACTCCTGCACCAAAGAACCGGTTGCTCAGCAGATACAATCTACAAATGTGATCAAACCACCAATGTTCTGGTGTATTTGCTCTTGTTGCTTTAGGACACTAATGCTAACTATTTGCATTTCTACAGGTGTTGGAAAGAAAACAAAGCTGATGCAAAAAAAAAACAACAACAAAACAAGCAGGACATTCCTGAATTTACCTGAAAATACTTGGTGCTGATGTTGATTGTTACTTTGGCAAAGCGTTTCATTACACACACACACTTACAATAGAATAGATCATTTACTCCCAGCAATAAACTAAATGCCATTTGGTTACCGATGGTAATTGTGAATTTGTGTATGTGCCGTACATTAAAATCTTCTAAGTCTTTTTAGCTAAACTGTTCTGCACCATTAAACTCACTTGCTAACTTACTCTTGATATTAGCACTCATTCGCAATTCTAACACGCTGTTGATATTTAAAACCCCTATTTTGCATTTCAAGGTCCATCAGTTTAACAAATACAGTCCTATTCAAACGAAGAGACGCACCTATATCTATGGAAGCCTAAAGGGACCATATTAGAATGACTTGAAAGTGAAAATGTAATTTCTCAGTGTCATTCTGCTTTTCCACATATGTACTGCATGTGTTATTTCAGTAAAAATTCAAATGAACCGTCCACTTTGCATTTTTATTCTCACATACTCCTATGGGTGCTCCATGACCACAGTAAAATGAAAAGAGTGGACAATCAGTACAAATGATTTTCCATTTGTGCAAGTAATATTCAAGACACAATTCAAATTCAAATTCAATAAAATGTCAGCACGCTCTTTTGGGGTCAAAATAAAAAATGGAAATGCAACCTGTCAGTCCTCTCATCACGGCAGGTAGGAGGGACACCATTGGCTACCTAGCAGACTTCCCTCTCTAGCACTACCAGTGTAGTAGTTGCCAATCAGGCTGATCATTTCTTTAGATATTAAAAATTGCATTTTAATTTTAATTGTGACTTTACCTGCATTAATCGAAAATCAAGTTACATTGTTTATATTCACGTTTGAATACTGTAAACTGTACAGTGGGGTACAACTTATTGTTATTATTAATGTCAAAAAATGTTTCCAGTTTCATTTTAATATGGTCATTAAACACCAATATGAGTGCGTGAAAATGAAAATGTAATTAAGATTATTGCATTTTCATTTGAACTTTTACTCAAATAACACAAACATAAGTGGTAAATTATTGGCCCAGGGACTGTTGCCTGCTTTACCAGGTTAACGATCAAGCATTATTCATTAAATATGAATAGGTACATGAGTAAATACAATCAACAAACAGAAAGTGGCGTCTTATTGCAACTGCTGTTCGAATCAGTTCATGGGCACAAAATAATCAAAAATACATGTTTTCAGTGGAATTTATGTTAGTTCAATACAGTCCTTTATTTCAATATTGCAAAAGTAGCCAAAAATCTCACATTTTTCTCATAGCTCACTCTATCGAAACTCAAATTTTGAGGTTTTACAGGTGCTGGTGAGTCCAAGTCACAATTTCCGTTTGAGCTTCAGAGCATTAAATGAGCCTGGAGGACACTCTGGAACCTGGAGTGCTTGGACACAATAATAAAATCATGGCGTGTACCTGTGATATTTTACTTTTCTCAGGAGATACAGTATGTCTCCTCTAATTTCAGCAACTTGTCAGCAGTTTAGCTGACATAGCTCATGTAACTATATGAATCAAATATATGAAACGTATGAATGTGAATCAGTGTTCTGCTTGGTCCACCTCCTCTGCATCAGCACAAGTATTAAAAAAGGTTTTATTCTTTTTCTTCACCTGTTACACAGATCACACACATCAGCGCCTCATGCTCCCACAGTGTGTCACGGAGCAGCTCATGGAGACGGAGCCTGTTTTTGTGAGTGAAGTCAGCAGCTGCATAAGAAGGCAAAGACAGCTCTTTCCCATTCAAATGAGTGTTTCCTCAGCGGTACAAAGTTTGAACTGAAAAGTCAAATCAGCAGGCAGCACGTTTGCATCTGCCACCTATTGTCTAGTTTGCATGACACTCAGCAAACAGAGATGCTGCTGAGGGGTGGAGGGGTGGAGGGGGGGTGAGCAGGACCTCTCTCTGTGTAAGGAAAACACTAACAGGGGGCTGTGGTAGCTCACTGCTACAGTGAGTACCATTAACAAGAATCACTGCAACATCCCAGGTTCAAATCCAGCCTGGGCAAAGAGGTGGGACGTGTGTGGAGCCAAGTTGTTGTTATTTAAGGTGGGCTTGTATAGTCATGCATAGTCAGTGTAATACCTGCGGTAGATTCAGATCAGCGCACTGCCCGTTAGGAGAGGCCGCAGGGAACGTGGCACACGAGCACAGTGATATGTTGCTGCGGGCGGCGCCAGCAGAAAAAAAGATGCTTTTATAAACTCCCGCCGAAACAATCCAATATCCGTTTAAATGTGCGCTTCATGTAGAATGTTTTCAGCATGTTGCCCTCCCATCAAAACAGCATTTTCATTCGGTACTACATTTTTCTTAACCGCTTTGCGACAATATTCCTACGCGCAAGTGCACCTACAGCGCGCCACACCACAGCCGCAGGTCACCTGAGTGAATCAGAAAGAGCAGAACTTCACTTTGATTTGACAAGAGGATAAAGTGCTGAAAATACTCTACATGAGGCTACGTTTAAACAGATATTGGATTGTTTTGGTGGGCGTCTTTTAAAAGTGTCTAAAACAGGTTTTTTTTTTGTGCTGGCCCCGTGCACAGCAACACATCGCTCTGCTTCTGTGAGGATGCTCGTTACAATGCCCGAGAGGCCATAGGAGGCGAAATGAGGAGATAGGACCCCAGGGTGATGCTTTAAAAAAAAAAAAAAAAGGTTTTTATTTTTTATTTTGTCACATGGCACCGTGGAAAAATAGTCTGTCCATCACCTTCCAGCCCAACAGGATGAACAGACTGCTTGCCCTATATGAGGTTCTGTTCAGCTATTAGGACGGCATATACTATACCATCTCAGGGTAAGTTAACACATACATTTCCTCTCACCATATCAAGATTTATATTTACAATAAAACAACTACCTATGTATATATATATATATATATATATATAAGACAGGCTTGGTAAGTTACAGGTGAACAGCCCTGCGTCCTTCCTACAAACACCTGACCCACGCATCTACACATATCTGACAATCAATAAATACATTATTAAAATCCCACCTTTGTGTTTTATTTACCCTGCTGCACTTCAGTTACTCATGTGCTCACATATAGAAATACTAATCATAGTAATACTTACTATTGCGGTGTGGTTACGGCGCTCCGTCGTTACAGCGCTCCTGTCTGCTTCTCTAGACCGGCAGCGTGCTGATCTGAATATTCTGCAGGTAACGCACAGACCGTGCACGACTACCTCACACAACCCCACGTCAAATAACCCGAACTATCACCTTAAGCCCTAATAAACTTAAAACGAGTGAGGGATATATAACATTTTAACATGGGGTTCTATGGGGATTGACTCACTTTTGGAGCCAGACTCTAGTTTCGGCACTTCTATGTTGGCTTCATTTTTCAGCCATGGAGGTTGCTGCTTGGTAGAATACTGCTGAGGTTGGCCAGACAGTCCAGGCTTCAGGTCAAGGTGGACCTGTAGCATTTTTGGACTTGCTGCTTTATGGGCTCAGTCCAGAATGGTACGATCCGCCAAGATGTCACCGAACCCCCACCACTGATTCCTGCCACTGAGCACTAGCTCTACTTTCAAGTTTCCTGACAACTCAACATCTGACCCCTGGCTGTTGGAAATTTGTTATTTACATATTGGAAAAAATCTATTGAAATTATTTCACTTTTAGAAACAATCAACTGGCATCAGAGTTTCCATTAAACCAAGAGTAAGAACAAAAGGAGAGAATGTGAGCTGGAGAGGAACCACTGTCACATCTGTCTGACCTCTGACTGGAAACATCACCTGCCACAGAGACTATAGCTTTCTTTCTTTCTTTCTTTCTTTCTTTCTTTCTTTCTCACTCCTCCTCTGCTCTCCATTTTGAATATCAGGCATTTTCTCCGTTTTATTGAAGCGAGTGATCAGAGGGAGAGGTGAGACGGAATGGGATTTCTTGTCATCTGAACAATGTTTTCATTGTGTGCAGGATGGAAGAAGAGAAGGAGGAGAAACGGAGAGGTAGAGGAGGAGAAGGAGAAGATGAAGACAGAGTCGAGGGAGGAGGAGTGAAGTGGAGTACATGGTCAGGTCAAACACTGCGTTTTCGGGTGAAACTAAGTTCACATTTCCATACAGCTCATGGTGTGCTTGTGCGTGCACGCGCATGTGTGTGTGTTGTCTCCACTGGGGCGGGTGACACCAAATTTGTAACCAAGCTGCGCCAACAGATGGAGCTCCTATTGTCGCAGCGTATTCACAACCCTCCCTCCCCCCATCACACACACACACACACACACACACACACACACACACACACACACACACACACATTATGGGAATAAAGTACACAAGCACCAAGACTGGCAACCTCCTGGGGTTAAAGTGTGTATGCACACACACACACACACACACACACACACAGACACACACACACACACACACACATATAAACACACACATCAAAACCAATCACCGACAAGGCCTCTGCAAGCATGCGTTCATACTTATGCATACTGTATACACACACTCACACAAGCACACACACAAAAACATGCACATACACACACAAATTGTTTTCCACCAGTTAACTATCTGACACACACTAGAGAGGTGTGTGTATGTTTGTGTGTGAACAGAAATTGAACCCTTGAACTGTGTTTAACCCTCTCTCTCTCTCTCTCTCTCTCCCTCTCTCTCTCTCTCTCTCTCTCTCTGTTGTTCTGTCCATCCTTCATCTGGCCTTTGTGGTTGCTTTCCTTCTTCCTCTCTCTCTCTTCCTGTTTCTGACACCTTCATTTGTTTTCATCTGTCTCTTATCCTCTCTCTCTCGCCCTCTCTCTCTCTTTCTCTCTCTCCGTCTCAGCGGGACATAAACTGGTTTCAGGTGCTTTCAGATCAGAGCTACATTTAGTGGCTACACTGCCATATGTGTGTGTGTCTGTGTGTGTGTGTGTGTGTGTGTGTGTGTTTGTGTGTGTGTGCAAATTTCTTGCAAAATAGAGGTTAACACGTAAACACACCTGCACACACACAGATCTGTTATGCTGGAATAAATGGAAGATCAGATATTAAATTGAAATATTAATGTAAAGCTTTTTGGTGGTAGAATAATATTCATGTCCTGTTTCATTTCAGTTATTTATTTCATTTATTCTAATTATTTAGACATTGTGCTTTTACCATAAAACATGAAGACAATGCATTTAAATACTATATTCTAAAGTATTTCCATCCCTTCACTTTCTAAACACTTTATTGTGTTCTCGATTTCATTTTAAATGGATAAAATGGTTTGCATTTTTGTGCATCAATCTTCTCTCCATAACCCATAATGACAAAGTAAAAATGTGTTTTTATGATTACTAGGAATGTATTTATTTGTGGTCAGGGGCGTAGGGCCGTGGCCAGGGAGGAGGCCAAGAACCCAGCGGTCAGTGTAACAGAGATTCAGGAGAGTCAGCAGAGATGGGAAAACCTGCTGGAAGGACGCCGGCGCTCATCACCTGCTTAATGCCATCCCTATGTGGTGAAGCTTGGTGGAGGTGGCAGCATCATGTTGTGGGGCTCCTTCTCAGCTGCAGGGGGAGAGAGGCTGGTAGTGCACATTACCTGAGACTGGGGCAGCGATTCACCTTTCAGCACGACAATGACCCGAAGCGTACAGCCACGACAACGCTGGGAAAGCTTTGGGACGAGTCTCTGACTGTTCTTATGCCCAGACGTGATAGATGTTTAAACAGGAAATATAAAGGAATTTTATTTAATTATCAGTTTATTTGAAACCATTATACACATGGAGATTTACCTTGTTTAAATAAATATTAAAATGAAATAAAAATTAAGAGTTTCATAGTCATTATAACCTCTTATGTTTTTATAATCTAAACAGATTTGTTTTATTTGCGATATTCCTCTTCATTATGTCGATATCATTTCACTCTTCAATTCTTCTTCTTCTTGAATTATAATAATAGCAATAATAATAATGATAATTAATGATAAGTTAAACACATTTTCCTCTAATAGTAGCTCAAAATAAACAACAATTATTATTATTATTATTATTATTGTTATTATTATTATTATTATTATGGCATAAAATTAATTGTGTAATTGCCTATTCTGAAGTTCTGATACTGGGAAATATGTTTGTCTTATTCATATAATTTTTTATATAATAATTTAATATTATTTTACTACTAATGATAATAATAATACATGTTGTAATTGCTGTAATTGCTTATTTTAAATATTATTATGATTACTATTAATCATTATCATCATTAGAATGATTATCCAAAAATTAAAACTCAAATTAATAAAAGAATAAAATAACCTTGGCCCAATAATCATATGTTGGTAAGTAATTATTTGTATCTTTAGTATAAATACTGTACTATTAGAATTATGGTTATTGTCACCGGTACAATTAACTGTTTTATGATTATCCTCTAAATAGTTTTCTTAGTAGAAAAAAAAATTAAACAAAATACAATATTCAAATAAAAATTTTTTCGTGTGTTTTCATTAAATCCAGGGCATTTTACACATCGATTAATCATTTCTACCATGAAGTTCATGATTTAGAGAGCAGCTTCTGTTTCACCCTCTGTGTGTTACACATTTTTACGTATTTCTAACATTTCTTCTTTTCCTTTTCCTGTTTGTGTGTGTGTGTGTGTGTGTGTGTGTGTGTGTGTGTGTGTGTGTGTGCGTGCATGTGTGCAGGACCTTTTGGGAAGTCAGCAGCAAAAGATTGTTTCTTTCTTTTTGTGGTGATAAACACACACACACACAAACACCTACACACACACAAACACTTACACACACCTACAAACACACACACACACACACACACACACACACACACACACACACAAAGTGAACGTGCTGTGAACTCCTGAACTGAACTTGAACTGGCAACTGGGTCATCAAGAGGGTAACTGGGGTCTCCTTCACCCAACACACACACACAAACAGACACACACAATATGTACCTCCACATCATGAGAGTGTGTGTCGTATTGTTATGTGCATCTGTTCATTTAACACCTTGTTACAGTCATTATTAAAACACTGAGTGTGAGTGTGACAGTTCTATTCCACATTATTCCCACAAAGGGGAAAAGGCCTGCAGCCGCTGAGGTCACCTCCTCTGTGTTCCACTGCGGTTTAACACAACCGCACACTTTACATTCAAACACATGCACTAATCACACCTGGTGTTTCTCAGGCTGGATTCTCTCATTCTAGAGTTCAATATCTTTAATTAAGTTCATTTAATTAGTTAATTAATTCTTTTTTGCAGATTGAAGACATTTTTGAATCGGCAGTTAGATCGTTGCAGTGGCACTAATTTGCTGAATAAATGGTGTAAATGATGCAGGAAAACACGACGTGTGAAAAAGATAAAACAACAATGGACTCTGAGGTGGTGGATTCCATTGAAGTGAAAAGGCTTTGACAAAGTGACAAGAATATTATTCAACAGAGTACAGTACAATACCTTTACCAGGTCTAACTACAGACTCATTGAATTGATACTATAAACAAAACAAAAAAAAATGTTATTCTCCACAATTGGAGGATGTATCACATGACTATTGTATTGGTCTGCATTACACCTTCCAGTGAAAACAATGAATCTCCAAATTTGATCATTTAGAATTTTTCAATAAAGGAAAAATTCTAAATATGAAAGCAGGAAAGCGGGCCTGGTCTGTGACAGGGTGCTTTTGACAGGACAGCGACATCTCATGCTGTTATTGTGTGTTCACCCTTTTAAGAGTTCCAGTCTACTTCATTTTATCCACTGATATTATTATAACTTGGAATGTATTGATCATTTTATTATTTTTTTTCATTCATTCATTCAGTGAGTTTATCCTAAAAATACAAACCGTTTGTGATATTTTCTTCCATATTTTACCTGTTGTGTGATCATTAAAATGAGAATCTGTAAACTTGGTTATATTCTATCCTTTTTAATTCCTAATTTCCCTTTTTAATTTTTTTTTTCATCCTCTTTTCTTTCTCACACACCTTCACCTGCCTGCTCTGCAAACACACTCACACCTACAGAAATAGAAAATAGAAACTACATTTCTATACAACTAAACAGCAAATACATTTCACAACATAATTGCAACTGGATTACCTTTTCTATTTATATAATGAGGATATATTGTTCATGTATGTGGGGAGTCACAGATATGTTGATACTGATATGTTTGTTTTCCACCAAAATATCAGAGTTTGCAGTACAATATCCACTCATAGTGACTCCAGCATTATTAGTATTTTTTATGGTTTTGTATAGCACTTGATTAAGATTAGGCAAAGATCCTGGTCTAGTTTAATACAGAAAACATCAAGATACAGCCTCTTTATTTACAGCATATCCTTCACCAAAGTGCCTTTTTTGTTTAAATCTAACCACGGAACTGTGGATGTGAAACCTGGTCTCTGGTGTGACGCTTCAGTACTCTGTGTGTCCACCGTCCAGGTATAAAATGCAGATTAAAAAAAAAAAAATATTGCCTGAAAATATAATCCAGCCAGTGATCACTACGAAACATATTTGCTGTTGCGGTTTAGTACAGAAACAATTTCCAGGAGACAGGGTCGCCCATACGGACACTGTTTCACGCACGTGCACGCGCCGTTCATTTTTCTCTCTGGTCTAAAAAGGAAGTGATCGGTCACTGGCCGAGGGGAGTAGACAGTGAACTCCCTCCGAACTCTGACCTCCCCATGACCTTTGAGAAGAGAGGAGATTAGAGGAAGAGGCACAGGAGGAGGTTAAGGTATGGTAGGCAAAGAAAGTGGAAGAAAAACTGCGGGGGAAAAAAAGAAGAGAGGAAAAGAGAAGAGATGAGTCGGGCAGATAATGAGGAGAAAGACTGGATGAAAGAGAAGGAGGAAAATGAGGAGAGGAGTGTAACAGGTAACGACAAACCTTACTTACTTGGAGGTTGAGCAACACAGCAGAGGAGAAGGGAAAAAAAGGAGGAGGAGGAGGATGAAGATGGTGTCAGTCATGCAGACCAGACACCAGGGGGCAGTGTTGGGATGAGCTAGAGGGAAGCGAGGGAAGCGAGAAGGTTGGGGGTGGGGTGTGGGGGGGGCAAATCCCCCTCCCCACTCCTTCTCAAAAGAATGATGTAAGTCGGAGATTACAGAAAAAAAAGCTCTGCGTGCTCCCATTGGTCGGCTCGTTTGGCGTTCATGTGGCGACAGGTTGGCGAGGGGAGGGACCTAGCATGATGATGTTGTTGCGGCACACACATGTCCATACATAGGGATGCCATGGTGACACCTAATCCCAAAAGACACCGCCCTGTTGGCTAATACCCACACACACACACACACACACATGCACACGCACATGCACACATACGCACAAACAAAAACCATGCATTCATGTGTTGCTACGGTTGAGTGTGTTTGTATAGCTGTATACATAAATGTGTGTATGTGAGTGTGTGTGAGCATGTGTGGTATACCTCAAACATGGAAGACAAGAGGTGGGTGGAGCCTATTCATGAGAGCATAGGTACTGTTTATTTGTGTGCGTGAGCGTGTGTGTGTGACAAGAAGTAGACCGTGTGTACTGGGCTGCTCCCAGTTCCCAGCACATCAAAAGAAACATGAAATGTATATAAATGGGAAACCACTTTTTTCTTTTTTCTCCGCGCTGCATCGTTACCATGGCAATGACTTGTGCCAATCTGCTCACAGTGTAAAAGGTCCAAATGTCAGTGAAAGGTTATGACTCTCATTTTCTCACTGATCCACCCAACACACACACACACACACGCACACGCACTGTCCTAGTATTGCCGTGCCTGTCCACCGCACACCTGACTGCCTCTCTTCCCACCCCTGAGGCAAAGGTGTGGTCATATGACTCATCAAAACGTGATCAAAGCCCTCAGGAAGCTCTGAGCTCACAGGCCAGGTGTGGACGAGGTCACAGGTCGAAGGAGACCATTCCCGCGGCGACCGGGGGAGGAAACGTGAAGAGGATGTGGGCTTCGGATCAAAGAGCGCATTCTCACACAAGCTGATCACGCTGCTCTTTGAAGACTCCGCCCCAATGACGATAAACTGGCCTCCTGATTGGATTACAGGTCAAAGTGGGCAAGGCCTGACTCTGACAAGTCGAAGCGTTTGATGAAGCATTTTCATCTCGCAGTGATGTCATCAGGAGGTCGCAGTGGGGTCACGACAGGGTCACAGTGATGTCACAACAGAGTCACTGCAGGGTCATGGTGATGTTAGAGGGTCACTCTGAGGTCACAGTCACTCGCTCAGTTCATTCCAGCAGTTAGTCTGGTTATTAGAGTTCCCAGCATGCCTTTCAGTCTGGTGGAAAGTGAGAAGGACATAGATTCAAACCGAAGAGTTTGTCCTCTGGTTGAGTATAAACACAAAACCTGTTTGGACTCAGTGTGTGTCTGTACCACAGCTGTAAGTGAACAGGACTCTCTTCTGCTACGAGCAGTAATGCACTGAACAGATATGAAGCTACTGACTGTTCAACAAGCAGCTCCGACATCGTGGCCTGGCGCTGATGTTTCTCTTCCTTTCTAACGTGTCTCACGAAAAGACTGAAACCATTGATGATGTTGGTTTTGGAGACAGACTGAAACATAAAGCTTTTATAGCTTTTATAGATTTTATAGCTTTTTTAAAAAAAAAAAAAAAATCTTTTATTTAGTTTCATTTTTTTTTAAGAAAACATTGCAGTTTATGTTAAACGTTAATCCAAGAGGACGAAATGCATCTGAGGACTAGTTTCAGCTGTGAATTATGTGTCTGGTGTGTGTGTGGCACTGAGTCAAAATAAACTACTGTATAGTGAAGAACAATATCAAAGCTGACAGTATGAAAAATATGGAATAACGGCAGACGTCCCTTAACCATGACTTAACTGTTTCAAGCTGCTAAATTATATAATAAACCAAGTGACTGTGTCATGTTCACAAAGGTTACTGCTGATTCTCACAGTGTCGGCTCACTGTCATTTTCTTCCTCTTCACAAACACGTGCTCTGACATTTGCTCTTGCAGCTTTAATTACACTGTGTAATTAGCATTAATTGTGATGTGCCAAGGGACTACAGATGAAAAATATATGTGACTTTTTTTTCCACTTTTTGTTTGTTACATGCATACACACAAGGACTTAGATAAACACACACGCCGTTGACCAGGCCTGCCTTTTGGGGGGGGCGGGGGGTTAAAGGCTACAGATGACCCCAGCCCAAGACCAAGGAGGTCTATGGTTGCCCCTAAAGTTAAAAGACCCACAATTTACCTGCTGATTTTTACCCCTGATAACACAATTAATATGTATTTATACATAAATATGAGTTGAAAACACATTTCTGCTTATCATGTGATACCCCAACCCCCAACCATTGTGAAAAATGGTGTGGTCGAAACACTTGGCCAATCAGATGTCACTTTCTCTGACAACTGACCATCAGTGAAGAGGCAGGGCAGAAGCAACAGGTGAGATTGACAGCAAACACAGAGATAGAGCTGTATATATACATTGGTCACAAAATTCTTGGCAATTAAAATATCTTATATAGAGTATTATATACTATATGTATAAATATATACAGTATATATTTTCTTGACATGTTGACAGTGTTCCCTGAAAAGCAACAGCAGGGAGGGAGGAAGAGGGCTGCTTTCAAGTAAACATGATGTAAACAATGCTGGATTTTTATTTATTAGCTCACAAAATACAACCACAAAAGACAAAAGTCACATAATAGTAGAATTAAATCAGCAAACAAGTGAGCCTATCATTTCTAACCCTTTCAACTCTACACCTTCACCAGCGTACCGCTCAAACAATGTCATCCAGAAGCACAAGTAAATACCAACCAGCTTTGACTGGACTCCTTCTAACACAAATAGCATTCAGAGTTAAAACAGCACTGTGTGGGAATTTAAGCAACCATTATTAGCTTACATCACAAGTGAGCAGAAGCAATACATATGTTGAAACAAATGGTGATCACCATAGAAATGAATAGAGACATTTCTCATCAGGACATGTTATTCATTAAATATTAGTCCTTCAGATCCACCTTCAACTAACAATATAAAGAGTTCAAGGGTCAAAGGTCACAGCAAATGTCTCTGTGATCCCAAATTTATTAAACTGGATGATCAAAATCAGGAAAAGAAGAGGAGGAAGAACATTTCTTTCACTGTTCTGTTCTGTTTTGTACAAGCACGTTGAAAAGCTGAGACTGTCCGCCTCATGAGCCCCTGTGCTTCTTCGCTGGATTTATCCTCTGAACATCCCAACTCCATGTTGGATGGTAAGATCGCACAGGAACCGAGAGCAACACTATGTTTTCCATTGTCTCCATTTTCAAACAATATCGCATCTCCCTCATCAACATGGGCAGCCGATCGGAGCAGCTATAAACACATTTAACTCCGTACGTGGTCGACAGCACGTTTTTAGAATAGCGGGGTTGTGGGAGGGAGGAAGCGCACTTATAGATACACTCTACATAAACACACAGACCTGCAGCAGTATCTGAATTAAATGCAGCTATTTACTGATGAATATGCAAAGAGATTTTATTTCTGCAGCAGTATTTGGCGTGGTACGGCATCAGTGAGAGTGGAGCAAAGCATTAACACCTCCGTATTGCTAACACAACAGAAGCCTGTCAGCGCACACGTTAATGTGTCTGTGTGCGCTCGACTCTACATCAACACTGCTGAACAGCATCAGCAGTAAATGGCTTTGCTGTTCGTGGCGAGCAGCCGGGAAACTGTGGTTGTAATTTGTATTCACGCTAATCAGGTGGTTCAGCGCTGCAGCACCACCCCTCTGGGATGCAGCGTGTTTATAAAGCAAACATGCCAGAGGTAGTTGAAGGAATAGATAGACAGAAAGTGAGAGAGAGAGAGAGAGAGAGGATGGAGGCATGATGGAGAAAGAAAAAAAAAGTCAAGGAATGAAAGAGCGATGGAGGGAGAGGAATGGAAGGAGGGATGTAGGGATGATATGAGCCCATGGCAGAAAGGCTGCAGAGAGAGCTGCCAAGTTTCTATGAATGGAGTCTTCTATGCAATACTGAAATATGTTCTGTTTTTATTGGCAGAACAAGAGAGAGAGACAGAGAGAAGTTAGGGGGAAAAATGGAGAGAGAGAAAGAGAGAGAGAGAGAGAGGGAGAGAGAGAGGAAGGAAATGAAACAAAAAAGGAGAAGAGAACAACTTGGTTTGAATTTCTGAGAGATGTTTGCCCCAAGCGCTTGTTAGAGGTAACTGTTTTTATTAGATTTCATGCCTTTTCATCACAGGGTTTTTTTTTTGTTTTTTTTTTACAATCTCTTACTGAATAAAAGAATTCATGAATTTCATGATGCGTATGTCCAGTACATACATGCCTTCATACATATTTGCCCACTCTCCCTAAGAATTACATCCATACCGGACACTTCCATTATTTAAAATGTGCACCCAGTGGCAATGCAGGAAGTAGAGCACGAGCTTTCTGTAGTGAGGTGAAGAGTGAGGGTGTGGATGATGAGGCAGTGGATGTGTAAAATGTATCATGCATAAAGACCTGCAATTAACATTCACTTCCTTATAAACGAGGCCACAAGCTTTTCCTTTTTTGGGGTTGTCTAAGATGAAAACTGACAATCATGAGAAATCTTTCCCATGTGTTGCTCGTGACTCTGGAACTGGCTCTGGGAGAAGTTTCCTTCATATTGGAAGCCCCTCATTCATAGGACCGCTTCCCATGGTGATCTACTTCCTGTCGGGGTCTAAGCACCAAAGTCTTCCTGTTAACAATAAATTACATTTTACTTCAGATTTTCTCTTTTTCTTTCGCTCCTCTTAGAAGTCTCTCCTATTGAACTGGTGTCGCGCAGTCTAAAGGCGCCTTCTGCCAAGTGTTGTAGTTTCCTCATCGCAACAATACCATGGTCAAACAAATTTCAAAGTACTGGCATTAGATGTAAGAAAAGTGTTATTATTGAACGTAATCTGGAGTTTAGGAGAATTGTCTAATATTAATATTCTTTTCTGGTGACAGGGTCATATACACATATAGATATATATGCACCTCCTTAGCTTTTCCCACAAGCTCTTATGGCTTCATTAATGCTGTTGTTTCTGTGGATGGATATTTAATTTGTTGGATATGTTTATGTTATTTCTTCTCCCTAGTGTTTCATATATGAGTGAGGGGAAAAAATTTGAATTAACTATACTCTTAAAAACAGAAGGAAGTAATGGAAGGAAATAAGGGAGGGAACAAATTTGTGGATTTTATTGCTCACTTAACATACAGCATGTTGTTATCACTTTGTATTGTATTAAGCATAGATTTGGTAACACTAACACAAGCACTTTTTCATCCTTATTCCAATTATTATATAACACTCCTAATATTTTTTTTGTTTGTTCATTTAAATAGAATGTCCTCAAACAATCCTGCTTCCAAATTATATCATAAATCAAAAAATCTTGAGTCATCCTTTATTTTGTTGCAGGTAAATTAAATTCAGTCTGAAGTTATGCAATAAAATGAATCCTATTATGTATAGATATACCCACTATCCAACTACAACAATATAGTCCATGTAGCTAAGTGCTCCGTCCAGGAAGCATGACGAATGAACCTATTTCTAAATGAGGCCTTTGAAACAAAAGCTGGTTTGGTCATTCTTTCCCTCGAACATACACTGTGTGATATACAGTAAAGCGGTGAAGAGGCTCTGGGTTGAATCTTTTCTGTAGGTCTGCTTTGCTGCTGCTGTAATTATCAGAAACAGTTTCCATCATGCCTCAAAAGAAGCCAACAGCACTGACAGCAAAGTCGGTAAGACGGGAAGATACCAAACATACAATAAGAGATTTCCAAATGTGCAGAGGACTCAGGTAATTATTCTTAAGTACAAGGAAATGAGTGAGTTGGCATCGACCTCCCGTAACCACTGCCAGAGCTACACAGCCTTCTCCGCGGGAACTAGAGCCACCAATGTCACTGAAGGAAATGAGGAAAGAATAACAGATAATATTGTGTATGAGGAGCTTCTATAATTCTGCACAACAGCTGTAACTTACTGTCCAAACCTTTTTGGTTCTCTCTTACTCTTTTCCTTATATAATGACGTGCTGTATATTTCTATGTGCACATGTGTACATGTCAAATAATAACTATGACCTTCATATTCAAATATAAAAATTTTATTGTACACTATCTTGACAGCTGTCATGCCATTAATACTGTTTCATCATCTGCCCTTTGCACAAAATATCTATAATCGATAAGACAAGAGATTCAAGGGAAATCGGGGACACCAGTGGAAAAAGCAACAAAAAGGACAAAGTACAGGTTCAAAAATCTTACAACCCCTGTATGGTAAAAGACACGCAAAGCAAAACCCAAAGGAAGATTTGTACTTCACTACCTTCATTCTCTCAATGCTTGTCTCTGGATGATTATACTCCCATCATACTAGAGGTAACACACAGAGTGCTAACAGTTTGTAAGACAACACCCCATAAGGTAACTTAACTGGGTTTTACAAGCGCATTTACATCCTCCCCTGTGGATATTTTTGTGTTATCTTTGACATCCCTTAAACACGTTAAAATATCCACAAAATTAACTTTATATTCATGTGCAGTAATTATTAAATGAAGAGCAAAAATGAAGCAGTAATTTTTTTTATTGTAAGACGTGCTGGACTAAAAACATAGCTGCTGACATTTTATTTTGGAGAAATTCACTTGAAACTTGAGCAATAATTAAATAGAAACAGATCGACTATGTGCACTAAAGAACAACAGAGAGAGAGAGAGAGAGAGAGAGAGGAGAGGGAGGGGAAGGAGGGGAGCAGGTGATAGGTCGGGTATAAAAGGAGTGGGAAAATGAAGGAAAGGAGGCGTAGGTAAACTCACAGTCCAATTCACTTGTCAATCAGACACAAAAACACCTTCATGGTTAAGTTAACAGCGCCCCACCCAATTCCAAAGCTTTGAGTCATGAACACACAGCCAGGTCCACCATGGTGTATCCTGGCCGCTCACATGAGGCCTGGAGACCGAAAACCAGCAGCTCTCACACTGAAGCAGGACGTGGACAGACATAAGTCATCTACTGCCACTGATCTGATCTCTCTGATTTCTCTGTCTCAAGAGAGAGAGAGAGAGAGGGAGAGAGATAATTTATGGCACCCTCTCTCTCACACACACACACACACACACACACACACACACACACACACACACATACGCTCAGCCAACCACTAGAGGCAGTGTGGTCAAGCATTACCTCCTGATCTCAACTGGAGGATGAGGAGCCCTCTGGCAGCTGTAAGATGATACCAGGAACAGGAAGCAATCAAGACACAGTTTTAACAGTCACACTATAAACCAGAGCAGCTCAGATTTTTTTTTCCTGTGTGTCCATCATGGAGGAACACAGGTAAAGTAGTAAAGTAGTTTGTTAATTTCACAGTTGTTTCAGCTAACTCGATTTTGTAGATATTCTTCTCTGAGATTCTCGGCTCTGTGAGTCTTAATGCTTTGATAAATGATATCTAATAACACACAGCATCACTTGAAAGCTGTGAACAATTTTCCTTGGAAGTGCTTTGTACCTAAGAAGTGGTGTGGACCCAATAATATCTATTGTTTGTTTGTTTTTTTCATTTCTATTTCATTATAGCAAAATAAAAGTGTTAAAGCAGTAGGCTGTACTACAGCAATATAATGTTGTTCTCCCATGAAGACTTGGAAAAAGACTGATTCAAGTTCAAGTTCAAAGTCTGAGACATCCTGACTGATGTATGTGTCCTATAACTGTCCTTCAAAAGTGTTGTATTCTACATTTCCCATTATGCAACTGATAATGTCTCCATACCAGATAAATGCTCACATGCTCATGAAACTCCACCCCTGCAGTCAGTAACATTGCTTTCCCTTAAAATGTGGGAGGACCAACTCCTTAAACAATTGTGTGTGTTATAGCTTTCAAACCACGGTTTTTAAATATTTATAAGTTATAGACTCTAACATGCAGATTCATTAAAAAATGTTCCTCAGTATAATGATCAAAAATATAGCTATTATCACCAGCAGCACGTTCTCTTAAAACATATTTGCCATTATAAATTAGAATATAAACACTTTAAAGGAAACACACAGTCCACTCCTCATCAAACTGTCTCTGACTGTGTGGGAATCAGAAAACAGAAAAGTTACGGTACTTACCGAATGAATGTACAGCTGAAATAATCTGCAGCCAGAGATGCTTAAAAGGATTTTATGAGAGGTTTGTTCATCTGGTTGTTAAAGCGTATGATAGTGAACAATTGCTTCATTACACACCCAGCAGACACATAGCAACATTAGCATTCATTCTGAGCTGTGTCTCTGGAAACATGAAACAGAGTCACATTCTCAGTCTCTTCTGTTTTGGTCTCTACCATCAGCTGGTCTGTCTCTGTGTCTGTCTGCTGTCTGGTTAGCAAACGAGACTGATGTAAACGGTGAGACTGAATCAAAACAGTGAAGCTGTGGCAAGAAAACTGAAACAGTGAGCTGAAAGATGCTGAAACACTCTGTAGAGCAGTGGTTCCCAACCTTTTCCAACTCACGGCCCAGATGTTGCCGGCCCACATCCGACCCCATAACTTTTTATTTTAATGTGGTCCGGTCGGCAACAACATAAACGCTCCTGTCATTGGCTTGTCACAGTGATTATAGAGGACTAGGGATGTCACAGGAAAAGTAATAAAACATTTCCTTAATTTAATTAATATTTTAATAGGCATTAAAAATAGGAATTGTAAAAAGAATTTATAAATGAAATGAAATGATTAATCCATCAATAAATACTTCGGATTAAAAAATGAATTTACAAAAACAGCATTAAACTCCACCATTGAAAACCATCTATAAATACATTTGTTAATTCATGAATAAATAAAAAATTCCTTTGGCTAATTCACTAATCGATTTGCTTAGTCATTTAGCTTCTCCTGTTAGCTTCTCCATTTAGCCTTCCTTTGACACTCTGGTAAAACCCACTAGTTAGCTCTCCAACCTAAGCTAAATGACTGAGAAATCAATTAGCTAATCGGAAAAGGAAAAAGCAGCTAGATAAAGGAAATGGAAATTTATATAGACCTCCAATATGGTCGCCCAAGGAGTCTTACATATTTCAAAAACTCGAAAAACAACGCCAAGAAGACGACATGATTTAATTTCGAGTGTGTGAGCGTATGATATCGTAACACCCAGGCTATAACACAGGCACGGGCAATGCAGCTCTGTGATTGGCTGTCCTCAGTGTTTGTCCGCTCCTGGTTACACTGTTGCCAAGGAAGTAACATTTTACACCTGGTTGCCAACACTCTGACATTGTAAGCTACTACACACACATTCACACACACACACACACACACACACACACACACACACACACACACACACACACAGAGAGGGTTTGTAAGTCTTAGTTAAACACTCTCATGTGGAATCATCTCTCCCTCTTGCTCTTACACAAACACACACAAACGGTCTGAGCCAAATATTGCTTCATCCTAAGTATTTTAAAATCAGGTGATGACAGAAAGAGAGAGAAAGAAAGACACACACACAGCCGCTGTGGTTTTGGGTTGAGCTGTGGTGTGTGTGTGGGGTTAACAAGCTCTTACGATCTCGTTATCACACTGATGATAGACACACAGAGAGAGACAGAGAGAATAAAAAGTTACTGGATGAAAGACAAAATGGGTGTGATCATTTCTTTTCAAGAGGCAGTTAAATAAACGTGTGTCTGTGTGTGTGTGTGTGTGTGTGTGTGTGTGTGTGTGTGTGCTTATTAATAATCATGCACAAATCCAAATGAGACAAGATTATATTATCTCTCTGTCTGTCTTCACCTGCACCCCCACTGTCTCTCTGTAGAGTTATTGTATAGTCTGGTGTGTGTGTGTGTGTGTGTGTGTGTGTGTGTGTGTATGTGTGTGTGAGAGAGAGAGATATTGTGTGTGTGTGTGTGTGTGTGTGAGGCACTGAAGCATGTTTAGCTGGTTTGGGGTTTTGGAAAGATCTTTGGAGTTTTTTTGTAAGCAAACAAAAGTTCTGTTTACATCCTTGAGGTCTGACAAATATGTGAAGTGCATTTTCTACCACATTTAACATTTGCAAAGCTGATATTATTTTCTTCTTCTCTGCTTTTGCTGGTGGATTGCAGCATTTCTTGGCACATTACTGCCACCTGTAGATCAGGGGAATAGTATGAGACCAACGGTAGAAACCATTGACTGTACACAAAGATGGACGTAGCCTCTGTGATGTCACCCACAGGTTTCTGAGGAGGGGTTTTGAAGCTCAGACTGAGCTGCTCCACTGTTGCTATCCTGGCAGAGGCTGACTCCACCTAACAGCAGCTATCGGGTCACCCAATTCACGTAAAGTTGTAAAGCTTTAAAGGTGTAAAGTTGGACATTTTAACATGGGAGTCAATGGGGATTGACTCACTGTTGGAGCCAGACTCTATTGGTCATTAGAGGAACTGCAGGTTTTGGTACTTCAGTGTTGGCCTCATTTTCCAGCTTCAGAGGTTGATGCTTGGTACGACCATGTATTGCTTCATCCATGTGCACGTGCACAAAATAAACAAAACATGGATCCACGTATAGAAAAACTGTTCCGTCTAAAAGCAAGGAGTCTTTTCCAACAAAGATATGAAGTGAGCACAAAACAAACTCAGGTTTTAGTCAAGCCAGAGAATCAGATGTGAAACCATCTTTGGTAATTCTTTATTTTACATGTGTGTTATGTCTGCAATGCTACAATCATTTCCTTGAAAACAGGAACAGATGGTATTCAATTGGTACACTTAATTAATTCCTGTTAATTGCTAGTGTTACCTGATTTTTTTTAGTCCACAGATGGTCAGATCCAAAAATGCGAATAATAATATAACTTGTATGGTGAAGAGAAGGTTTTCAGTTTCAAATCCTCTTCTCCCTGTATGTACCAAATCGGGGGAAGAGCAAAGTGAAAGTAACCGCCCATGGTTACTATGTACCAAATGGGTTTTTGCTCATTTAATTAAAAATTTGTTTGGGAATATGCGCCACTAAAACACATTATCAGCTGACATGATAAGGGCCTTAGGGTGTGTCCTGCATTACCTGATGCTGAGGCCCTGTCTAATTTTAAATCATTTAATTACTTTAGCCTGAGGCTCTCAGGAAGAGCAAGAAGATGACGATGAGAAGAAGCATTTCCATCACTTCAACCCTAACCCACAATCCAACATGTAAGTACACTTGAGTGTTCACAGTTAATGTCACTACATTATGGACAGTTCTACAAAGATCCACAGTCAAACTTCTGTCTCATTTGCAGCCAGTGAAACACCTGCCCAGCTGGACTGAGGTCAGGAGGTTACCTTCTACATACAAGTGTGCACTACTGTAATTATAGATACAGCAGTGAACAGCAATACCAAAGTAAGTACAAGAGTGAAGAGTAAAGACAAAACATATCAACACATTTGTTCATTCATACTTTCCTGCTTGTTCCATACTAAAATGGCAAGTTTCAGCTTGCCTTTAGTTGAGCCATAGAGTAACAAATCAGCCGTACGCGCTATGGTTAGCTGACATTTAGCGACAACAGTTAGGTTAGATTGTCCAGTTTCACTCATTTACTTTCTGTACAGTGTTTGCTACATAGGAGAATCACTAGGGGGATACATGCAGACAGCTCTTCTACTACTTGATTATAAAATTGATTGATGGATTGATTGATATTATTGATATATTGCTACACAATTAAGCACCAAATATTCATAATAATCTATGATGCATAAATAATCTGTCATATGAGGTAAAGTACATCAAAATACATGTTATCTTACAAGACATGCAATTTTTACACATCTTTTATGTATTATGTATATTATAATAAGTGTCTACAGAGCAGTGTTTATTTTTGGCAGTACTTTCAGTTTTGTCAGTTTGTGTTGTTTGAAGTAGTTTAAAAGTATGGTGGCCCTGAGAGCTCAATGCACTGCAACTAAAGAAAACACATAACAGGTAAAACACAATCCAATTCAGAAAACATCATCATTTCTACAACACATGCCCTGAAATTACACACAACGATGGTCTAGCTCGATCAATGTAGGGTACAGCTACTGTATCAATGTTTGTCTGTTGAGGACTAGGGGATATTATTAAAAGAAAACAGTGAAGGTTGAATTTACAGTGGGTAAAAGTACAAGTCCTCCCACTGTACAAACGCCAAACGGTACCAACAGTTTTGGCAACGCCTCACTATGACAACCTGGTAATGAGAGCAGGAACACACTGCCTGCCGTTGACGAACTGCTGCGGAGAAGCATGTGTGTGTGTGTTCACACCGGCTGCATCTCTGCTGCGTTGCTGCTGCTGCTGCTGCTGCTGAGGTTCTATCTCTCTACAAAGAGTTTTACAGATTACTGCAATGTTGGATTTCTTTTCATGATAAATTAATTTCTGATTTATTTCTGACAGAAAAGTCACTAAAATATCAAAGTCTCCACATGCAGCTGCTAAAATGGTTAAAAAATATGTTTATACTTTTTCATGTCTGTATCATATTCAGATTCACCCTAGACAGAGACAACTATAGTGGAAAGTGTCAGTTTTATATGTTGATGCTATGATGTGAATATGACATCAACTTCTAAATGTGTCACACAGGTAGTGTGTCCGCTCTAACCTGTTAACAATTAAAAACCAAGACATTCAGCAGCTGCCACTCACATACTCGCCACATATCCAGTGTGTTCCTGGCCTTAGAAGACATAAAAATTAAAAATGCATTACAAAACTAGACTAAAATGTCTAGAATATTTATTTTCTTCATAAGTCTAAGATTTAAACAAGGACGACTATATAATATCACATAGTCAAATTGATGTGGTAACAGAAAGAGCTGCAGATTTAACACCAAAAGCATTAGTGGTCAGAGCCCTAATACTAGTATTGGTAGCAGTATCGTTTGTATCAGTGGTGGACTAATACTATGTTGAGATTGACAGTAGTGTCAGTACTATTCAACTGGTGTCCTACAGAGCTGTGCAGTTCAGTGGGGCTTATATACACAGGGGAGTGCCTGCTATAAAGCCAGTCAGCCAGTGGGGGGCAGTGCAGTGTGTCAGGTTTTTAGACTGTGTGTGTGTGTGTTTGTATGTGTGTGTGTGTGTGTGTGTGTGTGTGTGTGTGTGGTATTTGGAAATCTCTTTACTTCATGTTGAGTTAATTTTATCCAAACTACATTGCTACTGTCACACACACATGCATGCACACACACACGCCACACACACACACCACACACTACTGCATTTCATACAAATTCTGCACCTTCTACCAAGGGGATTAAATGTACCTAGTTTTGTAGTTACTAGTTATATTTAATCCCCCTTCTCCTGCAATAACACAGCAGTAGTATTGAATATCTGGTGCAATAATGATTGTGCAACATACTTTATAGCGGGAAGTCGAGGTTAGCACAGTTTGACTGACCCCCTAATTGAAAACTGATTGCATGGGTGACTGGTGCACCACACACACAAAGACACAGAGAGAGAGAGAGAGAGAGAGAGAGAGAGAGAGAGAGAGAGAGAGAGAGAGAAAGAGAGGGAGAGAGAGAGAGAGAGAGAGAGAGCTGAGTTAGTGAGCAGCATGGGTTTGGCAAGACTCCAAAGAGGTACTGACAGATCTGTTCAGCAAACCTCACACACACACACACACATGCTCACACACACACACTCACACAAACACTCCTCCTCCTCACACTCTGGGTGACCCTGACATCAGCCCTGCACTCTCTCCATCACTGTGTTCCCATGGCAATGGGCCCTAGGGGATGGCTGTGCAGTAAAGTTGTGTGAAGCATTGGAGAATGTGGTTGATAATGCTGCACTGCCCCTTTCTTTCTTTCCTTCATTCGTTCTTTCTATATAGTATATATTAATGTGGTTTTTACAACAGCATATTAACTAAATTAATTATCACGTTTAAGAAAACTGACATAAAATCAGATTTTAAAGACCGTTAAACCCTCAAGACCTCTCATGACAAACATAGTCAAAAACATGTTTCTGTTTTTATGTTGCAGTATGGATGTCAGAGATTTTAGGCCACAGCGAGGTGTCCACTGATAGCTGCAGGCTGTGAGTGTGTTACCACAATATGGGCTAAGGGTCAGGGAGTGTGAGTTTGTGTGAGTGAGTGTGTGACAGCGAAACGGAGATAGCCTCTTGACTTCCTTGAGTGCTGTCCCTGAGTAGGAGGCTTAACACCTCACACTCACCACCCCAGTCCTGCGCCACTCTCCTCCTGCAGTACACTATTAGTAACACTAGGGGGCAACCTGTACTGTGTCTGAATTGGAGACTTGCATAGTTGCACTGTTACTGGCATTAACATAATTAGGGCTGTACTTAGGTTGTGCAGAGAGAGAGAGAGATGCTGGTTCACAAGTAGAGGTAATAAATTAAAAAAACTGCATTCATAACTAAAAAAAGAAAATATCTTACAAAAAAAATATATATTCTATATTTGTGAGTCACTGTGTGGGAAATAAATTCCCAATATAAAAACTAAAGCAAATGTTACAAAATGAAAGAAAGAGATATGTATATGAATAGTTCAACAACAAAACAGATTATTTTGATTCGTTTGATGACTAACTTAACTTTGAAATACCTGAGATGATTCCAGGGATTGGATTTTTGTTTTTTGCAGAGAAGAGATGCATCATATAAATACATTTGGTATGTGTATTGAGTCCATGCATTACATCTATAATTATAATCAGGCCAACAAACTCAATCTGAGAAACCAAATCAGATCTTAAAAAAGTTTCCTTTGAGGTTAGAGCAATAAGAAAAAAGAAGTAAATAAGGATCAGGACAAAAAAAAAGTTTCTCAAGTGGGTAACCACATGGTAGAGGTCAAAACTGCAGTTCCTCAAATGACCACTCGAGGCTGGCTCCAACAGTATGTCAATCCCCATAGAATAAAATGTCGGAGCTCCAGAGTTCACACAAGTACAAATATGAAGCAAAGAAGTAAAAAGGTCTAACAACGATGACGCTGATGACAGGTAGAAGCTAGAAAGAGAAGCATCTCCAGAAGGAGACCATGAGATAAACATAATGTTAGATAACGACTTAACACAGTGGCATCCAATGCTGAAAGCTGCAGTGCTGCAATATAAAAATACTCCTTTACATGTAAAAGTTGTGCATTGAAAATGTTCATGCAATGTACTAAAATGATCGTATTAGTAGGCTGCACGTAATTTAGACACACTTCCCCTGTAGTGATATATATATATATATATATATATATATATATATACAGTATATACGTGAGTGTGTTTACCACTGAATTATTGACTGAAAAGCTTTTACCGTGTAATTGCTCAAGTTGAAGCTAATCCACTATATACTATTGGGTCTAATCTATAAATAAAGCTGTTGAATAAATGTAAGAAGTAAAAAGCACAATATTTCAACTTAAATTATTGTGAAGCAGAGGTATAAAGTTAGTACACGCAGCTTCAATTCACATTAAACAAGTTCAAGTGGAGTCCACGTTAGACCCAGCTATATATAATTAATGGTGGCCAGAGAGTGGGGGGGGGCGGAGGGTCAGGTCCATTGAAGCGACAGTATATCCACAGTATTGGTACAGTATAGGCACCTACCGGGACTCCACTACGCCACTGATTCAAAGGTGGAGATGAGAGGAGTGGAGAAGAGAGTGAAGAGAGGAAAGGTGAGAAGACGAGAGGAGAGCAGTGGAGGGGAGAGAGTGCAGAGTAATAGAAGAGCTCTGTCACCCGGGGAAACGTAATTGACAGCCAAACATTGAAACTTAATTCAATCAGCGGATTGGCTGTTAGAAAAATCTATCTATCTATCTATCTATCTATCTATCTATCTATCTATCTATCTATCTATCTATCTATCTATCTATCTATCTATCTATCTATCTATCTATCTATCTATCTGTCTATCTGTCTATCTGCCTGTCTGTCTGTCTGTTGCTGTATCTGCCTGGTTGCGATGGCAACAGTGTTGGCCAGGGTCTGGCCCTGATGGGATGTGACTGTAAATGAGGGTTGGGGGGGGGTTGGTGATGGGGATGTGGGTGCATTTGGGGTAGGGGTGGGGGGTCGGTTGATGGGAATGGGTGATGGGTTCTTGGTTGCTATGGTAACAGCGTATTCAGTGCCATCCCTCTTCACTGTCTCTCTGTCTTCATTTAAATCTCCATCTCCTCCTCCGCTCCTCCAGCCTGTCAGTCTTCACAGAAGGAAGGAATGAAGGAAGACGTCACTGTGTGATAGTTGTAGTTTCTGCACAAAGGGAGGTTGCTGGTTTGAATTCAAGGGTGGTGAGAACATTTTTGATGTGTTCGATGTGGGCAAAGAGGATAGAGATTCACATTGAATATGTTTGTTGGATTACAAGTTTTCTTTTTCACTGATAACTCACATTGCTCTGCACTCTTTATTTTGCAAACCACGCAGCTCATCACAAGAGTTAATGTCTCATCCCAAATGCACTAATGCGACAAATCTGTTTCTTTATTTGTCAGTGGGATTACGCTGAAAGTACTGAACCGATTTGCACCGAACTTGTTGGAAGAATAGGTCGCGGATGAGGGAAGACCCCAGTAAATTTTGGGGGCCGATCCAGATCATTTACTTTGACTTTGATGCTTTTTTCTATTGAGTCTGGTGTATGTCTGGCATGGAGTGGCTAATCAGGAGGCACGGGAAGATTCCTGGCGGGTTAGGCCGGTTGTTGGGCTGCGGGGGCGAGCAAGGGAACGATAGAGAGGAAGAGGGAGGGACCACTGTTATTCTGTGTAGCCGCCATCTCCCTCACGTCTGCCTTCACCACCATAGGTTATGTGACGGTGTCTCCAGATGGGTTCTGGTGGACCAGTCCGAGTCACAAGTCCCAGGCAATTTTCTTTCCCACTCCTAACCTGGTGTATGCTGATGGCAGAGCGCTGTGCTCTATTAAGTACATTTTTCTAGTTTTTTTTATGGTTTTGGTGCATTATCAACAAGGGAATGTCTGACAAATAGAGTGTCCATGCC
>NW_019525369.1:1305227-1305809 GCF_002814215.2 Seriola lalandi dorsalis
TTTTGATGGAAAACATCACTAAAATGCCACTATCTCCACATGCAGCTTCAAAAAAATGTCTGCGTCATATTCAGATTGAGCCTAGACAGAGACAACTATAGCAGAGGGCGTCAGTTTGATGTAATGTTGCTGCTGGGATGTCAATATGACATCAAACAGCTCTTTTCTCTGTCTATTTTTGCTGTGAGACGCGTCAAGCGTGAAAAATAAATAGATCAGACGCCGAATGTCTTGATCATGTGATGAAGCCACAGGGTGTGAGATGGCGTCTCCTCTACACCCGTTAACATGGGCGCCAAAATGAAAACCAAGACGTTCTGCAGCCGCCGCTCACGTACAACACATCCAGTGTGTTTGTGGCCTTAGTGCATAATCTGCAAAATTCAACCCTGTGTCCTAGAAATTATCTTTATATGCTACTTAATTATTTTCCCTGTTACATTATGGTGGGAAATGTAATCGCTTCCTGGATTATTCTAGTGGCTATGTTTTGTAATTAGTGGGTAAATTGCTGCACATATGTTGTGCTGAAGGATGCCGCCCTGAAATGGGACACAGCTGAACATTATTCATTCTGAAGAT
>NW_019525369.1:1305859-1319719 GCF_002814215.2 Seriola lalandi dorsalis
AACTGTATAGATAAAATAATGACGATAAAGCAGTGCATGCTTTGAATTCCTCAGATACAGAAATTCAGTGTTCTAAGCAGACCGGATGGCAGCAGATGACTAACGCTCATTACAACCATCAGACTTTGGACTTGACTTTGACTTGCAAAAATGACTTGTGACCATCTCTGACACAAAACGTTCCGTTTTTAATCCACTGAAAACAATATCAAACAACTCAAGCTAAAAGGTCTCGATGGAGGTCACTCACTGACTGAACTGAAACTGTTTGAAATTTGAAAAAATCATCTGTGATCATTTAGAAACTTGTCTTCTACTTATATGAGAATAATACATGTAATTTACGGACCACCACCACAAATAAAAGTTGGTTGATGTGTTCTGGGGTCAAACCGCTCCATTGCAGTGTTGTAAAGCTAGCACTTTGGTAAGAATAATGACTGTTTAAAATATACATCACGGTCGTACTGAACCAGAAACACCAGCTACACACAGAACAGCACAGCTATGCTAACCATGCTAAATATGAGAGTGCGCTGTACTCAATTAAGTTTTAAAGAGACACATTTACCGACTGAAGCGCCTCAGACAGATTCTCCATCACTAACAGGACCAACCTGCAGATGAGCTGCGACAGATCCATTTTACCAGTCTGTGCGGCGGCTGCCAGCAACAGAAAGGCAAGCTCGTGTCCTGGTAATGTGAAAAAAGACAATCAGCTTTTTTTAGCTGGTTTACCAATTTTTGCGTGTTATGTATGTGCTATTTTGGTGGAACCCCCCACCGGGACTCTTGTCAAAGCAGGACTTGATCATCCTTTTTCTTCACCTTGACTGGAACCCACCTGTGCTGAATTCAGCTGATTGGACACACACCCGTCTATAGAGGACAATGTACATCAGAGCAGAAACCAAGCCATAAACTGAAGGAACTTCCTGCAGGGCTCAGAGACAGGATTGTGTCGGGACACATTTCTGGAGAAGGCAACAAAAAAAATTCTGCTGCACTGAAGGTTCCCAAAGGCACAGTGTGGCCTCCATGATCCTTGCATGGAAGAGGTGCGGAACAACCAGGACTCCTCTTAGAGCTGGCTGCCCGGAGGGCCAAGGTGAGACAGATGAGCAGGAGTCTGGTGGTCACTCTGGCTGAGCCCTAGAGATCTTGTGTGGAGATGGAAGAAACTTTGGCCGGACGAAAACTCTCCTCAGTGAAAGACACATGAAAGCTGCTTGAAATAAAAAAAAAAACACAACAAAAAAACACATAAATGACTCTAACATTGCGAGAAACAAGACTCTCAGGTGTGATGAGGTCAGGACTGAACTGTTTGGACTCAGTTTTAAGTGTCATATCTGGAGGAATCTGCTCATCCCCTGCACGTCACCATCCCAGCGGTGAATCGTGGCGGAGGCAGCATCAGGCTGTGGGGGTGTTTTTCATCAGCATGGACGGGGAGACGGGTCAGGGTTGAGGGAAAGTTGAATGGAGCCAAGTACCGAGATATCCTTGATGAAAACCTGGTCCAGAGCGCTCAGGACCTCAGACTGGGCCCAAGGTTTAACCCTCAACCTTCCATTGCAAAACAATGAGCCTAAGCTCACATCCAAGACAAGTGGCTTAGGGACAATTCTGTGAATGAACATCTGTGGAGAGACCTGAAGATGTCTGTCCCTCCTCGGTAACAAGCACTGAGTGATTTTTTATACATTTGTAAAAAATTCTCACTCAAAACTCTGTTTTTGCTTCATCATTCTGGGGCATTGAGTGTAGATCGATCAGGGTAAAATTGAAATCAGACGATTTTAACTTGAGGCTGAAACATAACAAGATGTGGAAGAAGTGAAGGGGTCTGATCCACTGTAGGTTTGAAGTTGTGAATGTCTGGTAGAAAATATTCTTCCTTGTTTCCAAACCTGTGCACTCTGTGTGAGAGTAACTTCACTCTGAGGGTCGTGTCAGCTCATCTCACCATTGATCCAGACTGAAGTAATCATCCACAACACTATAACACACACACACACACACACACACACACACACACACACAGACCGACATTAGCATGTAAATTAAGCTCCATTCAAGCACGATCCACCAACCTTCTTCTTTCATTTGACCACACATCAATCCACAGGTCCACACACACACACACACACACACACACACACACACACACACGGTGGCCTCTCTGGCTTAGTGTTAATTGTGTGTGTGAATGTATTAACATTAGATCTCTCCCATTTTCTCTCTCTCTCCTTCCTCATCCTTTCACTTCATTCACCTCCTTCTATACACAGAGAGAGAGATTTGTATTTTAAAGCAAAGCATGTGTAGAAGTAATGAAATGTAATAAAGTAAGAGCTGATAACTGCACTCTGAAGGATTTTACTTTTTTATGTGATCACAGGTAACGGAAAATAAAAGCGACAATACAATTTATGATCTGCCTTACTGAAGTCACATGCTATAATTATTATAATATTATAATATTTGAGTTTAAGTGACTCATTTCTACTGAACTTAAGTTAATGACACATTCGTTTACATAGGTTCCTATCACAATATTAGAACATATCCAGGTCAAACCTTTACATATGCAACATATAACTGGTATCACTCCAGATAACGGAGTCTCATACACATGTAGACACACTCTTTGTCTCTTTTAGAAAGTTAGAAATGATTGTTACATGCTGACTGGATCAGACACAGCCAATGTGACAGAGCGCAGGTTCTCTTCAGGTTCTCCCTTTTTTTAAAATGAATCAATCCACATTCATCTGATCTGTTTCCAATACATATAAAAGACAAATAAATCTGTGACACTGTTTCCAAACTTTCCAGATAAAGGTGTTGTGGCTCGTCCACATCAAGATGTAACTGTCTGTCTTGTGTGTATAGTTACCTCATCAGGATCCTGGTCAGCGAATGATACAAAGACCCAAACTGAATCTATCCTATGTGTGTGTCCCATCCTTCGGAGGCTGCATCTGAAGACTGATCGCGTCCCATTTCGAAGGCTCCTTCAAATGCGTCCTTTCCTGGGCAGTGAGGTGTCCAGGTGGATCCACAGATTCATTGTGTGCCAGTAATAAAAGCAAACAACACTGACAGAGAGCCTGAGGATTACACTTCTAAATGTAAGTATTGGTTCAACAGGTAATGGAACAACTGTTAAAGCCAAGGGCCTTAAAACCTCAAGATTTAGTGAAAAAACAAAGGTGTGGTCAAGGTTGCTAGGCGACATGAGCTGCACTTTGCGACGCAATGGTAAGGGCGGGCACAGCTGGTGACGCATGGCGTAACTCCTCCGTAGACCAGACCATCTCATTGCGGTTCGGCCCCTGAATCGGGACACAGCCTGTGATTGGTGCTGGTGCCTGTGACGGTATGAACCACCGGCGGTCCAGTGTTAATGGTCATGGCGGCTCTCACTGGTTGGATGTGTGTTCAGTATGGCGTGTAAATTAAGAGTCACAGGTCGTCAGCAGTTAAATGAACTGTCACTTTGGATTATTCAGCAGCTCCGGCTGCTGTACACCTCCTGCTGCTCCTCCATGACCTCTTCCCCAACTTCCTCCTCCTGCTCCCCATCTTCCTCCTCCTCTTACCTCTCTGACATCCTCATCCTCTTCTGTCTCCCCTTCTTCTTGCATCTCATTTTCCTTCTTGACCTCCTCTTCATCCTCTCCCTTTTCTCTCTCTCGTAGTCCCTGTCGTCTTGCTAATTCTTACTCTCCCTGACTGACACTTCCTGTTTTCTGTCTTCTCTTCCTCCTCCGTCTCTTTTTCTCATTTGTCCCTGAAAATCTTCCTTTAAAACTTCCTTTTCTCTTCTTTTTTCCATCTGTATGTCTCCTTGCTTCTCATTTGCTCTTACCTGTTCTGCCTTAATATCCTCGTTAACCTGTGTGTGTGTGTGTGTGCGTGTGTGTGTGTGTGTGTGTACGCGCACGCATATGATTGACATGGAAAATCTGCTATAAAAACCCTCACTGCAAATTAGATTTTCACCCCTATTGGCATTTAATTATCCGCAATACACACACACACACACACACACACACACACACACAGACCCATCTATAAAGTTTCCTGATTCTTCATTCACTGTCACACAGAGACAGTGACTGCCTAACAGATGTTCTCTCAATGTGCACTGTCTTGTCTACATACATCTGTCCTTCTGTGTGTGTGTGTGTGTGTGTGTGTGTGTGTGTGTGTGTGTGTGTGTGTGTGTGTGTGTGTGTGTGACAGAGGGGAAGGCAGATGATGCTGGACCGACCACCTGCTCACTGACAGACACACAGAGATGTTTCCGTTAAAACCTCTTTTACATTGCCACACACACACACACACACACACACACACACACACACACACACACACACACACACACACACACAAAGAGATGTCACACTGTGGGGGTGTCCCTGTCTGTGTGTGTAAGTCCTTTCTCTTATCAATATGATGGTTATTGATGAGACAGCACAGCTATAGACTTTCAGGGACAGAGTGACGCTTCTTCTTAACCCAGCTGTCTTTGTTGGGAATGCCATCATCTTCCAGGCATCTTCAACTACCAACTGCTGCCACTTGGTTTCATTGTCTCAAAACTTGCATTGGTCTGGCATTAGAAAGGTGGTGGGAGCTTTAGATAGTAAACATCAGTAGGTAACAAAGTTCTGGGTTGACTAGAAAATCCAGTATTCCTTTTTAAAACGACGGTGTAAATACTGATTAATATCTGTTGTTGGCTGGCGTGAGGTATGGTTAATGTTGTGGTGACTAAAACACTTTCTACAATGTAGAAAGACGGAGTGAACAGTGATGGAGGACCTGACTGTAGAGTTCGGCTGGTATCTTCGATCACAGATGATGAGCGCCTGTAAAGCAAACAAATCTGTAATTGCATTGCATTTTACAATTATTATGAAATACAGTATATTATTGTTGTAAATACACAGTACATTTACAGTGATTCATTACAGTGTAAAACGCTGTGCTAAGTGGCGTGACCCAAAGCGGCACAAACGCCCTGAGTAGTGAGTTCCCGCTTGGCTGGACCTTTCCCCACTCTCCATCCCTGCGTTTCCTGTCCGTCCTCTCCGTCATATCCAAAAAGATAGCTTCCTCTTTGTAACCTTTTCTCAACAGCCACTTTGATGATTCACCTCTGTATTCCTCTGAAGTGTCCTGTAGCGTCTGGATTAGATCCACGGCCCGAGCTCGTGTTTGAAGCACGACAGAGATCAGTTCTGTGTCTCCAAGAATCGTCATAAAGTTCAACAGTTTCACTAAAGTTGATCTTTATTTGCGTGAGTAGACCCCGAGTGTCCGCTGATCTTCCCCCACTGTTCTGGGTGCATCCTGCTTGATAGGTGTGTTGTTGAACTGACAGCCATTTCTGGTGAACACAAGAGCCTGACATACACACATATATATTTTGCAACACTGAAAAAAAAAAAGCCTGTAGGACTGTTTTCACTGCACAACACGAACCCCACTGCTTCTCCCTGACATCACTGACGCCCCATCACACCCTCCACATACAAGATTAGATTCATATTGAAGGCCATATTTTTCCAAGCACTGCTTTATTTTTTGATTGAGCCCCGTTGCATCTAACTTACTGTCTCTCTAGAAATCTAAAAGGCTCTCATGAATTGCACTATGGTAATAATAACACAGCACTAATGACAGCTGTTCATTTAGGGCTTTTGTTTCATCTACAATTCCTTTACTGCCCTTGATGATGTCTTCACATGCCATATGTGACAGCAACTCTATCTGCCAGGAAGTGGGAGGGAAAAATAATTCAGTTTTAAAACTATGAGTGAAACGTTATAACACTGCATGTTAAAGCGATAGTTTGGGTTATTTGATGTGGGGGTGGGCGAGGCTCTGTGTTTATGTATAGTCACTGTACTGCCTGTAGTAGATTCAGATCAGTGCACTCCTAGTTTGGAGAAGCAGCAGGAGCACCGGCACAGAAGCTGAGTGATCAGCTGCTGTGGACAGGGTCAGCAAAAAATCTTATTTTTCTTTATTTTTAACTTTATTGTTAATACTTTTTTTTTATTGAAAAATGTTACTGGGCCTGAGCAAGCTTATCCTCGCTCTGCTTAACCTGACCAGGAGCTGCAGAAGAGGCGGACGTGCTGGTGCTCCGCTGGGATTTCCAAAATCATAACCATATTTATTTCTATACAATTTGAGATCTGCAAATAAATGGATGAACTTCTACTACTTCTACTAAATAAAACCACCAAGGACCTTTCAAACTCATCTGCCCTTTGCTTTATGGAAACCAGGCTTCAGACAGCGTGCTGTACCTACCTGGCTTTCTGCAACGCAACCCCAAACTGAAACGGGGTCAGCAGCATTTCCAAAAGATGCAGTTATGGGGCTCGAAAAACTCTGGAGTGGTGAACACCAATATGATGCATTTCAAAGTAAAATGTAGTAGTGTGGATGTAGCCCAAAACAGCACAAGGACCTACGCCAGGCTGCTGTGGACCTCAGCTCAGCCTTTAACACCGCGGTGTCAGAGCTCCCGCTGGTGAGACTGCATCAGCACTCGCAGATCACACACTTCCTGACAAACAGTCAGCAGGTGCAGCGAGGAAAACACATCAGACATCCAGAATGTTTGGACTGAAATACCTCAGGTTTGTGTTCCCTCACCCCTTCTCCTCAGTCTCTTCACTAACGTCTCCAGAGAGCCGACTGTGAAGATCCTGAAGTTTGCACATGACACCATCATGGTTGGTCTCATAACTGGTGATGATGAGTTCGCCTGTAGAAAGGAAGTTTACCAGCAGGCGTCCTGCTGCAGTCGCAACCACAACCATCTGCTTCTGAACACACAGAGGAGTGTGGAGATCGTGGAGAACTTCAGATGCAACTGTCAAGACATGTCAACAGCTTTATCCCCAGAACTGTGGCGCTCATTAACCACACCTCCCTTAACATCACTGAGCTTTCGTTTTTTAACATTTTTGCCTTTATTGTGATAACACAGTGAGAGAGAGACAGGAAGGTCAGGGAGAGAGCAGCGAGATGACATGAACCCATGGCAGCTAAGCCTATGTGGTACGCCTTTTACCAGGTGAGCCAAATGCAGTTTCACCACTGTACAGTCTGACAGGCCTCAAACACACTTTTGTGTTTGTGCCTTTACTATAAAGTCTAAAACATCAAACTATCCTGTTTCTACTGTGTCTCCTTCGTCATTTTTCCTGATGGGAAAACACAAACTTCTCTCACTGTTGTCACAGTTTTGTATTTTAGGATGTGACGGTTGTGTGAAAATATTTGTGCCACTCTCTCATGCTGCTGGTGTTCGCCTCTTTGTGCCAGACAGTCCTGTCTCTCACAGCAAGGAGCATCTGGTTCATAACTCAGACACACACTAACATACACACTCACTGTACACACTACACTTGGAGATGAGAACTCTGATACTGCGGATATTCACACACACACACACACACACACACACACACACACACACACACACACACACACACACACACACACACAAAGCTCATACAGGCCCAGGCAACTTTCTTTAGCACATGCTCAGTTTCCACATGTGCCACATCTGCCTTTCTCCTGAGTACAAGCCATTAACCAGAAACCAGGAAGTAACACTCATTGGTCAGCAGAGCTGAATCCATTCATCACCATCAAACTGCTTAACCAGAACAAAGCTGATCATTAATCAATCAATAAGAAGTTAATATGCATATACAGTATAAGCACAACAATATCTCCATGAGCTCCCTCTCTGACCCTGGTGCAGTGGGACTGTGTCTGAAGCACATACTGAAACTGACAAACTGACAGTGATGCCAACTTCACACATAACCGGACGGACTCTAAACTTCTCTCACAAGCTTGAAACAACTGTTTCTGTGTCCAACCAAGTGCAAACAATAAATTCTACTTCATACTTCTACTTTCCTGCATTTCAGAGGGAGATATTCTCCTCTTACTGCACTGCATTTATTCTACAGCCTGTTCATTGTGACTGTTAAGATTTTACATGTAAATATATGATCTGCTTTCAAAATAAAGTTGTCATAGATTAAACTACAAACAGTGCATGAAGTTGTTTAAACTTGCACTTTGACAATATCAAAATCATGCTCACAAATTTAAAGTGATAGTTGGGTTTATTCGATGTGGGGCTGTGTGAGGTGCTAATCTGGTCTAGAGAAGCAGCAGGAGCACCAGCACAGAGGTGAGTGATGAGCTGCTGTGGACGGGGTCAGCAGAAAAAAAAAAAAACTGTTTTAGTCGCTTTAAGAAAAATCCACAGTAAAAAAAAAAACTAATATCAGTGGAAATGTTCGCTTTATTTGGAACATTTTTACCACTTTATCTGCCGTCAAACAGCCCTTTCCTTTGGAACTACATTTGTTCAAACACTGACCTACTGTATTACTACGCACGAGTGCACCTACACTCACCTCTGCCTGACTCAAGCAGCTGATCTGTGGAGTAATACAGTGCACGCCATAGGTTGGCTTGTGTGCAGTAAAATATGGGACCTTTAACTTGGTTTAATGTGTGCCTCTTTTTGGGCAAATGAATTAGTATCAATATTTAATCTTTTAAATAACATGGTTATCATCAATGCCAGTACATCGCAACTCTGCTAATCCAGGCCCAATCAGACTAACAATAATTAGAACCTGGCTCGGGTACTAGTAACCAAGTGGAGTAATGAGGACTTCTGCTAGTTACCTAGTAATCTTACACTTCAAAAGTCAAGCAATCATTGGATAGTTTTTTGCAACGTTGTTCCTATAATGTAGTCTCAAAAATGTCTGATTCTCATTCAGATCCCCTCAGGTTTTGGTGTCAATCTTTCTACATCAAAGAGCTTTGGCGTCTTTGTAGTGTTGCTGTCGTGCACAGACGATCTTAACTGGAAAAGGCCATTGCAGACGCTGCACAGAGAGCAATTTGTAACAAACAGAACAGACTTGAAGTTTGGGGTTAGCGAGGTTGTCAGTTTGACTGTATGGCACTGTGTGGGAGTGAAACACCCTGCTATGTGTGTGTGTGTGTGTGTGTGTGTGTGTGTGTGTGTGTGCCTCAGGCAGGCAGCAGGAATGTGTCAGCCTGGTGATGAATGAAGCCAAGGGGCGCAGAGCCCTGTAGACGACCTGCACCGTGGGGATCACCTGCATCGTGTGGCTCACCTGCACCACGGGGCTCATCTGCCTGCGGGAAGATTCAAACTTCAGCGTGAGGTTTTCTGTCCCGCCACCGGGGCTGCTCAGCTTTAACGAGGAGGATGGACGCTGCGGCGCTTCACAGAGCAAATGTTTCTTCTGGCAACCGGCATGCGGCGCTGAATGGATCACTGAGAAAAACAGCAGGCGGAGGTTGGCCCATATTTGTCTGTGTTATTCTGCTCTATAGCAGCCGCTGCAGCAGCTGTTCAGCCTCTTCCTCTGAATCTATGAACGTACAGTATATACAAGGAAACTGAGTACAGACATAAATAACATGTTAAGTAATTACAAATCCTTTTCATTTAATACAGTTGATTGGCTTTTAGCCAAAAAGCAAGAAGAATGAAGCCAATAAATTTGAAAATCAGACATTTTTGAATAATTTAAACTATGATGAAAGGTCCATATTTAAAGAACCACTGTGTAGGGTTCAGGGGATCTATTGTCAGAAATTGGATATAATATTGATAGTTACGTTTTCATCAGTGTATTAACATCTGACACTAAGAGTCCTTGTGTTTACGTGTGCAAAGATTGAACCTCTCTACATAGGGAGTGGGTCCTCCTCCACGGAGCCTGTTGCACTACCATGTTTCTACAGGAGCCCAAAATGGACAAACCAAGAACTGGCTCTATTTTGGAAGGGGAGGGGTGAGGGGAATTACTCACTTGATTGCAATCTTCAACAACACCCTTTTGCAGTCATGCAGCTCCATATCAGCCCTTTCCAAGCATCTGATCAAAACGAATTTATTTTGTTTTCAGTGCTGCCAATATCCACCAGGCCTCTGGCTATGTTATTTGGCAAAGTTTAATGTTTCAGTTTTGAGCTGTTTTGTGAACAGTGGTTTTCTCCCTGGAGGCATTCATGCAAAGTCCTGCTCACTGTCTGATCAGTCACTGAAGCAGTTTCCACAGATAATCATTGTGTCAGGTCAGAAGCACCAACCGTCTGTTTTTCTGTGCAGAGTGCTTCTCTTCTCTTGTTAATGGTAGCGTGGCTCTTCCTAAACGTCCTAACCACTGATGCAACTGTGTTTCTCCTTATGTGCGGCAGCCCACTGGTGCTGTCCTCCATCTTTGTCGATCTTTGACGATATCTTGCCGTGTGGAGCCATATAGCATTCCAGAGCTGAGCAAGCCGCAGTGTTCACAGGGTATCTCCTGACCCTGTTCATGCAATAATGAATAATGATGTAACTGCAAACCACAGATACAGCTGTTTCAGCGATCACAGGTAAACTGTCACTTCGGAGCCCATGTTTTCTTTGTAGTCTGTCTAACCTCAAATACCTCACTTCACTTAAAAGTAGCACAATAATTGTAAGTTGATACAAGTTTGAATAATTTAACATTTCAATGATAATGCAAAGACAAATATGTCCTAAAACAACCAACAAATGACCATTAAACCAACCCACTGTGATTCCTTAACAAAGACACTGAAGCTGAAAATATAAATTAGCAGATAACCTTGGAATGAGAGATGTCATACATGGATTTCCATATTGGATTTTGGTAAAAATGTAATTGTTATGTGTCTAAAAACAGAAGTGTGGAGGGAGAACACACGTGTTACAACCCAGAAGACACAGGCAGTAAGGGAAGCACAATAACGCTGGTGTAATCAGACTTTAATGCCTTTTATTGTTTATAAGATTTACAAACTTTTATAACAAAATGGCAGCGGTTAGAGAACTGAGGTGAGAAAATAAAGGACAAGGTCCTACAGGTGGAACTGAATCAAGGAAACGAAGTTGATTTCCTGTTAACTCAGGACCACAGCCCCTTGCTGGCTAATCAAAAGCAGAATGGTTCATTCTTTTGTGCCATAGAGCTAAAACTCTATTCTACAATTCCTGTTTGAGTAACATTTTTTAAAAAGTTACAGTCACCAGCTGTTTTAGGGAATTACTATGACCAACTGAAATATTCTATACACGTGTATTTCTGTCCTAGTTTTAAAGATTTACCTCATCAAGTAGGAGCAAATGTGCCAGAGTGACACAGACATGGTAGGGACCTATTGAGAGACGGACTAATACACTGGTTTTGGTTTTTCATAAGATTTTGACACACACACACACACACACACAAAAAAACACACACACACACACACACACACACACACACAAACACACACAAACACACACACAAACACACACAAACACACCTCCCCTCCTTCTCTTCCCATCTCAGATAACCCACATGTGGTGATGACAAGCTGACCTCTCTCTCCCTCTTTCTCTCTCTCTCCTCCCCTGTTCTCAGATTTCCCACCATGCCGTGCTGCAGACAAGATGCGGCGTCACCTCTGCATGTCCCCCCTGCAACCTCTAACACGCTGACCCCTACACACACACACACACACACACACACACACACACACACACACACACACACACACACACACACACACAGATGGAGGGTGGTGGTGATACTGTCAGGACAGTGTGTCAGGTCAACTTGTGAAAGAGGACAGGCTAAGAAAAGCCTGTCACATGTCTGAAACTGTTGTTGTGGTTTAAATTTTCCCCTTTTTGTAAGTGAACTTTTTGCCTTTTCAGTTTCAGTGCCAGAGTTTTCACCTTCGTTGGCTCTAACTCCAGAACAACAGCCTCACACTGTCAAAAGCCAAAGGCTTTTATTTTTTGGCACTGTTGCTACAAGCCATGGAGACTCTGTATCACCGAGTGGTTACATACTCTATTCTTCTGTTTTTCAGGCACACACACACACACACACACACACACACACACACACACACTCAGTCGGCATGACAGATAAAGAAAAGATAAAAGAAAGGACAACAGGAAGGTGAAAGAACAGGACAGAAAAAATCTCTCTATGTACCAACCCTCATTTTCTGACTGAAAGTAGAAGGTGTCACTTAGCTGTTGACCTTTCTTTGACCTGAAGGATCCTATATGAATTAACCCGACTGTCATAAAGATTCATCAGTGGTCCGAGGTTATGCAACAATTTATCCTGCTGCACGGGGAACAGCTGTCAGTTACAGGCGGTGTTTGGGAGGATATTTACCACATAACGAAGCTTTGCTATGTGATTTAATTGAACCTTTATTTGTATTGACTTACACATAGCCTACACACAGTTTGTATTAGTGGCAGTGCCTTCAGTTAACCTGTCCAACATTCTTACACCGGGAACACACTTCCTGCACTGTGTGAGCGTGGCGGCACACCAGCTGCATAGCTGCTGACAGCTCTATCTCTCTCTGCATTTTCACCATACTTGAATGTTGGATTTTTTTTCATTATAAGTTCATTTCTGGTTTATTTTTGATGGAAAACATCACTAAAATGCCACTATCTCCACATGCAGCTTCAAAAAAATGTCTGCGTCATATTCAGATTGAGCCTAGACAGAGACAACTATAGCAGAGGGCGTCAGTTTGATGTAATGTTGCTGCTGGGATGTCAATATGACATCAAACAGCTCTTTTCTCTGTCTATTTTTGCTGCTAGACGCGTCAAGCGTGAAAAATAAATAGATCAGACGCCGAATGTCTTGATCATGTGATGAAGCCACAGGGTGTGAGATGGCGTCTCCTCTACACCCGTTAACATGGGCGCCAAAATGAAAACCAAGACGTTCTGCAGCCGCCGCTCACGTACAACACATCCAGTGTGTTTGTGGCCTTAGTGCATAATCTGCAAAATTCAACCCTGTGTCCTAGAAATTATCTTTATATGCTACTTAATTATTTTCCCTGTTACATTATGGTGGGAAATGTAATCGCTTCCTGGATTATTCTAGTGGCTATGTTTTGTAATTAGTGGGTAAATTGCTGCACATATGTTGTGCTGAAGGATGCCGCCCTGAAATGGGACACAGCTGAACATTATTCATTCTGAAGATGTTACGAAAGTTTATGTTTATTTCGTAAATTTTCAGTGCGTACTGTAAAAGCTGTGGGACTGGAACATAACAGTCTTATTTCAGTTTGATTGATGCTCAGAACAAACTGACAGAAGTGTAAGAGGTTGCTCAGTTCGTGTCTCCTCAGGTGCTGACACAGGTGTGGTCACCTCTGCTCTCCTCATCTCTGTATAAGAGAAAGACCGAGCTGAATCAACAGCCGTGACCCTTAAAGATACAGTGATGTAAACGTCACCCGTGTCAGTAATAACAGTGAGGAGAGACACAAACTAAAGACAGAACTCAGTCACAGGGCGCCATAAAAGGAGGATGGACTACTGCAAACCCGGTGATTAACCAATAACCCTGCAGCTACAGCGAGACAAACGGGAAGTCATACATTGTATGGCGACAAATTGTGGGGTTAAAGAGTCCAAACTGGGAACTTTGAGGCTGGAGCTGACAGGAGAGGAAGACAAAATGAGGAGCTCTGTGGTGAGTCACAAACTGGGGACGGAAGAACTGCAAACTGGCAACCTTAAAACTGACCTGGCAACGGTGAGGATACAGAGAAAGATGACGAAAGACCTCAGTCATGTGTCACCTGGAGCCATAAAGGGGGAATGAAGAGCTCCAAACCTGGCAACCCCTACGACTCGCCGAACAACAATAATGGGGAGAGATCTCAATCACGGCTGCGCTGGAGTCTTATAATGACGTGTGTTTCCCC
>NW_019525369.1:1320008-1328323 GCF_002814215.2 Seriola lalandi dorsalis
ATGTTACGAAAGTTTATGTTTATTTCGTAAATTTTCAGTGCGTACTGTAAAAGCTGTGGGACTGGAACATAACAGTCTTATTTCAGTTTGATTGATGCTCAGAACAAACTGACAGAAGTGTAAGAGGTTGCTCAGTTCGTGTCTCCTCAGGTGCTGACACAGGTGTGGTCACCTCTGCTCTCCTCATCTCTGTATAAGAGAAAGACCGAGCTGAATCAACAGCCGTGACCCTTAAAGATACAGTGATGTAAACGTCACCCGTGTCAGTAATAACAGTGAGGAGAGACACAAACTAAAGACAGAACTCAGTCACAGGGCGCCATAAAAGGAGGATGGACTACTGCAAACCCGGTGATTAACCAATAACCCTGCAGCTACAGCGAGACAAACGGGAAGTCATACATTGTATGGCGACAAATTGTGGGGTTAAAGAGTCCAAACTGGGAACTTTGAGGCTGGAGCTGACAGGAGAGGAAGACAAAATGAGGAGCTCTGTGGTGAGTCACAAACTGGGGACGGAAGAACTGCAAACTGGCAACCTTAAAACTGACCTGGCAACGGTGAGGATACAGAGAAAGATGACGAAAGACCTCAGTCATGTGTCACCTGGAGCCATAAAGGGGGAATGAAGAGCTCCAAACCTGGCAACCCCTACGACTCGCCGAACAACAATAATGGGGAGAGATCTCAATCACGGCTGCGCTGGAGTCTTATAATGACGTGTGTTTCCCCCGGGCCGGTCTCCGAGGCCGTTCTGTGGTCAAACTGTTGCTGATTGATGGCGACTTTTGGTCATGACCTCAACGTCTGGCCTTCAGGAAACAGGACAGACCAGAGATAACAAGGTCATGTTCATACAATGGCACTAAAAGCAACCTGAATGAGCCAATCACAGGTGGACAGCGCTAAATACACGGCTCACTTTTCTCTGCCGGGAAGTTTTTCTCATGTATATAAATCTCTGTCTTTTGGCGAAGTCTCAAAATAATTTCACATTACAACAAATCATTATAAAGAGCGGCCTTCTTCCCAGTTTTAATGAAAATTGATTGGAACTGTTTGATTGTAGAGTTGACTTTATTTATTATTTCACCTTTGGTAACTTTTTTTTTCTCAACATAATTATAGTAATAATAAATAAATTAATAGCAGATTATCATTGCCAGTGATGAATCACTTCTCAAAATGAGAATAAGGCTCTCTGCAAATAAAACAGTGGCCAAGGATCAACAGGAAGTCCTTCGGTTTGGCCGTCATAGTCTATGGGATCTTTCCAAAGCCACGCCTTCATAGACCACGCCCTCCAAAGGATACGACCCCTGAACTGGGACACAGCTTTGGTCTGGTTCCAGTTGGACCCTGGTAAAGTTCTGAACTCTACATACTGCACTTGGCCATCTCGCACGTAGGCAGAGCCTGTGCCTTTATAAACATGTGAAGACTCACACTCACTCACGTGCACACGTAGGCCTACATGCACTCACACACACGCGGCGCCATCCCGGATACAAAACCAAAGAACAGAGAAGCTCAGATTACAGCACACACACTGTGTATGACTTCATTCTCTGCTCAGGACGCCATTACTCCACTATACAGTATCTTTACATAGAAAACCATTGTTTGCTGCTTTATTATTGTCTGAAGTCTCATTTACAGATGTAAATTTAGGGGATCAATCAGGTGAGAATCAATTCCCAACAAAGTGAATACATGAGTTCATATAAATTGGGGAAACATGTGAAGAAGTACAGGTATGTTTGTTTGTTTTTTTGTATAGGCATATAGAGCTGTAAAACACATCGACTATAACTTTGGTTACTTTCACCAGCAAAAAAATAATTCCCCCAAAACTGGGTTGAATAATCAACTGAAACTGAAGGGTTGGCTTTACAACCTGGCCCCCCAGCTCATATCTGTCAATTACTTCAATGTGCCACTATCAGGAGGTGTGTGTGACCTCCAGTGGGTATGTGTGTGTATGTGTGTGCGTGTGTGTGTGTATCTGTGTGTGTGTGTGTGTGTGTGCGTGTGTGTGTGTGGTCTCAGTGCTGCTTGCTCAGGTTAGTCAACATCAGAGTTTAACTTAGATAATTATTATTACCTCATTACTGATTGATTTCATGTCAAACATGTTTGTTCATTAAATAGTATTTGAGCCATTGTCAGTTTGTAGTGGTGTGTGTGTGTGTGTGTGTGTGTGTGTGTGTTGTCACGGTGTGATGGATGTGACACTGCTTTCGCCCTGGTGTTGAGGGCAGCTGATGCACTTTAGCTGTTCCTGTCACCCATTCCCCACCACACCCCCCAACACACATCCACACACACAGATACACACACACACACAGACACACATACACCAGAGTCCGCTTGCTATGTTAGCCCTGGATAAACAAGCCATTGTGCCATGTTCTGTCAGCACCCTCTGCTTGTCTCTGTGTGTGTGTGTGTGTGTGTGTGTGTGTGTGTGTGTGTGTGTGTGTGTGTGTGTGTGTGTGTGTGTGTGTGTTGAGGACACAGGGTCATGGAGTACACAGCGAGTACAAACAGTTAAAGGTGTTCAGGCCTGTCTTCCTCATGAACACACAGAAACATTAAACACATAAAACAGTTTATTCTGTGGTAAAACACTGATAAGATCTTACGTAAAAAAAAAAAAAAAAAAAAAGTATTATTAATTTCAGGAAGACTTTATCACTGTGTAAGAATTTCTTTTCATTTCAAATATCCTTCATTAGCTCTTCTTCATGCTTTCCTCGTTAGTGGGATTTGACCGCTGCACTGAGGGTCGTCCCTGCAGAGATGCTGTGCATGTGGCCGTCCATTTCTTCTCCTCTCCTGGCCTTTCTCAGCGATGGATGGACAGGAATGTCTGGCCTGATAACCTCCTGCTCCCTGTTCTCCCTCTGACCTCTGACCCCCAACAGTGCAGCCTGCTGACAAACACACTTTACAAAAAAAAAAGGTCCATTTAAGTTCCACTGTCAGTTCATGACCTTTAGTCGTTCCTCCTCTTATTGCTATTGCAATGAGAGAGAATTTAAAATGCGAGTTTGACTTGAATCTGCTGTAAGTTATATTTATATCACAAAAAGATGGTGAATATGGATCAGTGTCAGTCTAACATCGATCAGTCCAAACCGGATGCCTCTGCTCTGAATCAGTGTTCTGTTTACTGATAAGGATCATCGTTAGAGGCTAGGAGTGTTTTTATGCGTCTCTACAAATACATTTCTGCATCCATTTCACTAAGTACTGAAGAATTAATACACACACATGCTGTTAAGAGAATGCTGAATACACGTCATGCAGATTTAACTGCCTGTTGGCATAGCTAAATATTAAAAACTAGTGTGGCTCTTAAGACCAAAGCACATACAAGTGTGAAAGTACTACAGTGCTACAGAGATGCCCCGGCATACAAATCATTTTCTCCAGACGTAAAGGAACATGTTTGTTACAAGGCCGACAAAAAAATCACATCATCATAGATTTTTCAGTGAAAATTAAATGCAAAAACAATCATTCCAGCTGAAATCGCAATATCTGCCAATATCTCTATTGTGCAGCTGGAGAAAGTACAAACATCCCAAAATGCAACAGATACCAAAACGTATAGAAGAGTCAAAGCACAAACTGTTCAGGGAAAAACATCCAGATGTGCAACCAACACAGAAAAACATACATAACATAATACATAAGAAGAAACTTTATGTACAGGAACTTAAATGATCTACGTGATCTCACCTGATTCTGTATTAGATCTTGATATTTTTCAGTAACCATTTAGATTGTGAATACTTTGATTGTGAATCCAGATAATGTTTGTCATTCATTTCATAGCTGTGAGGACCACCATGACCACCTTGAGACCGTTGGTCCTCTCAGCACTGATCAATGATCACCTGCTGCCACGTGATTGGCTAATTAGATCATTTCATGAATAAGCAGGTGTACAGGTGTTCCTGTTAAAGTGCTCGGTGAGGGTAGAGCTGCATTTGAAGATCCTTTACAATGATGCTGCCACGTAAACATAATATATGTTAAGTAAATGAAACATTAAAAACCAGCCTGCACCTCCACCGTCACCGGAGGCAGATTCACATGACAAGACAGTAAACAGATACACATCAGTGAGGGAGGAGCGGGAGCTGCTGAACTCTGGATGACCCTGACAAGACCTGCAACACCCACACACACACACACACACACACACACACACACACACACACACACTCACACACACTCAACTGAAGTGAATGCAAAGAAATGCATTCAAGTGTTTGCCTTTTATTACTTGCCTCATCTTTGTTTTTAAGTATTTATTATTCACTTTAACCAATGCAATATTTTACATTTAGATTGCAACTATTAGTATTATTACAATTGTGATGTATTTCTTAGTTTTCTAATGTATTCTTATTATAGTCATTGTGATGGATGCACCAGCAGCCGCACACTGAACCCAAGGCCTTTGTTGAAAGAAAGACTCCTAAACTATATGTAAATGAAACAAACAGCAGTTTGCACAGTATTCGACAGTACAGTTCTCTAGTTGAAGTGCACAAATTATTTTAATTTTCTTTGTCAGTTTTGCTACAGTAGTTTCATAAACTTAAGTTATTTAATTAGCACAAAGACAGTCATCCATTCACTGCTGTAATCCAAATCTGTTAATAATAATGATAATAATAATATTAATAATGATAATACCCAGCGTACCCTGCTTTTCTCTTTATATTTCACTTTTTGGCCAAATTACACAAAGTCATAGATTTAATTTCCACTGTTACACTGATGATGCTCAGCTGTGTAAAGTCTGGAGGATATTCTCAGATAACTAAACTAGAGTTTTGGTTGTGTACTGTGAAAAGCTGGATGCCAGAAAACGTCCTGCTCCTTAATGTAGGTATTGACCTTTCCATTGACCTGGTCCGGCTCAGGCTCCAGTTTGATCATGTGACAGTCCGTGATTTCTCACTTGATGACAGCCAAGAATCTCAGTGTGTCAGTGGAGCATCTCTGCAGCACTCCGTCATGTATGGCACATCGTAGAGTGGCTAGATATAAGGGATATAAAAACATATAACAGCCTGCTTGGAGTTTGAGGGTTCTCTGGTTTTATGAGACATAAATTTAACCCTTTGAGCAGAACTCCAAGCACTACATCTGGTGAACAGCAGGCACTGCTCATTACCTGGCTAATACACTCCCTACAGTGAAGCATGGTGAGGGCAGCATCACGCTGTGGGGGTGTCTCTCAGCAGAAAACACAGGGAGACCGGTCAGGACTGAGGGAAGGATGAATGAAACCAAATACAGAGAGGTCCTTAAAGAAAACCTAACATTTTTCACAAAAAATGTTATTCCCTCACATCCTGTCGGTAATCTTAGTTCATTTTTGAATGATTTAAACTCTCTTATATATTGCCTCATTAAACCTCATAGAACATCTCTGGAATGAAGAGACCTGAAGATGACAGCTCAGAGTCACCTCCCATCCAATCTGACGGAGGTTGAGAGGAGGAATGCGATAAACTGCCCAAATCCAGATGTGCAAAGCTTGTAAAGATTAACCCTAGACGACTTGAAGCTGTAATCGCTTCCAAACAGGTTCAACGAAGAACTGAATTAAGGCTCTGAATACATTTGTAAATAAGAGATTTCAGTTTTTGATTTTGATAAACATGTTTTCACTTGCCATTATGGATGATTAAGTGTAGAGTGATGGGAGAAAGTACAATTGTCTCCATTAAAGTTTACAACACAATAAACTGAAGGAGACTGAATACATTCTGAAGCCACTGTAGTTATGTAAAGTGCAAACCTTTACCAGGCCTCTCTCTCTCTCTCTCTCTCTCTCTCTCTCTCTCTCTCTCTGTCTCTCTCTCTCTCTCTCTCTGTGTGTGTGTGTGTGTGTGTGTGCGTGCGCCCTCATCTATGTAACTGAGTCTCTGAACTCTTGAACTGCAGCCACACCACTTTATCTTTCTCCGCTCATTGTGAGGGCATAGACACACACACACACACACACACACACACACACACACACACACACACACACACACACACTGAGGCAGACAGCCCTGTGTTGAACTTGAGATGAGTTATGGAAAGGAAAACAGGAGTTGGGGGTCAGACTGAATGAGGTCAACCTGGAAGAATCCCCACTCATTCTCAATGTCTCTCTCTCTCTCTCTCTCTCTCTCTCTCTCTCTCTCTATCTATCCCCCCTCCTCCTCCTCTTCTTTCTCTTTCTCCTCTTTGGTTTTCACCCCAAGATATTTTTTTTTCTTTTTCCTTTAATCTTATATTCTATCTACTTAATCTATATTAATTTCTCTCATTTTTTTGCATTAAATATGGGAGGGCTGTGTGGTTTGTGTGTGTTCAAATTCATTGATGTGGCTGCTGTTCACATGAAGTTTCAACTGATGATTTAAATGTATGAGCACAACAAGCAGCACAGTGGGGAGAGAAATACAGAACCGGAAGAACATCAGGACAAATCTGCACAACACTGAAAACATTCCTTTGAGTTCTGTTTAAGTTCTTTGTTCCTGCTTTATTTGTGCATGCTGTATATGCTTGAGGTGATATGATGAAACATATATTTTTAGATACAGCATAAGTTGCTCTATGAGGATCAATCTCCAGTGGCTCCAGGGTTGACTGTAAGTGAAAATCTCAAAATCTGCCCATAAATCATAGTAAAAAAGATGCTCCTTGTCAACTAAAGATCTTGTCTGTAAAACAAAATGCTTGGAAATTGTGAGATGATCAAAGTAAACCAGTGATTTCAGTCTGTACATACATCGGCCCTGTACAGCAGGAGCTGCTAAGAGCTCATTCAGTGTGATATTTCATTCTGCAACTTGGTTAAAATGAACATTTCATAAACAAATATGAAAATAAAATCCATTAAAATACAGTTGTTTTTTTCTTTTAGCCCCATCAACAAGCTTTAGTTTCAGTGGATCACTGACCCTCTCCTCTGTCCTCTATCTCCTCTGCAGACATTCAAACAGAAAACTCAAATACATTTCTGAGAGGTCAAACTTTTTGTGAAGATAATATGACAGGCTTCGCTCAGACATGTGACTCTGCTCAGAGCCTGTAAGAAAAGGCTTCTGTTCAAAGTTTTAATTAAAAAGCAAAAGTCTGCGACAGGGCGGAGACTCTGGTCTTCCAATTCAAAGTTGCAAAGAACACACTACTTCCTGCATTGACACGGAACATTGACATTGGACGTTCACGGTTCAGCCACAACAATAAAACAGGTGGCTGGTTTTAATGTTGTGGCTGATCAGTACAAAATCTTCCACTAAAGACGTAATTGCCAGAGATAATGGGCTAGCTAATACACTTGTTAGTCTCTCGAGTTAAAATTTCAGCCTATTGCTCCTTAGTTCTTGCCCAATTTAAGGAATAGTTGAGGAGTCATTTAACAAATATAATAGAAATATATCAGATTTCAGGTAAACACTCAGAGACACCAAATCCTGCAAGGTTGGATGGTGAGTCCAGGTGGGCGGGGCTTGGAGTGTGGCTGAGAGCCATGACTGCTTTGTTGTGACATCACAAAGTCACAGAAGTCCTGACGGCTGGTTTTAATGCTCAGTTTCTGAATACAGGCTGTGTGCATTTCTCTGTGGACTGAGGCTTTGATACTTTCACAGTATTAATATAGAACCTAGACCTGATCTATAATCAAACTACACATGAACTTCTACCTTTAGACTATATGGGATATACTATACTTTATACTATATCTACCTATATACTATATGGGACGTTTAAAAAAAGCCAAGAGGCCAAGATACATCCTGGCTTTTATCACTAGAGTGAGTAAAGCTCCACAAGTCCTGTATCCTACTTTTCCCTTTTCCCAAAATGCCTTGCAGACCCTCCTTGACTAATAAATGCTCATGTCTTTAAAACTGTGAGTGTGTGAGTGTCTCTGTGAGGACCAGTGTCAGTTACAGACTGTACAGAGTGAGGACATCTCTGGTCTTCACAGCTTCAAAGGTCTGTTCCAGGGTTAAGACCTGGTTCTAGGGTTCAGGTTATAGTTGTGTGATGAGGTGATGACTGAGCTTACCACCCAGGCTCCAGGAAAAGACACCTTCAGCCCAGCAGAAAGGAGAAGCGGATGACGAGGAAGAGGAGAAGGAGGAGGAGTGTGTTTACATGTTTAGATATCCCAGAGGCTCTCCAAAGGTCAACAGTTCAGCGAGCCACCCGGAAAGCCCCGCTACATTCCTCACTGTACCCCTGTGTGTGTGTGTGTGTGTGTGTGTGTGTGTGTGTGTGTG
>NW_019525369.1:1328343-1353343 GCF_002814215.2 Seriola lalandi dorsalis
GGGGGGGGGGGGTCATCTAGAGGCCATGCATCTCTGTGAATGTGAGGATCTGCTGTGGAAATGCTGAACTGTGTGACGCTCTCTGTGCGTTGCTTTCTGTCAGACGTTGTGTTTCTGTAATCCAGAGGAGGAAGATGACCGGCTCCTTTTCCTTCTTCATCATTTCCTCTGTCCCTGCTTTACATTCTCCTCCTGCTTCAACCTCCTGAGGGAGGGCAGCGCACATTTCTAGTGGTCACACATTTTATTGGCTCGATACATATCACTCCTCCTCTCCTCCTGTGTATGTGCTGTGCCACCTTTTAAGCTTCTTCATCATTGTTGGAACATGTGACACGTTTCTGGAGCAAAGAACGTACAGATTCAGATGTATATGGAATTACCTGCTTGTATGTGACACTCAGGCACTTAACATTAACCCACCGTATTGTTGAGTTTATTTTTTCATTTCATTTTATTCTATTTCTTTCTTTCAAAGACACTTTCGTGTTGCTTTTCAGCATGTGAAACAATAGCAGCACCAATAGCAACCGCCATATCAATATATAAACCAAAAAAAAATCTTCGTAATAACTAACAAACTAAAGATCATATACATTAACTGAACGAAGATTTTGAAAATAAAATGCACATTTCTGGCTGCAATTTTATCAAAACACATTTTAATGGTGTAACTGTCTTAAAATATTTATTTTTCCACTGAGGATAAAGAGATGTGCCAGTTTGCTTGAGGCTGTCAGATTCTATATTTCTGGACATTTGTAGGATTATTATTGTATAACTTTTTGTAGGATATCATACGAAACCGTTTGATAAGAATACGTTGCACTCAGCCCCAAGCCAATGGTTCCTACTGACGACGTAAATCTCTAAAAACACCTCTCAAATATCTAGTTAGATTTAAAAAAAATAAAAAGGCTCAGTAATTTCCACAAAGAGCTGGTCACTGCAATTTTTAGAAAATGCTACTCAAACAGGAGGAAATGGTCTATTTTCTTTTCAATACACATGTATTTTGGCAGGAAAACTGTCTTTTTTGTATATATAAATCAATTTTTATTTATTCATTTATATTATATGCTCACTATAGGAATTGTAACAAAATCTGTTATTATATCTATTTTATTTATTTATTTTCACCTCCTATGGTAAATTACACAGTAGCTAATTTTGGCACATCTAAACACAATTCTGAAATGAACGTGTCCTCGAGGCAGGGTGTTAGATGTTTCAGTAAATGTGTGTAACTCATGAATCAATGAATCATATATAAGTAAATCTTATACTAAACAGCTCATAGGCAATTTGAAGAGTAAAAAACAAACATCAGTGGGATGGATGAACAGAATCATCTTTACTTGAGGTAGGCTGAAGTAGAAAAAGACAGACAGGAACATGATTGGAGTGTTAAGGCAGCAGAACTAATAAAACTCAGTCAGTCTGTCCTCATTTAAAAACAGCAGACATTGTAAAAAAAAAAAAAACACCAGTCACAACAGTTCACAGTCCAGGCCAAACATTTCAGCTGACAATATTACACCTGAGGAGATTTACTCCTAAATGATGACAGTCTGTTTTTGAGGAAGGAAACGTGTAGTTTGCCACTGTATATATGTGAAGTACAGACTGAAGAAATGTTCTGACACGTCCTTGAATATTTTTAACCATTTGTTGAATTTGCAGACGTCAGGTTTTGTCATATTTAGGGGTAAAATCACTTCCATATTGTAATTTTGTCAGGTTTAAAGTATTGTGACCTTCAGCAGTAGCAACAAAACTTTACCCGAGGGGGAAACACCCCATTCATACACACACTGTTTCCCATAATCTACAATCAATAACATAAAATGGATCCAATAATTTATTCTCATGGGGAAAGGGACAGGCAGTAAAATATAAATCGCCCACTTTTCCTCCTCAGGAAGGAGGCGTGTGTTTCACAGGCCTCAGCATTTCTTCAGTAGTTTTCTTTAATCATGACCCCCTGCACACACACACACACACACACACCACCAACACACACACACATACACACACATCCAAAATCAACCAGTGTCTGTAAAGGCATCACAGCCTTGTGCCATGTCTCATGTAGCGTTTCCGAGCTTCTTTGTCCCAGTTATGTGAAACCATGAAACCTGGACGATTGAAGACCCTGACCATCAGCTCTGTCTGAACGTCTCCCTGTAGTCACATAGTGCAAAAGCCAGAGAACAAACATACACATAGAAACATTCCAATATTCAAAAATAATAAAGTGGAACATAAACAGCTACAGTACAACCACATTAGATAAAAGTATATTTTCCCTGTATTCCTGATCATAAGGCTCATAAGTGTAGGATCTACCACAGCTTGTCTTTTTATATATTCAATAGTTTTGTCCGTGTTCACTTCAATAAATGGCAGAATGAAAAAAAACAACAATAAATCAAGCAGGTGAAAAGCCACCACTAAGTATCACCCTGTAATTCAGACATCATTTACAGACGCCATAGTGCATCTTATCATCATCACAGTGGAAGGATCCATTAACACCCTGTACAGCAGATACTGTGTAGATCGTTTTACTGTTAAAAACAGCTCCCCACTTCCCAATTCAGGCAAAAATCTGCAAAATAAACAGCGTGTCCGTCCCAAACAAAACTAAGGTTTTTGCTCAGGAATAATTCATCAACTACCACCAGCTTCTCGGGTCCATTAAGGCAGCGGTTACCAACCATCATGGCTTGTGACACCTGACAGTGAAGGTTATGACCTGAGTGTATTTGATTTATTAGTGTATTCTGCATCAACAACCATATAACATAGTTTTGTTTTCGTAGGTCACTTTAATTCAAATATATATGGGGAAAAACCCCATTTTACTCTCCTTAAAAAAAACAACTGATTAATCGTTTTGAGCCACAGAGGCAGCGAGTTTGATGAAGAAAAGATGATGTGTTTTTTCTGGATCTAAATGTCTTCTCTCTACCTACATGGAAAACTAAGGATATAAAAAGTCCAGGTGAAGTTGTGGGACATGCAGGAGATCAGTAACTAAAGCTCAAGTAAAGGCTAGAGGAGACGGGCTGATTATTAGAGGAGTGATTACCAGCCATGAAAGTGTGACTGGTATTGTTTTCACCTTTGTCACAGTGTTAGTGCACGTGGTCGTCACTTCACAGCTTTACAGGTGAGAGCTGAGATCACAATGAAGGCTGAGTTTGAAGATGGGTGTGGTCTGACTCATGATTACTGAGGGCTCACGGGTAGGTGTGATTCCTTTGCATGATGGTCTGTAGTTTTTATGTAGCAGGCTACATCAGGAGGAATGTATCAAATAACGGATCACTAAGCACTAGACTGTAGGTCACCAGTCACCTCACTGGCTCCCATTATGTCTCTGAGCTCGGGGACGCGCCTGGGGACGTGGACGCGGAGGAGTGGTCGGTGTCCTCCAGGTCCTTGTTGCAGCCGCTGCCGGTACCGGAGGAGGAGGAGCGAGCCGTGCACGCGGACGCGCCCTCCCGCTCGCGCTTCTTCTGCTTCATGCGCCTGTTCTGGAACCAGATCTTCACCTGCGTCTCGTTCAGCTCCAGCGTGGCGGCGATCTCCACGCGCCGTGCCCGCGTCAGGTACTTGCTGAAGTGGAACTCCTTCTCCAGCTCCGTCAGCTGCCGCGTGCTGAAGTTGGTGCGCATGGCGTTGTTGTGCGCGCCGGCGAGGCCGAAGTCCGACACTTTGACTGTGAGGGAGGAGGGAGGAGGGAGGAGGGAGGAGGGAGACTGTTACACATGTGTTTTAACAACTTCTTCTATTCCACCCATTTAAATAAACAGGTGGATAAACATTTGGTCATATGCTACTGGGCTGCAAGAAGAAAACTAAGTGTCCTGGTTTTGACACTGTTGCTGTTGAGTAAAAGTCCCTTTCTCTTCTTTATGTTTGTTGTGTGATTTGCTGTTCGCGTCTACATTAATATCAGGCCTGTACATTAATAAAGGCCTGTTAGTTAGCCTGTATTATTTTTTTTTATTTGAGCAGGTTGACACTTATAGTGCTGCCCAGGATATTTAAACTAAAGCTGGAACAACAAAATGAGACGAGAGAAAAAAAACAGGGGGGGGGGGGGTTTAAAGATAACAGACCAGAACAGACTTCCCAGGGCGAAATAACACGTTGTTATATCCATTAAAAAAGGGAGAGAGACACAAGGAGACGGAGAGAGAGAGAGAGAGAGAGAGAGAGAGAAACAGACGTCCGGGAGCAAAGTGGACTCAGGTAGACCTGCTATGTGTCTGAAGATATGACGACACACTGACGAGGCCCTGAAAACACATACACGACTTATGTTATCTCACTTTAAAAAGACAAAACGTGAGAAAAGTTTACGTCGTAATTACGTGACGCTCCAATAGGTTAATTATTATACCAGCAATGCAGGAGGCTGTAGTTATTAATTTTAGATTGTCTCCGTCCATTTGTTTTACACTGTCAAAATGGAACTGAAACGCTTTGACTTGATGGACGTTGAGCGTCCAATTTAAAACCGTGTAGGCCTATTTATTATTACAATTTTAGTTGTCCATCATAGCCTATGTTTTTAATTTAATTCGATCACATATTTTCAATGTAATTATTTTATATGGGCCTATACACCACGTTCAAAATACATTCGCTTTTAATCCTCCCTTTGTTTACAATGAAATGATTGAGACAGGTGAAAAGAGAAGAAAAGAACAGAAGGAAACTAAAATTCACATTATAAAGGTTTAATACAAACACAACATCTGAACTGAGGCCTGCAGGGAAACAAATCTGAATGAGCCTATTAAAGGATGGATGTCCTGATTTATCAGAGTGAACTTCTTGTCGCTTCCTCGCTTTTGAAAACATTTCTATAAAAATTATTTTACAATCTGTGCTGGACTGGGATTTTTTTTTTCCGTCTCAGCTGATCATAAACAATGTACTGTTCTTAGAGCAAGCCACCTCTGGGTGTAACATTGACAACCACTATGATGAATGGAAAAGAGGCCGCAGCTCTGCATCTCCAGGCCTCTGCCGGAAACCTCACAAATCACTGAGCTACTACACGTTTGGTCTGATGGTTTTTAACTGTAGGCGCAACTCTGTAATAAAGCTTTATTATGACATAACCACCAGCCCGCTCCTACCTGTCTTGGGCGGGTTCCTCTTCACCTTCATCCAGTCGAAGGTCTGCCCCTGCCCGGCCTGCTGGCCCTCCTCATCGCCCCTCTCTCGGTCCTGAGACACGGGCAGTTCCCCGTAACCTCCCCCGTGCGGAAGCCCTAAGTAGCCCGCTGCATCCAGACCCCCGCCGAGCTGCTGCGGGTACTGTGACCCAGCCAGAGCGCCCTGAGGCCCGCAGTAGGCTCCGGCCAGGGCCCCGTAGCTGGGCGCCGAGCTGGGGAAGGTTGATTGATGATAGTAAGAGGAGGCCACAGACTCATCCATGAAGTACTGAGGGTGAACGGTGTTGGTGGGGCCCGTCGCGGGAACATACTCCGAGTTTGTGGCGCATGCCTGACCCGCGTAGGCCCCAGAGTTTCCGTTATTCCCGGTACTATAGGGCTGTAATATTCCGCTCTGTAAGCTTTGGGTTTGGTGAAGATGAGGATGAGGATGGTAGCCGTTGTGCGTCTGCTGATGCTGTTGTTGTTCATGATGTGGACGTTGCTGATGTGGACGTTGCTGATGATGCTGGGTCGACCCAGAGGCCCCATCCACTCCTCCACCGCCGGTTCCCGCTCCGGTGCCCCCGTACAGCCGACCATCCCCGGTGTACATCGTGCTGTCACTTCTCGTCCCATTAACGGGAGATGAGGAGCAAGCTGGTCCCGTGTGGAAGCTGGCAGAGGTCACCGGGAAGCTCTGATGCTGGTCCAGAGGAAGGTGATGGTGAGGAAGATGATGGTGGAGGTGGTGTGAAGATTTGGGCGCAGAGTAGGCGCCGGTGCCCGGTCTGTTACAAATGGAGTATTCCACAAAGGAGTTCATGTTGTCCATGCAGACTGAGGCCCGGTGGGACTGAATCAAGATTACAATGACCCGCAGCAAGCAGGCACAGAGAGATGACGTCAGTAGAAATCAGCTGGAAAAACATCAAAAATCGAAAAAATCCATAAAAAGTGTAAATTGAGTCAAATGTGTAAATTAGAGCAAATAGAATGATGTGAAATCAGAACGAAAATTAATTCTGGAAAAATAAAAATAAAACTCGAAAATTAAATGCAGTAAATTATTTTTGGGAAAAAGGAAAAACCCGTAAATTTTTAAGGAGAATTTTCAAAAAAGTAGAAATAGAAACGAGCAGAAAGTTCCAGTGTGGAGGAAAAGAAAGTGGAGGCTGCACAGCCCCGAACCCGAGGTGCTCTGCTGCCGTGAGTGAAGGCCTGTCATTAGCTCAACTCACACTGCGTCTCTAATGGCTCATCGGTGACAGTGGAAAATACCGCGAGAACACAGAAGAGTCAGATCACCTCTTCACCTCCACACAGGTTACACACTGTATTCCTCCATTCTGTCTTCTATCTCCTTCTCTTTTCTGTGACTCTCTCTCTCTCTCTCTCCCCTCTCTCTCTCTCTTTCTCTCTTTTCCGTTTCTTCTTTTCTTACCTCTGCCACAGGTCACGTGGCTCATCGTGCGTCGCCTGTGGTGACCAGGGTCCAAAAGTTTGTCAGCCGGTGAGGGGTGTGTACTGTGTGTGTGTGTGTGTGTGTGTGTGTGTGTGTGAGTGGAGGTGAGGAGGAGGAGGGGGAACCTTTCGATTCAGGAGTGGAGTTTGCGCGCGCGCGCGCGTTTGTATGTGCGCACGCGCCTCATCCATCACTTGCCGTGACATTAGCACGACAAAGAGACTTCAATCAAATCGGCCCATCAATCTGATATCAGCACGGATCTGTCAGAGCAAAGAGAGAGGCAGAGAATAAAAGAGGAGCTGTGAGCCGGCCTGCTGCTTCCAGACCTCCCCCCTGCACAACGCTCCCACAAATAACACAGGGACAATATAAACCGGAGTACTGTACACTGGTACTGTGGGACGAGTTCTCCTGCTCCTGTTACTGCAAGAACTTACTGCAAACCGCTGCTACAGATCAAGTCCGACTCATTCACCAAAATCCTGACCATCGTTTATTTTCAGTACAAAGACACTTTGCACCACAGTCATTTCTGAGATCTCACTACAGGAAACACAAGCACCATAAGAGATGTAACGCTTGGTATTGACAATTTAATACAGAATTTTTGAGACACACAATTGCTGCATGGTCTCTTGCTTTTCATCAAAAAAATGTACTGGGCCTCTGAAGCATCAAATCCGGGAAGTGGAACTGGGACGGCTCCAGCACTGAGGCTGATTTCCAGTTGATTTCAGACTCTGAACAGTAGAAACACTTTTAGCAGCAAAACTGCAGTACCTACAAACTGTTTATGTATTCTGATATAACTTTGCTATACCATGACTGTTATTCAGTGTGTGGATAATAATAAAAGTATTGATGAAAAAAAAGGGAAATGAGCAAAAGTTGAGCCAAATTATTCAACTACTATACTGAAAGTTAGTCCCACAGCAGACATGTTGAAATCTGTATGTTATAAGCACAACCATGGCAAGTATAAAATATCTGAGGGAATTGGGACTTGATCTTTTGGCAGTAATTCTACTGTTGGCCATAATTTTCTGTTCCAAATACATGAGTTTGATTTGTCTACAACCTGTTTGACTTTTGTGTTTTGTTCCATTGAACATCTTTGTGACCGTGTTGCCACATTCACAGATCTCAACAGTTTACTCACTGAGTGCAACATTATTGTTACCAACAGGACTCACGGCCAAACCTACAAAAGCAAGAGTCAAGTTGTAATAAACTGAAATCTAAGATTACTAATGTGAAAAGAACCAAGGTTGAAAGAAAAAGAACAGAAAGAACAAAAAAAGAAGGAGCTTCACAGTGTTCAGAGAGAAACAGTTTAACTTCCACTGTAGATCTGCTGTGAACATCTTGTTGCCACACTGAGTCAGAGACTGAGCTGAGCGCCAGCTGTTCCGCCCGGACCGTCAGATGTGTCAGTGTGTGTCTGATGGACTGACTGAACCGAACTCACTGTGAGTCTGTGCTCTGCAACAATTTTCCCCATCAGTTCTGAACTTTTCCCAACTTCACTAACACTGATCGCCATTTTTTTTTTAAAATGATTGATTTGACTTTATCTCTTCTTTGCACGTTCTCCTCACAGAAGGCAGGAAATCATTTTATAGATGAAAAGGTTTCTATTGACCGAGCAGAGCCCGATCAGCGGGACCGCCGGGATTCACTATACTTTTCAACAATTGGATTGGGAGGCCATAGATTTCAGATGGCTTAATGTGCATGTGCGAGTGCATGAGTGAGAGCGTGTGTGTGTGTGTGTGTGTGTGTGTGTGTGTGTGTGTGTGTGTGTGTTTGCTAATTGAATGAATGAGCTGATCTGTTATAGAAATGAGGTTAAGGCAGACAGGAGGCCTTCTGGTCGACCAAGCCCTGCCGGTCCAGCAGGACAGGAAGCGGCGAACGCCATGACAACAACACAATGTACTTTCTGTGAGTTTGTGTGTGTAAGACAATGGCCTGCAACTGCACTCATGACTGAACTTTTACATAGAGGAGAGTTTTTGTGTTTGTGTTCTTTTCTTTCTTTCTTCCTTCCTTCCTTGTCATACTCTTTTCCCTTTTTAGGGCAAAGAAGAGTAAAAGAACAAAATCTCTTCAAGTCTACATCAAATGTTGCTCATGAAGTGTGTGTGTGTTTCACAGTTTGGAGTCCTTGTCATTACTGTCAGCCCCCCTACCCACCCATTATAATGGCCCCCAATGAACCCGTCATCCATTTCTCTCCCCTCAAGATCCCGTGTAAAGGGCCTGGCAGTAGACGCACCGTCGTCCCCCCCGCCAGGGCGCTATCAGGACAAGCGGCGTGGGCGTGCGACAAGGACCGAGGTTAATGATCAGTGAGGGGCTGAAAGGGAGAAGAGGGAGAGCGAGTGGGCAGGAAGTCTGCAGAAACAGACTGGGACAAGAAGAAGATTAAATGACACCCACACGGCTGTCTGGGTGGTGGAGATACGACAGGAGAGAGACAGAGAGAGAGGTCAAATGGTCAGATGTGTTTACATTTGGTATCATGTAGTTATACAGTTTTACTTTTGTCCAGAATAGTTTGTGTGTATTTATTAAGTTTTATATCTCATTAGTAAAAGTCTCATATAGTCTAAAGGCAGATGTCCATGTGTAGTTTGATTATAGATCAGGTCTAGGTTCTATATTAATACTGTGAAAGTATCAAAGCCTCAGTCCACAGAGAAATGGAGGAGGGAGGAGTCAGGGATCGAACCACCGACCTAGTGGACGACCCGCTCTACCTCCTGAGCCTCAGCCGCCCTTGTATCCATGATGAGATTTGGTTAACCAGCATGTCTTCTCACTCGTTACCTGACGTCTGACTGCATCGGTCTTGTTGGTTTGACAGCTGAGAGGAATCTGAGGATGAAGAGTTTTAACCTTGTTGTTCAGCTGCTTCACCACAGACAGCAGTCTGTAGGAAATTCACCTGGAGACATGAACAAGGATGCAAATGGTTTTCACATGAAAAATAGCGTTATTAAGTTTAGACAAATGCATGTAGATGTCATCTTATTATCTATCTGCTTCCTGCAATTTTCCTTGTGATCACATCCGAATATGCAAATTAGGCAGACGCAGGCCTTGTCAGTTAACACGGTTCTTTCCAGGTCAAATAAGAGCAAATCTGCAGTATGGGCTCTGCTTTACTGTAGCTGCAGCTAACGATCGTTTTCATTACTGATTAATCTGAGTGATTAAATTACTTTTCTTGATGAATCATTCAGTCATCAGAAAATAGTAAGATATAGGAGTAAAATATCATACTTTCTGGTGATGTCATCAGAGAGTTTTGCCCAATTAGAATAAAAATAGTCAGTTTACTGTCAAATAAAAGAAGAAACGTGTGGCTGGAACTAGGGGAAGTTATTTTTGCTTGACTCATGAATCAGAATACTTTCCTTCCATTGGGCTTCCAACTGCAGTGACCCCTTAGTGTTGTAAATTAAGGACTACAATAATCCAGACTACAATGCCCTAACTCAAGCCCTGAATCAGCCAATAGCAGGCCTACAGAAGTGGAGCCGCATCACATCAGCTCCAACCTCAGGCCAGCAGATGTGAGCATGCAGTGGCAGCAGGGGGCAGTGACAAAAAGCTGCAGTCGAACACTGTCAGTATGTAACAGTCTTCATGGTCTGTACAGCAATCACCGGAACACACACTGTCAGAGCCAATCCCCATTTAATCCAATCTATTCAGCCTGCCACTCAGCCTCCAGTTGTTTTAATAACGTTCCTCTGTATGACAGGGAAGACTATTAAAATGTTATATAGGCAACATGTGCTCTCTGTTTATGGCTTCACATCTATATTACATGAATTCTTATGTAAAGTGACATTCATATCAGTTAAATCAGCTGACCAGACTTCATTGCTGTCCCTCTCAAAAACTACAAAAATGAATTCAAAACACCAATCAATAGTCAAAACACTTTCATTATTTCTGTCGGGTAGTTAGATTATTAGGACAAGAATCTTCAAAATCTAACTAAACAATAGTTTTAGTGACATATATAGAATATCTGCAGTGTATGTGAGCCCTCTGTAATATAAGCTGAGCCTGATTAAAGCCAATCACACACCATTTAGTCTGTTAACAGAATACATGTTCATAGTGCAATTGAATGTAATTAATATCAAAACTTCTCCAATTAAACAAAAAGTAAAAAACGGCAGTTTCCAAACCAATCGGCTCTTAGATCAGCTGTGAACCATGGCATTTCCCATAATGCTCTGAGCAACTGCAGCACCCAGCCACATACACCTTGATCTCGAGGTTATCGTTGCCTATGTTCGCATGACGATAAGTTGGGATCAAGACGATGATGCAAATCATCAGTGCAAAGCAGCTTATTATCTCCCGTACCTCTGTTTCATTGCTGCCACCAGCAGTGGTGTAATTATAAAGGGAACATTAGGGCGATGCAGCGCATCCACAATCGGTAATGAATGTCCAGTTCATTTGCCGCTAGTACGCACGTATGAGTCATATTATTACCATGACGATATAAGTATGGGATGGTCCTTTAAGTTGGAGGACTCGTGAGATCAAGGAGCTCTAACCAGCAGGCCCAGGTGATCTGGAGCAAGCCTCTCGTCATGATAAAGACTTCACTGAGTTCAAGGTTACATACACATCCTTCAATATATTGTAGCATGCATCATGAACACACACTTTCAATGAACTTTTTAATGTTGTATAACTACAGTCTGTATCTATGTAAAGTGTTTATCTACGCCAGCTTATCATCATACATGTGTTTTTAATGAACTGTGTCTAGTGATTCATCACTTGTGTGTGTACAGTATGTATTGTGAGGGAGTTTCTGAAAATCTTGAAAGATAATATATGAGCTGGGAGTAAGCAGCAGAGGCAGCAGTTAAAGATTTATTCACACGGGTCATTGACCTCATCATTCAGCGCCTGACTGGAGCTCTGACGGCACAGTCCCACTCACTGAACTGAAACAGGGCCGAACGATGTTTCTTATTCCTGATGCCCAGCTTCCACAACCAGAGGTAGTACAGTTGCTTCGAAACATGCCAAACTCCAAAAGTTTCCTCACTGAATCCCGGACATGAACACAGGTTTTGAATCACGGTTTAGTCTTTTTAAATGACCTACAGTTCGACACTTCTCTCGAACTTATTTGACCTGATTCTGTCAATTTCAGTTGCTGAATAGTAAGCTTCTATTTGGTTGTCATTCATATTTAGGACTGTAGTTCACATCTTTTAATGCAATTTATCATTTTGTTGACATTCATATATATTTAGTTCTGCCACAAATGTTCTTGTTTTTCCTCTCTTATTTTTTTCTGTCGCTACTTGTAAGTAACTACAGACTTGAACACACCCCATTCCTCCTGCGAACCAATTGACATGAATCACTCTCTCAGTGGGTGAGTAGATCCCTACGTGAAGGAATCACATTCATAGAGATTCACTCACTCACTGTCAGTGATTCAAGGCTTCGATTCTGTCATAGACAGAAAGTTTAAATAAGATGACTATCAAGTGAAAGCTTTTGTGAGCCTGCCGTGGCGAGCCTGACTGAAAGGCAAGGCGGGTTTATTTATATAGCACATTTCATACACAGAGGGAATTCAAAGTGCTTTATATAAAAGTAGATAAAAAGAAGAAAGAAAATAAATACAAAAGGTTCAGGAAGTATAAATGCATAAGAAGAAGAAGAAGTCACAGTGCGTTTAAGAGTCTGAGAGCAATTATTAGCAGCATAACATAAGTGTTTAGCCTGTTTTTAAACTCTTGCAGCAGTTTATTTCAACTGTGTTTTGCATAATAAGTGAATGCAGCTTCACCCTGTTTTGTTTTGTAGCTAGGAACACTAAGCAGACCGGTCCCTGATGACCGAAGAGGTCTAGAGAGTTCGTGTGAAAGCAAGTCAGAGATGTACTTAGACTCTAAACTGTTAAGTGATTTGTAGACAATATTTTGAAGTCAGTTCTTTTTGAGACACTGATCTTCTTTAGACATGTATGCTCTGATTCCTGCTATATGATGATATAGATGATAATAGGCCAGTTTTGTAATAGATATTATGTAGGAGTTACAATTTGAATCAGTCAATAATAACACAAAGATTTCTGACTTGGTTTTTATGTTTCAAAGAAAGGGAATCGAGCTGTGCAGAGACTGTCAGCCTTTCTTCATTAGCACCAAACACAGTTATTGCAGTTTTGTCGTTGGAGGAAATTTTGGCATATGAATCCATTAATTTGGTCAATGTAAAGATGCATTATACATTAATGGACCTCAACTGGTTTCATACCTCTTTTAAGAGGGAGGCGGTTTTTCCTATGAGTGTATTAGTGAGTATATCTAATCTAATAGCATTACAGTTTGTGTGGTGTTCAACAGCCACAGTGTACACTAAATTCTCAGCGCCTGATAATCCCGACAAACATTGAAACAAAATGTCTTGAGAATATTACATTTTACATGTGTTAAACTTTCCAGAGACTCTGCTTCTTCACACACTGACCTCTGAACCTCCTGAGGAGTCATCTGTCTTGTCTGAGGTCAGGAGAGGAATCTGAGGATCAGCTAAGACCCTCACCACTCCAGACTATCTGTTGCTGTTTCTGACTGCTTGTCACGTCCACCCAGGACATATCACAGTGCTGGATTAGGGTTCGTTTTAGTAGTAGAACTATTTAAACTTGTGTGCACCAGGTTACACACTGCATCATAGAAATGCACCGATCTGAATGGACAACATGTTTCCCTGCCTTCTGCGCTCTCTGTCTGTCTCCTATAACAGTCCAGACAGGTCAAATGACTCCAGAACCAGGAACCTACGCCCCAGTATTCCTGGAAAAGTGTGGTGTGTGTGTGTGTGTGTGTGTGTGTGTGTATTTGTGTGTGATATGAGGGGCTTTCTGAAAATCATGAAAGAGGATATAGGAGAGAGAGTGAAAGAGAGATATTGAAAGAGAGCAGTTGTGTATCCAGACTGCTGACATTGTTGCTTGAGCTCTGAAACCTGACCCTCTGATGCAGACACATTAAAGCGTTTAATAAGTGTTATTAATAACATTCACACTCACACACACACACACACACACACACACACACACAAATCAATTTTTCAGTTTTTCCTTTGTGTTTAAATTTAAGTTTATAAATGTGATAATGAAATGAAACTGCATGCAGCCAGTGAACTCTGTGAACTCTTACCCAAGCTGGTTCAGTCTGTAATACCAAGTGGACAAAGTAGTTCTTCCAGTCAGTCCTCTTTGTGTTGGGCTTCACTGCAGATTCAGTAATGTCAAAATGTTTGGTTTTTTCGTTTTGGGAGCTTCATGGTTTATTATCTTTTCACAGTGTCGTGTCTTTGTGTGAAAACCACAATCCCTGTGACAACCACAGCCACACTGCATAATGGAAAACCTTATTTTGGTAGGTTTCTCCATTGGTTTCATCAGTTATGATAATAATTGATCAACACCAATATAATACTAAATAGGCTCTATGATAATGATTAAGTTATCATTACACTACTAATGATAATGTTACTCACTAAAGTAACAGCTGTGATGTCAAAAAGTGCTGACATAACTAAAAAGAAGTCTAATGGGACAACAAACATAAGTGGACAGATAATCAGACAGATTGTAAACAAGCTAACAGTTTAGCCACGTTAACTAACACAATAACTAGTTTCACCTGCTTTGATTAACCTACCAGGTTTGATTACAACCTGTCTAACCTTCAGACTAGTCATGCAAACAAATTGCAATAAGTTATACTTTTCTTTTGAAGAGTAACTAAACTCCTACTTATTACTCACTACACATAAAATGAAACGGTACTAGCCTTTCTGTCAACAGTTGAGTTCATGAAGTGCTACATGAAGTTATCACCTCAAAATCTGCATCCGTAAATGAAACAAGCACAGGAAGTTGTTCCTGATTTGCAGCAACAAATATGTTTGGAAGGAAACATATTTGTGATCATCGCTATGTTTTCTATTAACACATTGAGGATATGTTGTTAATTTGCATATTTGACAAGACCCAAATATGTTGATACTGAACGAATCAGTAAAACATTCACAGACAAACCATTTCTTTTCAGCAACACCAGCTGGAGGCAGTAAGGCTCCTAAGAGCTCTCAATAATCAACAGACATGAAGAAGTTTAACTTTCTGACATGCTATGCTACACAGTCATGGCCGAACCCTCACAGAGGATCATCACTTGATATCAAACATGTATTCTTGATGAGACTGAGTGGAATATTATTGTCTGAAGTTTTAAAGACTAGTGGAGCGCATGTTTATAATGTGTCTGTCAGTAGAGGGTTGGTTGGCCTGTATTAATCCAGCTTGCAGCTTTGTTAACAGCCTCATCCAAACAACTAGACTCGACTCCTGAGCAATAAGGCCAACACCCTGCAGTGCATGTGGTCAGTCGGTCGGTTTGTCACTGCTAGATTTGGCTGCTCTGCTCCGGTAGTGTCTGTGATTGTGTTTTCACAACTTATCTCGGGGCTGCAGCTCACTCTTTCATCCTGGAGCGCAGTGTAGCTGTTTCTGCTTTAATAGCATCATGCTGGACAGGTGACAGGTGCGTTCACAGTGTCTGTGTGCTCATCAGGAAAAGCGGTGAAAATTAGCATCTTGTGTTTACATCACTGCCGATAGGAGCCAGAGCCGATAAATACCTACGTCTGCTGCAGAGTCATTTGACCCAGGTGTGAATGCTGATTGTTCCACTTTCCACTGCAGACAAAAGCCTGATGTTAGCGGGTCTTAGTGGGTTTTTTGACCAATGGGAAAGGGGCTTTAGAGTAGTCCCCCCTGTTAACATGTATAAAAGCAATGTTTTGAGCTTTTTCTAAAGAACCGCTCATCCAAAAGAACCTCAAAGTCAACATTACACCTCCTCAGGTCCTTAGCAACAAACCTGCAAAGTTTGAAGTCGATCCAATGAGTGGTTTTCAAAAAAATCCAAATGCAGACAGACGGAGATTATAGTTATATAACTGACTTTGAGAAATATGGTTCTTTTCTGTTGTTGATGTTCTCAGTAGACCAACTGTTTATGCCTCTAGTTAACTTGATTTTGTTTCTTTCATCACACTTTCATCTGGTTGTAACTGTAATGTTGTGTGGTTGGTCATACTTATTTGATTATTATGTGGAAAATAAATAAAACCAACCACATCCTGCCACTACTGGAAATAAGTCAGTCATGGAAGTCTGCACTCGCCAATACCACAAGTGTAGATCATGAGACATTTTTTCATTCATTTCAATACAGTGACGGATCTCTTGATGACAGCATCTAGTGGCCATCAGAAGAACTGGAGCAGAAGACACTTCAGCACTGGCATCCTCATGCAGCTGTTCTGAAACATCAGTTCAAATGTTCAAACAGAGGTCGAAGGTCAGAGGTCACAGCAGCTGTGTAATATTCCTGTGAGCACAGACTGATAATGAGAGAGCAGTGGAGAGCAGAGGAGTGAAGTCAGAGCTGGAGGAGCTGGCCCGCTGCTATCAGCTATCTCTGATAAGATGCTGTCAGCTCTGCTGCTGTTATCTACACAACACATTTACACCCAGGCTATGGCAGAGGAGAAGGGCCACGAAGGACAACAACCGCCTCCAGCCAACAGAGAGCACTTCATATTTGTGCATGGTCCTCTGGGTAAACATCAAATCACTTTAGTGTTGAAATGTGAAATGTTAAGTTAGAAACATTCTGAGAACTGGAGCTCATGTTCAGTATTTTTGTAATGTAGAGGATCCAGTTTGTGTTTATCATTGTCTATCTAAAGCCTGATACTGTATGTCTTCTTCTTCTTAGCCAGAGTTCCACTGTGTCCAAAACTATTATATACAGATATATCACTAATCTAGTCTGCTGTACTGGGTGACCTGTCCCTTCATCACTATAAACAGACACACTGTAGTTTATTGACCCGGTCCCATCCACACTGTGGTGCCAGAAATACTCACTAGGGAACCAAATGTGGATTAATTCCCCAGTAAATGCTCTATTTATTCCCGTTGGAGTAAAGTTTGTTAAAAACTACAGTGATCCTACAGTTGAAACTACATTTTTCCTTTTTACAGTACCCGCGGAAATATTTGCATCTGTTGACAATGACAAAAATATCTCATAGCGAGCAATGATTTCCATCTTTATATTATACATTTATTTTAAGAAAAACATTATGGAAATCTTTATACGGATCCCATTTTAGAATATTCATAATGGAAGAATCATTTTCAAATTTGCCATGAAAACGTAAAAATAAACTTAATTGTATTGAAAAGGGGCGGAGCAAAAAAATCTGGGCTACATATATATGCAGCCTCAATGAACCCTTTCCTGTTCAAAAATCAATTGACACACCTCTACAAATGAAGTGTAAGCCCACATGTTTGTAGTGGTTATCATAGTAATCAGTAATAAAGAGTTTTAAACTCTGTAGGATCTCAGTATAGTTCAGGCTTTTTTTTCTCAACAGACCAAATCACGAAATACACACAAAACATCTTCATCAGTCTGACAACAACACATGAGCTGCAAATACTCCCAGCACAGTGATGAACCCTGCTGGGACGCACTTGCGTGGATGTATTGAGGCACGTGTGTTATAATACATCCATGCAAACTATTCAGTGCTTTTAACTTCAAAACTCACAAAGCATTGAACAACAAGTGCCCTGCAACTGCAAAAGATATCATGTGTACATTATAAATGAAGCATTGTGGTGCTACAGAGATGCCCTGCCACAAACCAGTTCAAACACCAGCAGAAATCACATCATCATCATTCTTATGTTCTTTCAGTAAAAATGAAATTCAAAAATAACCATTCCCATTTAAATGTAACTCATATCACAATATCTGTCAAAATAATCACAATATGATTTTTTCTGCATATTATGAATTAAGGTGAATTTGTTTCTGACCAGTGCTGGCTCAGCCTGCCGCAACACAGAAACAATAGATACAAGACATTGCCTATCAAAGTATTCATTCAGCCAACAGTAGTTGCTTATCGTGCTAATAAAGTAAATTTCTAAGATTACAGATAAAACAAAAAATGCTGTAAATTCAGGCTTTGTGAGGAGCCTGGTACTGAGACTATCTCCTTTTGGAGGCTGTTCCAGCCTGTGCTGAGGGACCAGAGCTCTCTGATCTCATTAATGTTTAGTTGCTTCTTTATCTTTTCATTTTCTCATACAGTTCCATGGCTGCTGATCAGTGGCCTGAGTTCACCACCCGGCAGTCTATTTACTGGCTGTTAATTGGTACAGTTGGATTGACTGACAATCGTCTGTGTTGGTCCCTTGGTAAATACCAGTAAATCCTGTGGAATGGCTCTTTATTGACCTGAGAGACTGCAGAGGGGACTTGTGTGCATCAACATCCACACAGTGATTTGTGTTGGGTGTGTATCCTCCCTGGCTCACACCTGACAACTCAATATATTTAGTGTGTGTGTGTGTGTGTGTGTGTGTGTGTGTGTGTGTGTGTGTGTGTGTGTGGGTAGAGACCTCTATCCAGCCTTGTCTCCCATCCTCACCGGAGCTGTGTATTGATGGGGCCCTCAGAGGCTGAGACATTGATCATCTGCCTTTGACTCACCCACAGAACAGATGATAGCTTACTGGATGCTAATAAACTCACTGTAAACATTCATGACTGAATAAACAGAGAGGGAGATGAAGGATGGTCTGAATGTGTTTTACCTGACGCTGTGAAGAGTTGCAAGAATAATTGCGCACAGTAAATATAACAGCATGCTTCAGTTTCTCAGTCATCAGCATTAGTGTTATTACTTTGACAGACACAAGTGGTTTTCTACCGTGAAAACTGAACGGAATATATCCATAGATTGTAAATAAACAGGTTTCTGAAGAGCAGTTTACAAGCTCAGAGTGAGCTGCTCCACCCTCAATTCTCCATAACTTTAAGCCTTGATAAAATGTAAACAGGTGAGTTGTATAAACAAGTTGTCATGAAGGAGGAAATTAAATCTAGAGACCAAAACTGTTTCCTGTTCCAGGCTGTAAACATGTTTATTTCTGCTGTAAAGTTGGACATTTTAACATGGGAGTCTATGGGGACTGACTCACTGTTGGAGCCAGACTCTAGTGGTCATTAGAGGAACTGCAGGTTTTGTTACTGCAGTGTTGGCTTCATTTTCCAGCCTCAGAAGTTGCCGCTTGGGTATAACCATGTTAGCTTAGCATAAACATTAACATGCTCAGCATGTACGATGACATTTTACCTCAGTAAACTAAAGACAAACAAAATAAATACCTTGTTAGCTGCATGTTACCGAAAGAGGAGATAAGTCTTTGTGTCTTCCTTGTAACCAGCATAAACCCAGGCTCAAAAACAACGTCCATGTTTGTGGCTTGCTTGCTGATGTTGTGAATGATCTTACTCACACAGAGCAGTCCAACAAGCCTTCAAAATAATAGTACCAATGCTCAAATGAAACAATGTACAAATAACAAATGCAACCCAAATAAATTTCCCAATTATGAAATTGGTCTTACAAAAGTAAACAAATCATATAAACCATGTAAAAAAAAATATATAATGGCAACAGTTACAGTTAGAGACCACATGAGGTCAAAGGTCTTGGTAATATAATGTGATGTCAGTTATCTTGCAGCTTATCCAAAGACATAATATCACCATTTAGGACGACACTGACAACAAGACAACCCCCCTCTATAGTGGTGTTGGTAAAGTTTCCCCATCATACTAACAGAGGCACTTCGATCAAGGCAGAATGTAAATCCCACATTTGTAGCTTTTCTTTTAATCACAGACTGACTCCCCACTGTCAGCATCAAGAGGCCAGAAGGATTTTCTCTGGCAGTTAACATTTTTCAGTCTCTCTTCATCATGACATTCGGTCACAGTGATAATTCTTTGCTGCTTGACATATGATTTGTTCCACTGTCTGTTTGATGAATTTATTTCCTCTGGCAGCAACAAGCTACAGACTACATGAGGTATCAGAAACTCCTGTTTATTATTGTATATTATTTGTTTATATTATTTGTGCTTATTTGTGCTGATTAATTCTAAGAAACAACAAAAAGACTTAAAGAGCCTCACTAGGCTAATATAATTTAGCTATAAATTAGATAATATAGTTTCCAGTGTTAAATATCATCTTCACTTCAGTATGGTAGGTACAGCTGGTAAACTCTAGTTGAAATGTGTTGTTATGTTTTTTTTTATTCTATTCTATTTATTTTTTCTACTTTATATTATCAAATGAAAGATCAAAATTACACAGAGAATTCATGCAGATATTATCAACTGAAATGTACCAAAAACCACAAGTTAAAGTGTTGGACTGTCACTGAAGTTCACACTGTTTATTCCGAATGCCCACACTCATCATTTAAAGATCGCCCATAACAGCGTCCCAGTGTTTCCCCAATGAATCCGTAGACTCAACATGTCTCTCCTCTAAAGGCATTGTTGATGTTGTACTCAGTGGGACATGCTGACACACTTCCACACAAGTGTGTAAGAAGTGTTGATCCATAAGAAGATATATTCTTGCTTTTAAGAACCAAAAACCATCTCAATGTAGTTTTACATCTCCTCTCTCAGGCTTCTCTCTGGAGCTCTAGTAACAACAGGTCAGTGAGCCAATCAGAAGAGAGGAGGTCTTGTACGTAACGAAAACAGTGAGCTGGAAGGAAGAAAGCAGCCAGAATATGTTCTGTCAGGAGGAATTTTCACTGGTCCTCAACTAACTCTCCAGACCAGAGAGAACACTGATGGAAAAATTAGATATTTTTACACCAAGAAAAGTACAAGAACACAAGCTTGGTATGTTGGGAGGATGTTAAACTGAGTTTATATTGGAAATGCATGCACAGGACATGAGCTTTCAACGATGGAGGGAGTGTGTCCAGGTTGGGGACCTCAGGATTACCTTGCTGCTTTTTGCAGATGATGTGGTTCTGTTGGCTTCATCAACCCGTGACCTACAGCATTACAGATGGTTAGCAGCTGACTGTGGAGCGGCTGGGATGAGAGTCAGTAACTCTAATTCTGAAGCCATGATTCTCTGCCGGAGAATGGTGGATTGCTCCCTATGGGTTGGGAGTGAGTTTCTGCCTGAAGCAAAGGAGTTTAAATATCTCAGGGTCTTGTTCACAAATGGAGCGTCAGATTAACAGCCAAAGCTTTCAGTTTACCAGTCGATCTACGTTCCAACCCTCACCTGTATTCATGAGCTTCGGTACTGACTGAAAGAATGAGGTCGTGAATACAAGAGGCTGAGATGACTCCTCCACAGGGTGACTGTGCTCAGCCTTAGAGACAGGGTGAGGAGCTGAGAGAACATCAGAGGGTTCCCCAGGAGGAACTGGAACATCAACCTTGAACATCATCAAAGGTCTCCTTTGCTTGACCCACTGCAACTGTGACCCGACTCCAGATAAACGACAGAAAATGGATGGATGGATGGATGGATGGATGGATGGATGGATATATTGTACACATGGGTACCTGACCAAGTAAAGGTTTGCATGTATAAAATAAAATATTGAGCGTTGTCCATATAGGGGTTCAGAATGCAGTTTGACTATCAGGTGAAAACTTAATGTTACAGTCAACATGAGGCTAACTGACTCCCTGACAACTCACAAGGGACAATGATTCTCTTTTGAATTTCCAGATGGTTTCTGTATGACCAGACAGAGCTGTACAAGTCCCAAAGGCAAATATGTATACATAGATGATGTGATTAAAAGGTGTCCTTAATAAAAGGCTTAAATGTTGTCACTAACGCAATTTTAGCTGTTAACATTTTCTGAATTAAACCAGATCTTTCCCTAACCTTAACCAAACCAGTTCAATGAGCACCTAAACTTAACCATAAACATGTTTAATAACGCTGTTGTCACTACAAGTGGATATTGAAGCCAACCACAAGATCAAATATTTTGTCAAATGTGTTGTATCAATATATTTATGACTTACCAAATATGTATCCTTATTCCTTAGTTAGAAAATGTAGCTAATCCCCAGTTATGTTTCCTACCAAGCCTGTTTGCATTTGCAGTTTAGTTGTACATATACGTAATGACAGGGTCGCCTCCAGACATGGTTTAATAAAATTAGTCTGCTTGGAACAATAATCTGTGCCTAACATGGCTTTCCACAAAAAGTTAAAAGAATTTTATGAATACCTCTCCTGTCTTTTCATCATTGAAAAATCTACAAGCTATCAATCAATATGCAAATGTTACTGATTGTAAAAGTTTAACCACTGGACACGAGGTGTCTCTTACTTCACTGTAAAGTCAGTTCTCAATGTTTTTGGCCTGAAAGTTTCCAGTTTCAACATCACACCTGTGTAAGTTACTTGACTGTTATTGCCTTCTTACGGAGTTGTGATGTCACATTTTTGAGTGGAGGGGGACTTTAAGATTTCTTTAAAGGTCCATATAGCCTAAAGGCAGACGTCAATATGTTGTTTGATTATAGATCAGGTCTAGGTTCTATATTAATACTGTGAAAGTATCAAAGCCTCAGTCCACAGAGAAATGCACACAGCCTGTATTCAGAAACTGAGCCTTAAAACAAGCTGTCAGGACTTCTGGAACTTTGTGATGTCACAACAAAGCAGTCACCGCTCTCAGCCACGCCCCAAGCCCCGCCCACCTGGACCCACCATCCAACCTTGCAGGATTTGGTTTCTCTGAGTGTTTACCTGAAACCTGCTATATCTTTATTTGATCACTCAGAAAACAGTCAGCCAATCAGAAGAGAGGCTCAGAGTCTCCTCTTTTCTGATTGGCTCACTGACCTGTTGTTACTAGAGCTCCAGAGAGAAGCCTGAGAGAGGAGATGTAAAACTATACTGAGATGGTTTTTGGTTCTTAAAACCACAAATATATCTTCTTATGGATCAACACTTCAAATAAAGCACAGAGAAGAAGAAAATATTGAGCTTTAAAGCTCATTATAACCATTAAAAAACAAAGATGACAAAGATTGTGAAAACTCTTTATGATGTTTTTTTTTATTATCTAATAGTATAATTATTAATGTTGGAACTTCATTGATAAAGAGAGATGAGTTTCTTACATTCTAATAAGCCATGAAGTCTTGAGTTATATGAGCCAATGAGTCAATAAAACAATCATTCATCAATTTCTTCTGATGAAGATCCTGATGTTAAATTTCACATTTTGTTATCTTTCTGAAACCATTTTAAACTTATCTACCAAGATCTACCATGATGGTGTTCTTTAGTCCCATCGCTTTGACTTGCAGGTTACAACATGTCTGTGTGCAGCAGTGAAGCAGGACTGACTGTCTGTCTGTGTGTGTGAGGGTAAAGTTTCCTTTTCAATGCACAAGACGATAAAAATCTACCATTCATATATTTCACCACTGCTGCTAAGTGGGTGATCTATCACATCTGAGTTATGCAATACCACACACACGCACACACACGCACACACACACACACACACACACACACACACACACACACACACACAAACACACCAACAGAAATCATAACAGTGATGGTGATGCTGATGCAAGAGATAAAGGAGGAGTTCGTGTATCACAGCGTGGCAGCTCGGCTGACAGGCGGTGACAGCCAGAAGAGAGAGATTATTGGAGAACACACACACACACACACGCACACACACACACACACACACACACACACACACACACACACACACACACACACACATACAGGCACTCAGAAGGTTAGATATGTCTCCCAGCATAGAGATGTACTCTGCTGTAATCTCTTTGTATACAAGATACTCTTCGATGAATGGTTACAGGAGAGAGGGAATGTGTGTTATAGTGTATGGCGTACGTCCCAGTCTTCATTCTGGTAAATGTAGTCCTTTAATAGGCTTTTTATATGGGCTTAATATACTGTTAATGTGTCTGTTTAGTTCTATGTTTGCCAGATCTAAATGGATATGCCTTACTGTATGACACATTTTGTAATCATCTCTCCTCTCCTTACTGGGATGAATTTATTCCTTCCTTGTGATATTACACTATAAATATCTTTGTTTATGCAAAAAAGTGTTTTAAACTTCAGCCAAAGTTAATCTAACAGACTTTGGACTGAAAAGTCTGTAACTTTGGAAACATCATAGCATCAACTGATGGAGAAGACTTTAAATTGGTTGATCAGTAGTTTTTCTTGAATGTGGCCAAATAGAGCAGACTGTATTAACACCTGCCTGAGAGCCAATTACAGTACAAGCCAGTCCAACCACAGATGTCCTCTGACCATGCAGTCCAATAGCACAGTGGCTGAGAATGTGTTGTACATTTACATCACAACTTAATATGTGTTTTACTTAATGTATGTTTAATTATTACTGTTATTATTATATTCATATTATTATTAATAATAAATCCTTTATTTAAACAGGTCGTCTCATTGAGATTGGGATCTCCTTTTCAAGAGAGACCTGCATACAAAAATAGACATATACAATTTATATGCATATATAATACTGCATTTCTGTCCACAATGGATCATGTGTGACTCTTAAGAACTTTTAAGTTTAAGAATAGTTTTACATTCTTCTTATGAGAGTTAGATGGGAGGATCAATGCCACTCTCATGTCTGTGGAATCAGGAGCTGGTTAACCTAGCTTAGCATAAAGACCACACACTGTCTTCATGCTAAAATCATTCAGTCTCAAAGACTTTTGGACCCACAAGTATCAAGAGCCACAGTATAGATCTTCTTTTATGTGACCACATGATACTAGTCACAGCTCTGTGTTCAGCAGTTAATTAAACTGAATATATTGAGAAGTAAATTTGAATCCCAGTGTCAATATTAAATGCATATGTTTAAAATAACACTTTTTTGTCCTTATTCAAGTTCATCAAATAGTGGAGTTCTCCATGGTTCACTACTGGGGCCACTGCTGTTTTCCATGAAGGCCAACAGTTCCCATTATATTCAGACACAATACTGGTTTTAACTTTTATGCAGCTGAAACACATGTTAGTATCCAGACATTTGAGCCCCTACATGACAAATGAAATATGACAGAGCATGTTACTGTGGTTTTATAGATCTGTCATTTTCAAGTGAATTGTCAAAGATTAAAAAAAATTTAAGGAAACTACAAACTGTTACACACGCAATTGTCATATGTTCTCTCGCTGTACAGCTGAACCAACCCAAATTGTCCACACACTTCAGTTCATATAAAACCACATGTTGTAGTTACAAAATTATATTGGCACATTTTAAAGCACTGCTGGGATTGGGCCCTAAATATATTTCTGATTTAGTAGTAGT
>NW_019525369.1:1354404-1358605 GCF_002814215.2 Seriola lalandi dorsalis
TTTCTCTAAATCTTTGGGTTGCAGAGAGCAAGTTTTTTATTAAATTATTATTATTATTATTATTACTATTATTATTATTACTACTACTACTAATAATAATTATTATTATTATCATTATTGTTATTATTATTATAAAAAAGGCTATTGTTTTGTTATTATTATTATTATCATTCTTATTATTATTATTATTATTATTATTATGTGCAAGAAGTAAAGCAATCAGCCATAACACTGTCTTGAATTTGCAGTGAGAAAACAAGTCATTTTTTGACTTGCTCTCTCGCCCTCCCACATACACACACACACGTGCGCGCACACACACACACACACACACACACACACACACACACACACACACCATGCCTGTCAGAGTGAGCCAGTCATCCTGTAATGGCTGCCACTGCTCATTGTTCACATCCTGCTTTGTCTTCAGCGCCATTTTGACTCTATGGGAGGAGGTGAAACTGGTTAGCATCACATCCACACACACACACAAACACACTAAAGGCACCTAAATAACTGTTAGTGCCACATTCACCACTCAAAATGGGAGAGAATTAGCAATGCTAAGCTACAGTGAACTCACATATCGCCAACAGAAGGTGAGTTATGTCACACTGTGGTTATAGCCATGGATCTTACAAACCCAATAAATGGCTGCATTGTAGTGCATCATTTGAAGGCTGTGCAATGCTAACCATTAGCCCCTCAGAGGCAGACCATGCTATGCTAATGTGTGACAGAGGAAAACAGATCCGGCTGTGTGCTCAGACTGTTTTTCCTCTTTTTTATCAGCTCATTCTTTCTCAAAGTTAGGGTTATCTCAGTGTAAACACACACAAGTCATGCCATACAGGGCCATACAGGGCCATACAGGGCCATACCAGGCTATATGTTTATTCTTTGTAGTGTGGGAAAACTACATGGGGCCAACAATTTTAACCTGAAATCTGCATTCAGTGCAAATTATTAAAAGATATTGACAGAAGAAATTAATTAATAAAAATGACAATTCAATTATTACACAATGTATCTTAATTATATATATATATATATGTGTGTGTGTGTGTGTGTGTGTGTGTGTGTGTATATATATATATTTATATATATATGTGTGTGTGTGTGTGTGTGTGTGTGTGTGTATACATACATATATATATATATATATACTCCAGCACTCCATTAATAATGTTATGATTATTCCATAAAAGAAAAGAACATTAACCACATCATAAATGTTTGTATGTTTTATTATTATTATAATTCCACTATGAAAATATATATACAATAAATAATTTGGATTTTCACTATTAAAGAATCTCAATAAATAAACTAGGGTCTAAAACTCGGGTCATCAGCAGGGCTTCCCTCCCCTCTTGTCTCGTTCAGAGAGAGAATGAACTCATTCTTCAGATTATATTTTTCTAAAAGCAGTCCGGCTGTCTGCACCTATAGACTCCGTGAACAGTTCCTGAGAAGTTAAGGATCCATGAAGCTGCACCAGAATGGACTAAAGGAAATAAATCCACACATACTGATAACGGTTAATCATTTGAACAAAAAATTACCAGAAACAAGAAAAGGCAATAAATACCTGCAATTTGGACAAGAGGGAGAAAAAATCCACAACGTTTCGATCGTGAAAAAACTATTTCCCTCCGATGTTTAAAATAAAAATAAAAAAAACATAAAATAACTGCATCTCTCTTAATCTACATTATATCCGCAAAATAAAACCAGCAAGAAGACGAAAAGTATATTTGAAAACGAACATAATTTTCATTCAGAAATGTTTCAGGAATGTTGCCGAGAAGCTTTTACTCTTTTCAAACAACTGAGTCTTCTCCGAGTCCGTGCTCCTCCGCCGATTGTTCATCCACAGGCCTGTCCGTCCCGCCGCTCCTTCACTCGGGTTTATTTTTAAAACGCCGCCCTCAGAAGTTGAGGTGCTGCAGGTCTATGGTGCACAGTGTGCTTGTGAACAGGTCGAAGTCCTCCTCAGAGAAATCCACCGGGCTATCCAGGGAGCTCTGCAGGCTGGGCGACAGGCAGGCGTCCCCGGCAAAGAAGGTCAAGTCGGGGAGCGCGACTGAGGACGAGGCAGCAGGGGTGTGAACTGTGGAGCCGGTGGAGGTGATGGAGATGTCTCGCTGCTCGGGGAAAGACGAATCGGGCCCTGCTGCTGCTGCTGCTGCGAGCCCGGCCTCGCTCACCAAGCCCGGGTTGCTGTCGGTGGAGTTCGTGGCGGTGAAGGACGGCGGGGAATGGTGGGTCGCAGCAACGTCAGGGGAGCCAGAGTCTCCCGGCAGCAGTGGGCGGCTCAAACGCCCTACCTCCTCCGGCGTGGGCTGTGCATTGTCCCCGCTGTCATTGGCGTAGGCGGTGGCAGCTGCAGCCGAAGATGGATCACCGCTCCCCGTCTCGGCCTTCAGTGTAGCCTCGCCAGTGCCGGATGCCTCCAGCGGCTGGCTGGAGTAGGGGGATGAGGCATCGGCGCCTTCGAGCGGCTCAAACCCGCCCGGGTCGCTGGATTCGTGGCTCCCCCCTCCTCCGCCGTCTCTGTGGTGAGTGGTCTGCCGCTTGTGTTTCATCCGCCGGTTCTGGAACCAAACTTTGACCTGCCGCTCGGTCAGATCCAAAAGGGCGGCGATCTCCACCCTCCTGGGCCGGCACAGGTACTTGTTGAAGTGGAACTCCTTCTCCAGCTCCAGCAGCTGCGTGTTGGTGTACGCGGTGCGCAGCCGGCGGGACCCGGCTCCTCCACCATCCAGAGCCGCCTGGCTCGGGTCTGCAGGGAGACACAGACAAATTAAAGAAGGAGACAAAAAAAAAAAAATGCGGAGGATTTATTGTGTTACATCTTAAGCTATTTTCCTTTTTAATTTTATTTTTATATTTCGTTTTAATTTCAAATTGTAATCTGCTTCATGAAAAACACGTATAACCTCTTTAAATTTATGGCGTGCCAGATTTCAAGACAAGAAATGAGCTGCTGCAGCATCGAGCTCAAATCCCCTCGGCCCTTCTCTCTATAATAAAACTATAATAAATAACAAAACACAAAACAGTCTCATAAAAATACTCCTTCCAATTACAGTGGCAGTCAGACGTACGGCTGTAAAATGGTGAAAGAGAAAAGCCAAAGAAAGTGCAGATAAAGACAGATGATCATAATGTCAGAATGGGTTTTCCTCCCCTGTAAAGTGCAGCGAGCGCCGTGAGAGGCTGCAGCGTGATCAGAGAAATGCAGGAGGAAAATAAATACATCATGGGGAAAGGAGGAAATGTGCGAGGAAATGTGGGAATATCGATGTGAAACGAATGTGGCGGATTCTGTCAGAAACACAAATAAGAGCATGAGTGACTTTATGAATGAGATCAGAAAAAGGCAGGAAATTGGGGCAAGAAAGGGAAAAGGAGAAAACAAGAATTTTAATTAGAAATGAATTTGTGTGTGTGTGTGTGTGTGTGTGTGTGTGTGTGTGAGATGAGTGTGGCTGTAGCTTGAAGCCTGTACCCCCAACCCCCACCTCCATGTCCGTTAGCTTTGCCTCGCCATTATATTTCCTACCTCAATCCAATATGGCCACCATCTCAGTTGTGCTATGAATATATAATATGAAGGCGATGCTGCTGCTGCTGCTGCTGCTGCTGCTGATCTGAAATCACAGCAGCCAGTGAACAGATTGATCTCGCTGCAGCTGCAGTCATGATCAACAAAAACACGGCCTGCGCATCTCTAAGCACAAAGAATAATAACTCTATATGGACGCAAAGCTTTTAGGAAGTTGAAGCTGCAGATGGTGGAGCAATAAGAGGATGCTGCTGTGAGAGGTTTGCACTCACAGTAAAGCTGACACACACATGTTCTGATCCGGAGATAATGTGTTAATGGTGCATATTTAAATGCGTGATGGGAGAGTGTGCAAAGCACTGCAGCATAATGCAGGGGTCTAGATATGGCTTCCCTGTTGACACAGCATCACAGCACTGCACAGTACACACATACACGCACATACACACACACACACACACGCACAAATAGACATACACACACACACTGGGGAAGAAAAAGGCAATGTCATCTCACCCATCCATGCTGCATGGAATGAATGTTTCTGAAGTGGATGTGAAATGAAGATGCAAACAGAAAAACAAAGCACAGGCTGCACCCCCCCCCCCCCCCCCCCCCCCCCCCCCC
>NW_019525369.1:1358625-1365798 GCF_002814215.2 Seriola lalandi dorsalis
ACTCCCGCCACACATGCACATCCCGGCAGATACCGACCTGTGGGTGACTCGATGCCCGCCGAAGCGTACCCAGAGGCGGTCGGCGACGGGGAGGACGAGGCGGGGGGGATGATGGATCCGCTACCGCTGGAGCTGCCCCCGGGCTTGGGGCACTTCTTGGATGACTTCTTCTCCTTCATCCAGGGGAACTCGTGGGCAAGCGGACCGGCCGGGGTCTCCGTGACCGAGGCAGGGGCCAGGCCTGGCGGTCCGGGCTGCTGGGCGCCTCGGTGGTGCGTCTGGAGGCCATTACTGGCGGAGGTTCTCCGGTTCTGCTGGCTCCTAGCAGCCGGTCTCGGCTGGCTGGCTGTGCAGGGGCTGAGGCTGGGGATGGTGTGCTCGAAGGGAGGCGGAATTACTGTCGACTCCTTGATTGATGAAGTTTGAAATGACTCCAGGGCGGCGGGGAAGGACGTCAGGCACTCTGCTAGGGATGGCTGGCTGTTTATAAAACCGATCTCCCTTTCAAATTCAAAATTCATAGCTCCCTCAAACCGGTTTCACCCTCAAACGGCGAGACCCCCGAACAATCCCTTCCCCCCCAAGAAAAAAAAAAAAGAAAACACACAAAACACAAAACAAAACACATATACACACACACCACACACGCACACAACACAATATGGCCTCTTCAAAAATTAAAACGAAATGAAAAAACGCACGATCATATAAGCTCCCGACCGCAATGGCGTAAATGCGGCGGCTATAATAATTGTGTATATTGGTGATATTACTAGCGTATGGGGACCTGGGTAAGCTAAACTGAAGAACTATGGGACGAAATTGCAGCCAATTCCTGGTCATGTGAGCCAAAACAGCCAATAGGCGCCGGGGCCTGGCGGCAGCGATGGCTGTGGGAAGCAGCATTATTATTTTTCCACCAAATGCTGTGGCAAAGAGAGGCGATATCACATGATAGCTGCTATTGTTTTGTCTTAACGGGGGGTAAATTCTGGGGAGGAAAAAAAAAAAAAAAAAAACGTGAAGGCGGCCGGTCGCCATGTGCGCCGTGTGGGCGGCGGGTCCAGCGCATCCCGTGCCCGCAAACAATAGAGCAGCTCGGTAACATTTCTTCGATCCTCTGGGCGATGTAATGACGGTTAACACTCGGTGAATGGAGCCGGACAGCTCTCTGTTTGCAATATGGCTCCTTCAGAGAGAGGAAAAAAAATGTTTACAGCACTCAGCTCATTAATCTTATAAAGTGTGACAGAGGCTGAAAATCCCCAACTTACACACATAAAAGAAGGAGAGGCTTTTTTAGATTTAGACCGCGCAGCAGCTCAGGAGGAGGATGATGAAGATGTTTTACTCAGCCGTGGTGAAGATGAGGCAGATTGGCTTCAAACAGAGCAGAGACAGAAAGTTAGATTTGACTGTGGGGAGATGAGGCGACAGGCAGAGAGCAGCCTGTGCGTGTGTAAGTGCACTTCTTTATTTCATAGACTTTTTCTTGTTTTTAATTATTCCACTGCAAAAAAAAAAAACAGGTTGTTGGACTTTGGGAGTGTGTGTGTTTTCTAAAGAAGGAGGGAAAGCAAAAAAATATTCTCAATATTATTTCAACCTAAAATAGTCTCGCTGCAAAATTCTTCTCCCCCACATTCTCTAGCGTGTGTGTGTTCAAAATGTGTGAGAGTTCACAGCGAGGTCGCTCCACGATACTAAAGGAGGCCAAACGTGTTCGTCCTAACAGTAAAATAATAATCCAGCTGCAGTGCAGTGAGTGCTAACAGTGAGTGAGGAGGCCCTCACACTCTAACACACACATGTAGATATTTTTATAAAGAGCAGGACCTCGAGAGTTTAGCAGAGGATATTTTTGGGGAGGGCCCGTGGAACCCCGAGTGAAAAAAAAGAAGTGCGGTGATCAATCTTTCTCTGCCTGCAAAGAGGCTGACAGCAGCTCCGCTCTCTCCCCGCATAACAAGCAGAGCTCCAGCCTCTGTCTCTCTCCCGGAGCTCCGCTCTTTGCCTTGTTTGATTATTTTCACACCACTTTATGCGCATCTAATCCGCGCACATGAAAACGTCACAGAAATATTTTATCTATTAAAAGAAACAGCTACCAGGCTCAGATGGGTAGAGCCTCTCTCTCTCTCGCTCGCACATCGTTCCCAGGCCGTTTGACGCCTAAAAAAAAAAAAAAAAAAAAAAAAAAAAAGGGCCAGAGAAAAGGCAGGAACGTGTGTGGGAGTGAAGGCCATTCAGCGCAGTAGAAAGCGCAGGCAGTGAGTAGGCCGAGGCTGAACACTGAACACACACACACATACACACACACACACCACACGCAAGCTGATGACTTAACTCAAGTATCATAATACGCTGCACCGCTTTGGTTATTTTTTTAAATCTCATTATAATTTTAATAACATCGAGGATTTTTAAAAATACATATTTTCTTTGTAAAATCTTACTGGGAGTTCCGGAGAGAAGAAACATGTTTTGTCGTCAACACAAGGGAAACCGCGGATTGTCCACTGAAGATAGAACTTTGTATGACTCATCTCATCTCATTCAATTTGTTTTATTCTAATTTATTTTATTCTATTTAGAATCAATGCTTTTGTTTTGGTTTATTCTTCTGATAATGGCCATTTATTTATTCTAGGCTATTTTATTTTTTCATATTTTAGCAACTACATATAATCTCAATTTAAATTGTAATTAAAAACAATTAATATTTGAAATGTTGAATGGTCTACGACCTGTTTCCAATAAAATACATGAAAAACCTTCAGATGTTAAATAATAATTTATTAATTTGCAGACGTCATCTAGATTATGGATTTTTGCATTACAACAAAAAACCTACTACTACTACTACTACTATTATTATTACTATCATTATTATTATATTTTATTTTTATATATTTAAGTGAAATTGATGCTGAATGCTAAAAGACATTTATTAACAGCTTCCTCTGTTTAACGATAACTGCACATCAAACCCTTAAAATCTTATGATTTATGAGTTTTCTATTTGAACATAATGTGGATCAGTCCATCGACTGTGTGTGTGTGTGTGTGTGCGTGTGTGTGCGGGCGTACTCGCGTGTGTGCGTGTGTGTGATCCTGGTGTACAGTCAGAGCTGGACTGTTTTCAGCTGCGCCTGTGTTGCTGAAGCCGAGCCGAGCTCTTCGTCTGTTTTTATGAGGCAATAAATTAGATCCAATCTCTGCTTATTGGTGTTTTTATTGTCTGTTAGTCCAACGGAGATGTAAAGGGAAGTAAGGCCATTATTTATGGGAGCCTGATTTATGTTCCAAGTTTTAAGCTGCTCTCAGGCCTTTGAGCACACGCCGCGTGCAAGAGAGAGAGCGGGAGAGAGAGAGAGAGAGAGAGAGAGAGAGAGAGAGAGCGAGAGAGGTGAGGGGTGGGGGTTAGAGACCACGTGACCAGACCAAGGCGCAGGCCTTGGGGCTTTTTTTTTTTGGTCATAAACATGAACACAGGAAACTAGCAGGAGGATCAGCCTGTGTGTGTCTGTGTGTCTCTGTAACTCGGGTTCAGTTGGGGTCACAGGTGGATTATTTGGGGTCTTCTGTCCTCCACTGAAACAAGTGTTAGTTGACTTTTTCATGAAAAATAAAAGTAAAAAAAAACTGGATTCACTCCAGGAACAATCAGCAGTCAATTATTAAAAACAATGATCAAAACTGTGAATTTGTAATTATTCAAATCAGGGATGACCTGAAGAGTGAAAAAGGTCAACATGCTCCAGAGATGAAATCTGTTGAGGAAATGACTGTCACCTCCACAACTTCAATCATCAGCTGGACTGTCTGACTTCATTCACTAAAAGCTAACTCAAAAAACAAAAAAATGGACCAATAATAATAATGATAACGAATAAAAAAACACCATTTCCAGAGCAGCTTAAACGAGCCTGTTGTAACACCAACTGTCATTCTGAGAGCTAAACTCTGAATTCATCAGGGATCCTGAGGAATGCTTGTGCAGAGGAACAGATTTTTCTCATGTGAAACATCAAGTTCAGAGGTCAGATCGGGTTTCAGCGTGTTGCTCAAAGACACTTCAGCAGCATGTGAGTTGCTTGTTTGAGGTTGTTGAACCCAGGTCACCTTGCTGCCAAATAACTGGTAGCTTTAACATGAAAACACATTGCTTTTATTATATTCAATTTGCCACCTATACGTTGTACATTTCCCCCTGCTGTGTTTTATTTTTGCAGAGAAATTGGCCCCTAGTTAACACAGCTGAAAACATCTGTCAGATTCAGTTGTGTGAGGGCAGATTCGACTGATATCAACACTGAGTTTGGGATTTTTGGTTTGTTGTCTGACAAAAGCCACAGAGCTGAAGCGGTCTGGCACTGTCCTAATAGTGAAAAAGAAAAAAATTCAAGTGGCGACAGTCGTAACTTTGGCTTCAGGTATAGGTTTTATTCTTGGCTGTAACCTTAGACTTTTGCTGGGATGCAGCCCAATATTTGAAATTAGCATCAGTGGATTCTTGGTGCTGATATTGGTATGGTAAATCAACACCAGCAGCCAGCTAACAGCAGCATAATAGGCTGTGACTAGTACATTTGCCAAGTACAACATCGAAGGACTCACCTTCATTCTGTTTAGTTTGTAAAGCGAAGAGGAGACAGGAGCAGATTTAAAGTTTCCCTACAGGCGAAATAAGTTTCTTTTTAATGGTTGACATGTTACACGCAGCTCTGGGCTTGTCATTTAATAATTGTTTTCTGACAGTGATGCTTTTAGCCTCAGGTACCAACTTGATATTCAATACTGGCATCAGAGTCAGTTCATCCCTGAACCAGAGACCTGCTGCTTTGAAAGAGTCAGACCTGCACCAGGTCTGGGATTCATGAGCAGCATGTTGTTGCCTCATGCTGGAGTAAAGATGATGTGATTCAACTTTGAGGCGTCGCACACAAAAAATATTTGCACAAGATTTAACTGTTACTGATACTTTTAAAGGAGCTATATTTAAGTTTTGCTCCTGCTACATAGCTAACATTAGCATTAGCAGCTCTTTACTTGCCAGTCTCGCCAAAAGCTTCAACCACCATTGCATTTACAATACAAGAGGTTATAATAGCCTATGTCCTTTGAGCAGCATTACTTCTTCAGGGCAACATTACTTCTTCAGGGCAACCTGGAGGCGGCAGTGACTCGGTATCGGAAAGTGATGAGCCGGTCTGAACGCGCTGGAGCTAGCTGGTTAGCATGCTAACTTCAGTAGAAGAGAAATTATAGAAATACAATCAAAATGAGTGAGACAGCTCTTGATGTTGAACATTTCTTTTAAACAGCTGTTAATGCTAACGTTGGTTATGTAGTAATATCAAAAACTTTAAAGGACCTTTAAAGGATTTAGGTAGAATAACTGATGTCTTGTATCTTCAAAATATCAGTTTCAGTTTTAAGAAAAAGCAGTTTTGTTTTGGACTGAATGTTGAGGTTACCAAGTTGATTTTAAAGGGCTAGCCGCACTATTTTAGAAGAATATGTTAAAGTTAATAATCAATAAAAATATTTTTCACCATAGAACTTGACTTAATTTAAAAGCTGAGCGTGAAGTAATTTGCTTATTTTCATAGCCTACTTTATGATTTTTGCTCCAGCTCCAGGAAGTCAGGAGTCAGCAGTGCAAAGGGTTGTTGTATGTTGCCATAACAACCAATACCGCTGGTGTCAGCAAGTTTTCACCTGACAGTGACTCAGCCTAAGGTTTTGTGGGTACAATTATTAACCAAGCAATGCGGGTTGAAATCTTCACAAAACTGACGATAGCTCTGAATAACATAACCTTTTATTAAAGAATTGTTTGACAGACAACTCTCTCAACAATCAAAGAAAAGGGAGCTACAAATGACAAAGAAAGAAGTTGTTCTTCTCCAAAAAGACTCGTTCTTTTTTCCAGCTAATAGTTTGTCTAACTTTTCTGACTATGGCAGGGCGGGTCACCAATCCCCAGCCTTGCCTTTTTCCTTGTACAAGCCAAGACATTTATGTACAAGGGTCATTATAGGAACATAAAAACTACTTATTTTCTTCTAAAATACAAGAACTAAAAAATTTAACTTCAGTACAATGGACAAGAAGAAACACAACGTTGTTTTTTTTTTTCTTTCATAACAGGTAAATACTAAAAAAGTACAGTATTTTTTCTTGATATAAATACATGAAGGATAAATAATAATACAAAACAGAAAGTCTTTTTTAAACTGGCTATAACAAATAAATATTTAGATATGAATGTTCACTTGAACACACATTGACGAAAGACGCTTTGATTGGAGGGCCTTCCGTCTTCAAAATAAGATTTTATTATTATTATTTTTTACCTTTAACCATCAAAATGTAAACTCTAAGTGCAACAATGATGCCCAGATGTGAAAAGCATGTGTATGAATCTGCATTTTAAAAACCACTGGTTTACTCTCAGAGCATCAGTGAGTGTAAGGGTTTTGGTGTGTGTTGTCCCCAAACTGCTCTCACTGACTGTTCAGACACAATAAACCCAGTGCTTTTAAAAATGTGGGATGCACACCAGCTCAGATTTCTGGGACATGCATTTTTGTTCAAATATATACCCTGTATCCACGTTAAAAGTCAAGATATGTGAGAACAAAACAAAATATAAAATGTGGACTTTAACGCATTGGTGTGGCGCTAATGTAAGTGAACCCTTCCAAAAAGAGAGGGAGAGAGAGAGAGAGAGAGAGAGAGAGAGAGAGAGAGAGAGGAGAGAGAGAGAGAGAGGAGGGCAATAACTTACCCAAACATAAATAAATAAGTGTTCTCCACTCTTATTATTTACCCTGTGTCGATGATGTGCTAAAATAAGAACATTAAAGATTTCTCTTCCATGTTTGTTTGAAGATGTCAACAGCTGGAACAACCCAGCTGTGGATGTGTGTCAACGAAAGGAAGCTAGCTTAGCGTTGCTGTGTGTGTGTGTGTGTGTGTGTGTGTGTGTATGAAGGTGTGATTAGCTAACGTAGCCTAACACACGTGTGTGTCTATGGGAGCTAGTTTAGCATCTGAGCTCGTAGCTTCATAAACCCTGTTAGAGTGATGGGAATGGTGGTGAGTGCATGTGCATGGGTGATGGATGTATGTGTGTATGTGTCTGTGTGTGTGTGTGTGTGTGTG
>NW_019525369.1:1365848-1389246 GCF_002814215.2 Seriola lalandi dorsalis
GGGGGGGGGGGGGGGGGGGGGGCAGTGGGAGGTGGTGGAAAAGTTTAGCCTCCTTCAGAAGCTGTGTGCTGCTGCCACAGACAGGAGACAGTGGGTTACTTGTGATTCGGTTTGGACGGACAGAGACAGGTACGACAGGAGACAAAACGAGACAGTGAGGGGACAACCATCCGGGGGTTTTTATGTACTTTGTGGAACTGGGTGGGGGGGGGGGGGTAGGAGGAGACGAGTGCTGCCAGCTCTAGCCATATATTCCTGTTCTTCCTCCCCAGCTGATGAAGGGGCAGAGCCCTTCACATAGCTCAGCCCGGCTGACAACAGCATGTGTTGCCTGGAGGGGAGAGAGCTCAGCGTCATAAATCTAACCACCTCGTTAACTGCCCATTAAAATCTCAACTATTTCATTTACCAGGCGGGAGAGCTGTCTGTGTATGTGTGTGTCTTAGGGGGTGATTTTATTATCAAAGTACAATTTTAAACCACATACTAGCTCTAACAGAGCTATTATAGGCTTTTCTCTTTACTACATACTATCTGAACTACTACTGCACTCTCCTCCGTCTGAGCAAGAGTTGTTTGGAAAAGTCCAGTAATACATGGAGGGAGGATTTTATCACCGGTAGACAATTATTCTCAATTCATTTGCTGAGTAATTTAGATATTCCTTTTATTTTTTATCTTTTTTTGGAGACATATTTTAATGAACATCAGCTTTGTTTAGTTAATTCTGCAATTTTAAGATCGAGTGTGCAGCAGATTATTAGACTAATGAATACTGACCAAACAATGGTGCTCACCGTACATGTTGCCATGCCACACAGCTGCTGATATGTCTCTGCACTAATGCCACAAGAGGAGCTTTATTGTTCCCAGGGGAGCGTGGTGGACAATCGACTGTCCACCTTGTCTCCCATGTCTACAGTATGATTCACCACCCTGGGGCCATTAACACTCAGGAGTAGAATGTGAATATCCATAAAAGGGTTCATCTTAAAATTTGTAAACATTGGTAAAATGAATGAAGATTTCTGTTTTTCTGAAATGAATGAAAAGTGATAATACACTGTTAAATTAAACAATTTTCTTTCCTCACGTCCTGTATGAGGATGTGAAGATAAAACAGGAGAGAGAAGTTAGTGAGTTTGGTCCAAGACTAAAACATTTTGTGAAAGTTTTAGCAGCTACAAGTGATTTAACTGCTTTTATATTGCAGGATGTGTATTTTATCTTTTTTTGTGTTTTTGGTGATGTAATTAATGGTTCATGGTTGGGCTGCACTGCTGCTACTAACTCACAGACACAACCTCTGTTTGGTTGAAATGAAATTAACTGCACTTTCAAGGTACCAGTGGAAGCTCTGGACCTGATCAGACTGGCGAGGGCAGTGGAAACAGGGTGGGGCTGGACAACACATAACACTGATTTGTGAGTGCAGAGCACAGGACAAACCACAGGATGGCTCCTGCCTGTCTTGTTTTGTCTCTCCTGCCGTCCCTTTGCAGCAGTAGCGGTGGAGTCCACACATCTTAGCTAGTCTGTTAGTGAGTCGCGTCATGTTACTTGTTCTGTGTCGTCTTCACTATGTTCTACGTTGTCATTTTGTTCCAAACCTGCTACAGGTGAGTGAGCTTGGGTGCTTCCTGGATTCTGCCCTGAGTCGAGGTGTGGTGCGCTGACAGCTCAGTGTACGTCGGGTGTGTGGGCGGGTCACAGGTACCTGGGGGGCCCCCTCCACCCACATGGTGCTGGTTGGCGGCCGACATGGGCCCTGCGCCATTGTAGTCCATAGTTTGGTGGTGGGGTGGCGTGGGGCCAAGGTGGTTTAGCCCGTAAATGGAGGGCCCCGAGCCTGGCATGGGTTCCACGTAGCTGCCGCCCCCCACGTAGACTGGACTGGCCTGCATGTTGGTGGGAGTCCCGTAGCCAGCGCTGTTGGCCTGTACGAGACCGTGGTGGGGATGGGGGTCACCATAGTCCGGATCTGGGGCGCCATACTTCTGCTGGGAGGGGCAGCCCTTCATGGGGACATTGGAATAGGCAGTGGACATGGAGTAAGACACTCCCTGGTGGGGCTTTCCAAAAGATGGTGGAGATGGGGCATCGTACCCGGCCCCTCCTCCCCCGCCTCCCCCTCCCATGGAGTGTATCGAGTTGAGGAAGCTGGCTGAAGACTGCATGGGCAGGGGCGGGGAGCCGGTGGGTGAGGGCCCTCCAGAGCTGGAGCTCAGGCCCTTGGACTTCTGGTCCTTCTTGTACTTCATACGCCGATTCTGGAACCAGATCTTGATCTGGCGTTCAGACAAGTTGAGCAGGTTGGCCATCTCCACACGCCGTGGCCGGCACAGGTACCGGTTGAAGTGGAACTCTTTCTCCAGCTCCACCAGCTGGGCGCTGGTGTACGCCGTACGAGCCCGCTTAGACGACGCCGACGATCCACTGGTAGGACTCTTCTCCCCGCTGCTCCCGCTCTCAGCTCCTCCGGAGGCTGAGGACACAAAATGTTGAACAGACACACGGCAAGTGAGAAAAATACAAGAAAAAATGTAGAACATGTAGAGAAAAAAAGCACAGAAAAAAAAAACATGAGGGCATAAAAAACCCAGAAAAGGAAGAGTGTGAAAGTGGGAGAAAGAAACCAGAAAGGAGGAGTAAGAAACAGATAAAAAAGATGATGAAATAAAAAGTGAGAGAGCCAGAAAGGCAAAGAGAATAAAACATAATCAGGCTGCATGCTGGAGGAAACAGAAATCATTCAGGTTCTTAATAAAGCAGAGGGGGGTCCAGGCAGGCCAGCTGAATTATCCCTTGATATTAGTTGTCAACACTTCATAACAGTGGCATTTATTAAGAGACCGAGGCCTTGGTGCTGGCCAAGGGCGGCTAAATTGCATCTTGGCTGGGAAGATAAACCCCCAACAGCAACAGCAGCTGCAGCAGCAGGACTATAAGCAGGAAGTGAAGTTGACATGCGCTGTCTTCAGTTGGCTCGCCAGCTAAAGTCAAACTTCCTATGTCATAATAACTATGACTTCTAATGCAGCTGGGAGGTGTTCAGAAACCTGCTCAGAGACACTTCAGCAGGAAGTTGGAGGATTACGTGAAAAAGCTTCTATCACATCTTCTAGGATTATTGTTCGATTTGATTCAACTGCTGTTTCTCTTAAATGTCCCATATTTTACACTTCTGTGTTTTATATATTAAATCCTGATATCCATAAGAAGATATATTTGTGGTTCTAAGTATCAAAAACCACCATTGAGCCAAGTGATCCTGAGTGATCCAATAAAAATACAGTAGATTTCAGGTAAACACTCAGAGAAACCAAATCCTGCCAGGTTGGATCGTGGGTCCGAGTGGGCGGGGCATGGCTGAGAGAGGTGACTGCTTTGTTGTGACATCACAAAGTTCCAGAAGTCCTGACAGCTGGTTTTAAGGCTCAGTGTCTGAATACAGGCTGTGTGCATTTCTCTGTGGACTGAGGCTTTGATACTTTCACAGTATTAATATAGAAGCTAGACCTGATCTATAATCAAACAACACATGGACAGAGACTTTAGACTATATGGGACCTTTAAGTAAATTTCATGACACCAGTGGAAACCTGCTACACTGGCTCTTTGTAAGACACTCTCCCTGAGTGCAAGTGATGAATGTAATTTTTTTTATGGTAATGTGTATGTTACTTTCAGCAGGAAGCTAATTGTTTTATCATAAGGCCATAGCAGCCAGGACTCTAGATGATTGTTGAATAGACTAATATAACACAATTGAATTTAACAGCACCACAAACTACATCCTGTCTAAAAGTAGTTTAATCAAAAAGTGAGCGTTAGAACCTTCATGAAAGGAGGATGTGTTAGATTTAGCTGGGTGTACCTAATAAACTGGAAACTGAGAGTATGTTTGAAGGTCGAACCCAAAGTTATTAATAATCTTTCATTTACACAAGAAGGAACTTGTGTGAGTGTGGAGAACTACGGCAAGTACAGTGGGTCAAAGTTGAAGCAAGAAGCCGTAACCTAAACTGTGATGGATATTTAGTTTAGATTTAGTTCGTCTTTGTTTTCTTTTCCAGATAAATTTGACTAAACTGGCTGTTTACAGATGTTTACAACCTGAATGATCCCAGTTCCCAGCAGTTACGTTTGCATATGACAGTGTCATAATGACAGAGCTATCGGACAGAACTATTTACATGACATTTAAGTTGTAGTAAGCTGTAGTGTTTTGTTAGTCCCTCCAGAGGGGTCATGCCTGATGTCACAAGGTTAGGGCAGAACGATATACAAAAGAAAAACATATTGTGACTATTTTGGCAGATATGACTCATAATTTCAGTTGGAATGGTTATTTTTGCATTTACATTTACAATGAAAAATCATTTTTTTAAAATGATGATAATGTGATTTTTGCACCTCCTGCAATTTGGATATTGCTCTTGGTTATATTGTGATTTCAGTAATATTCGTATTAATTGTTCAGGCCTACTCAAGATTTTTCTTCAGGTGAAGGTTTCATGTCTTTGTTCATGTGTTCATACAGCACAGTTCAAAACAAGCACTGAGATCCTGTCCCTCTCTAATTCTCCTCGCGGTGGAAACAGTTGACTGTGGTGTTTACTTCTATGGTCAGAGAGAGAGCGAGGTGAGAGAGGTAGCCACTGTGTCATCTGTCTCACAGAACAGTGGCACTCTCTAAATGACTGTTTAAAATTCTCATCAATAAACAGTCTAATCTCCTCTCAGCGCTCTGCTCAGTCAGCTGAGAGACTTTTGAAGACTCATTTTCATTATGGCGGAGCAGATTCTTTTCTCATTGATAACTTCCAATTCAAATAATATACAGTAACATGTGTCAGTGACTGTTTTCTTTATCACGCATGCAGATGATATTCAAATTTATCATTTTTTCATTTCAAATATCTGCTTGTCATTCTCCCTCTCTCTGAAAATCTATTCATCTGTTATCGTACATGACATTTAAATTCATCCTGTTATTATCTTCCTTCTTGCAGTGGCTTCCCAAGGATGTGCAAAAAGGAGAGGAGGAGGAGGAGGAGGAGGAGGAGGAGGAGGAGGCCAGGAAGGGGAGGAAGGAGAGCAATGGGAAGTCATATCATAACCAGAGGGTGGAGAGCAAGAAAAGAAGGGAGGAGGTGCAGGGTGGAGGGGAGGATGTAAATGAAGGTGTACAGGCTATTGGCTGTAGGCCTCTGGCAGCTGGTTAGCCAGACTGTCTATAACTGGCGGTACTGTTGCTGTAATGAACTGCTCAGTTGTCACTGATGAGAAAGTCAGTGTAAAGACAAAATGCCATGGAGGTTTATTCCTCTATCACATCCAACTGTTTTAGGTCCATGCACTTCAGATCTGACACTGAATACTCTATGAAAAATGTCTTGTGTTCTACCTGTTTCCTCTGCTAGTACTGCACTGATCCTGTGATCCCCTTCTTCCAATAACATTCAACATATAACCTTTCCCTTCTTATACATTGGGACTTTTTTCACAATTAACAATAGCATATCCATCCGCCCAGCTCTTCTGTGCAGGGTCTTCCTTTTAGCCTCAACTTGCCAGATCTGGTCAGTGAGTTTAGTACAGGTCTGTACTGATGCAATTTTGCTGCACCTGGCAACCTCACTGTTACAACAGGGCTTGTGCACTCAGCTGTTGATCACCAAAGAGCAGTTCTCCCCCCAAAACCACAACTTGTTGTTTTTACATTTGTGCATGTGAACAGATGAATGTGCTTGTAAGTGTATTTTTTCCACCTCAGAGGCAACTGTTTCCCCCTGTTTCCTCTACGTCTTTATGCAACAGCCTCCTGACTCCATCTCTGCACTCAACACACAGATGTAACAGTGGCATCCATCCAACCCTGTCTGCATTCGTATACTACAAAACAGTAACATTGTGGTGGCAACGTAATCGCTGGCTGGATTACTGGAGGCTATGTTTTCTTTTTCTTTTTGAATGAAGCACTACATTTATTAGCAGCAGGCTCAAAGCTGCAGGACCGTCACACCAGAGACCAGGGTTCAGATCCACAGGCCCGACTGTTCAGGCAACAAAAGCACTTTGGTTCAGGTCAGGGGGAGATGGTGGTTTTAAATAAACAGGTTGTGTCTGAAGTCATTAAACCAGACCAGGATCTTTCCCTATAACCTTAACCAAGTGCTGTGAGAGTCTGAACAGAGCCATAAGATTTAATGTGTCGGTGTAAAGCATTAACCTTATAATTATTATTATTACTTTTACTTATTAAAATAAAAGAGTCAACATATTTGCGACTTCACAAATACATAAATTGACCTTTTCTCTTTACGTTCTGATTACAATTACGTTTCCTTCAAAATGTAAAGTGCTGTTGCAAATGAGTTGCACATAAATCTAATTTCTATGAGACAGGCTTGATTCATCTAACACGAAAAACTTTCCTTTCCCTACAAGTATATGGTTTTTCTTTGCTCTTAACAATATAGATTTTCCTCCTGGTTTCACTTGTTTACTTTAGCACTCCTCTAGGTTTGCAGAAACATTTGTCACCCTGCCATCCCTCTGCCCTTTGACCTCTTTTACGATTGGCTGCTTGACATAGCAAAGGTTTTCCGAGTCACTCAAGTCAGTTAAATAACTTTAATGAAAAGCAGAACTGATTCTTATTTTAGGCTCATCATTTTCATCTTTAAATGCTTCAGTGAAGCCCGCTCTCCAGCAACATTAGTTCAATTAAAAAACAATATCATTTGGGTAAAACCAGAACAGACTGAGCCACCAACCACAGCAAAATAATAACCAGCTCGACTGTTTGCCTGTGGTCACCTCCCTGTCTAATCCAGTGCCTGTGGAAACCTATTTTGCCATAATAGTCTGAAGAAACCTTTTTAAACCCTCTGGGGATTTGGGGCTTGAAAGAGGATGTTGATAAGAGAGGTGAGGAAAGAGGGTCTTGGTGATGGGAAGGAGAAGGCGGGATAATAGGAACAAAGACGCTAATGAGGAAGGAAAATGAAGGAGGAAAGAAATAGATGGAGGAGAGAATGAGCTGAGAAAAGGAGTAATGAGAGAGAGAAACACAGGAGGAAGGAGGAATAATTATTCGGCTAAGCCATGTTGCTGCTGTGGTACTGTGTGGAGGAAACCAAAGCAAAGACAGACAGAGAGACAGAGACAGAGACAGGTGTAGTCTAACACACCGTTGCCAGAGTTGTTGCTCGGTGAACAGTTTTTCTGCTTGGTCGTCTGACGACACTCTTTCATCCAGGGGAAGATCTGCTTGGCCAAGGTCGGGTTGGGGGGCAGTGAGGAGGAGGAGGATGATGTGGAGGAGGAGGAATTAGACGACTTATTGGGGGCTGATTTAGAGGCTGAGGAAGCCCCATTACTGCCCCCTGGCTGCTGAGCCCCTGTACTACCGCTGCTGGGGTTGGGGGGCAGTGGGGGGGACACCTGGGAGCCGGGGTGGTGCTCAGGTGGCAGGCTGGGCCGCATGCAGCTGCCATTCAGCTCCTTGGTCTTGGCTAGCTGCTGCTGCTGCTGGTGGCCACTGTTACTGCCCAGCGACTGTAACGAGCAGGCAGAGCGCTGGTACGAATCCACATCCAGATGGGTCGCCGACTGGAAGGCCGGCTGGTGGTGGGACACTGGGACCGGGGCATCGTAGCCCCCAAAGCCGTTGGCGGCTGCTGCCGCTGCCGCCGCTGCCGCCCCCTGCACCTGGTACGACGAGTAGCCACCGAAAAGCGTCGAGGAGTTGTCGTAGTATGTTGTCTTCTGCATTTCTGAGGGAAGTGGCGGCGTCTGCTTGTGCTCCGGTCCTTGTTGAAAACCACTGCCGGAAGACCATTTGGTACCGGGGGTCACGTGACAGCGTCTCTCCAACGGTCCCCTGCAATCTGACCTGAAAGGTTAGGAGAGGCAGAATAAAGAAATAAGAGCGATAAATCCATCTTCCTTCAATGAAAGGCGCCATGACATGAATAGAAACCACAGCTTTTCTTTCCTCACCCCCCCTTACCCTCCCCCTCCCCTCTGAGCCCAGTGCACAGCCTGCAGATGCTCTGGTGGTGGGGGCACGAAGAGGGCAAACTGTGTTCTTGTAATAATGTTAAATGTTTATTTCATTTATAAAGCGATGCAATATTTGTATCATTATTATTATTATTATTATTATTATCTTTATTATCAATTAGTAGTAGTAGTAAAATAGTAGACTATGTATTACTATTAATAGTGATAGGCTTTTAGTTGTAAAATAATTAGTTAGCTTACTTTTATTACGTTTTTCGCTAATTATTTATCATTTTTCAGCAATTGATCCCAGGTCAATTAAAATGAAATAAAGCATTTTTTAAGAATTGTTTTAAATATGACTATATTAGGTATTTTCACATTAATTCATGAAGTTTCATGTTTATTAATTTTAATGTATTTGTAATTAAGCACTACCCCATCGTGTCGGGTGTTATTAAAGCCGGACGTGACACTCTTGTTGTGTAATGGCGGATGTGGCCTGAGTGTATATTTTCCCTGTGACTGATGTAGGTAACCTATTTCTGTCAACCTCTGCCTTCCGCACAGCCTGTGATTTACTGTATTCCATCTGCTCTGCTGTTACCTCACTCATCCTCGAGCAGAGGAGTGCATGTCCGGAAGCCATCATTGCTGCTGAATATCAGGCTGTTCTTGCATCACAGTAGATTTTTAACAGCTCGGAGAAAACGAACGCATTATTATTACAACTGCACGTCAAGATATTTAAAAGTTTTAAACGGGGTAACAAAGAAAAACGTAATGACAAGATGACATGTAGCTATAAATCAAATCTCTGTGTTGAAGACGGTGGTGTCCTAAATATTTCTAAAATATGATATTTTTGGATTTTTGCTCACGGGAGATCAGGGTTAGATTTAAAGCAGTAATTACTAATTTTCCTAATCCTATTCTGTTAAAAAAAAAAAAAGAACTAAAAAATAATAACAATTGAACAAAACACTTGGGCTCAGACAGAAAATGCCAGTAATAGGCCAGATAAAGAAAGAAAGAAGCTCCATGAGTCAGTGATCCATTAGGGCCGTGCGGGCAGAGTGCTCTATCATGGCCCCTTAAGGGAAAAAAAGCCGTGTGAGCCTCCATAGACTCCCTATCTGACGCTCACCGCTGGGGTGGGCCTGTGGCCGCCAGAGGCCGGCTTGTCCAGCGCGAGAGAGCACCTGGCATTCATTCTCCTCCACACAGATAAAATGTTTAACGGGGAGAAGCAGAGGTGAAGCGGCTCCGCTGCCTCTGTCACACTGAGCCTGTGTGTGTGTGTGTGTGTGTGTGTGTGTGTGTGTGTGTGTGTGTGTGTGTGTGTGTGTGCTGCTACATCACCACAGCTAACTGCTGTTTGGCCTACTGGTACCAATTATCAGTTCCCTGGGTTCATTTGGCGACAACAGCCCACACAGATGTTATGTGGCCGTCAGTTCTATGTTTTAACGTCATAACACTGAAGCTACGTGCGCGTCTGTCGACAACAGTAAACAATAAAAACACAACAACAATAAAGAGTTAGCCACAACGCCTGCGAAATAACGTGATAGCGTTGGGCCTGAACTAGGAAACATAAACAGAAAAAAATCTGAAATGATGGTTTGTAGCTATTTGTAGGATACGAAATCTGTGATTTGTAAATATGTGGTAGGCTACTTTAAAAAATGAATAAATAAAACCAGTAGCCTACTGGGCCTGGATGATAACCTACATTTCAAATAAATACATCAATAAGCAGCAAGTTAAAAGAGAAAAAGGAAGAAAGAGTGAAAACCATAAAAATTGATATACCCTGCAAAAAGAAACAAACAAATAAAAAAACGAATAAATAAATCCTGTGTCATCCTGCCAGTGTTTTTTATAACGGGGTTAATTGCGCTAAAACAATGTAATTCCTACAACCCCTTTCCTTAATGTATTACTGTTATTATTCCTTTTTTAGGATTAGACAGACCAGCCCTGCTCCAGCTCTCAGCACGTCACACATGTCAGCCATTTATCTTTCTGGTAGACAAGCTGGAATCCTAATTATTTACTCTGAGGAATAGTCCCAAGGAAGGAGAAGGAGAAGGAGAGAGAGAGAGAGAGAGAGAGAGAGAGAGAGAGAGAGAGAGAGAGAGGCCATGGCACTGAGTGTAGGAGGAATATGTTATTAAATCATATTGCTGTTTCGCCATTAAACAGGACACGTAATGTCTCTGCCACTAGGCTTGTAGGACTAGAGCTTAATACAATCACCAACTTTACTAGACGCCTCCCTGAATAATCCACTTATACTGACAGAGAAACAGCCATCCAAACAAAAACAACACACACACACACACACACACACACACACACACACACACACACACACACACACACATAGGGAGTGAGAGAGGGAGAGAGAGAGAGAGGTCGGCCTTGGTGTCCAGTGTCTGTGCTTTATCCTGGGATATAAAATTACAAATGGCGCCTGCCATGAAGAGCTATGCAGGCATGGAGACAGAGAGGGAATGCATTAACTTGGACAATCCACATATTCCTTATCCCATTAACACACACGGGGTGGGGTGTGTGTGAGAGGGGGGGTGTAATTATATTGAGCTGTGCCCAGAAACAATGAAGGATTGGCCTGATCAGAGCTATTGTTGCTCTGTTCATGGCCTCAATTTAGGCTGAAATCACTAAAACAGTGAATCTTGTATGGAAGCTATGAATGAAATTAGGCTACAGCACACAGCCTCTAAACATTTAGGTAAGAAATGAAATAAATGTCAGACATTGGCATAATAACAAAACGGAGGCCCGTGGGGAAGGGAAACGTCCAGGGAGAAGTGGATCATCCATAAAAGAAAAATGCCATTGCTTTGTAAATAAATAGCTATAAGTGAGGAAGAGACATGGAGAAGAAATGAGAGGGGGAAAAAGAAAGGAAGAGGACAGAGATGGAAGGCCGAGGGAAGGGGGGCTACTTGCGGCGGGTATCTGCGGCAGCTTAAAGCATTGTGAACTCTTCTTGAACCGGGATTGAAGTCTATTGGGCCATAAATCACTGAGCCAGCCACTCCGCCGTTCACAAACTGCACAGCGAACAAACACGCTCTGTATTTCTGGTTTGTTGTTTGAGCTCGTGCATTTAACGGCTGGCCTTGCTTGCCTGCCGGTGATTCTCCTTACCTTTCCTTTCCTTAGCACCGGTGGTCCCGGTCCAGTCCGGCACGGACCCAGCAGCACCGCATCACCAGATTAGTCCCCACCGCACATTCACCAGGTAATCAATAACAATAATAAATAATTAAATAAAAAACGAATCCGGTCGTTCTCTCTCTCCGTTTTCCTCCGCTGCTGCTCCTCCGGTGCTGTCTTGAGACCAGCACGACTGCTCGCAACTACCACCACAACAACACCTCCTGGAGCCAGCGGCAGCAGCAGCGGCGGCGGCAGCGGCAGAGAGGGCTGCGCGACGGCGGCGAACCGGACACCGTGTGGCATGAACAACCGGCTGATGAGGAGGGAAGGACGGACTCAAGTCGTTGGTGGGGGGCTCGATAAACACGGGCAGAATAAACACACGGGTTCGGTTTAGGCTACAGGCAGGCTAGCTAGCACACGAGCTGAACGAGCGTACCGGGAGCCTGCCTGCTGCCTGTTCGCCCCCCCCCACCCACCACCCAACCCCTCCACCTCCACCCTCCGCCCCAGCACCAGCACTGCCTGCACCGCTGCTGGCTGATAACAATGGCCTCAAATTTCTTTCTTTTTTAGCCTCTGTCGCTCAAGCAGCCACCCAGCCAGCCAGCCAGTCAGACAGCCTCTGAGGAACAGGTCCACCTCAAAATGTCACCCCATCGCATTTCTGGGTGGTTGTTCATCCGTCTGTTTTATCCCTCTTCTCCTTCTTCTTCTCTCTTCCCGGGTCTCCTGCTCCACTCCTTCCGCGTCCTCCCTCTCCGTCTTGGGTCTGAGTTCTCGCCTAGTCTTGGTCTCTGGCTGTAGGTGCCGGGCTTATTCCACACGGCTAGCAGCAGTAAGAGCTCGTAGTAGTAGGAGCTGTGGTGGTGGTAGCACAGTCAGTGTTCTCATTCTGTTGTTGACAACAAGCCCGGGTATCAGTAACGCTCACGGGGGTGTAACGGAGGAAACAACGGGGCTTGACTCGCGGATTTGTTGATTCCCCCATCAAAGAGCTCAGCGTCACTCACAAATTATGCTAATTTCACTGGCTGCAAGTGAAACATGCAGTCAGTTATGTTAGCCCCACAGCCAGGCACACAGCCTACTGTCCCAATACTGTCCCAAAAATAACTATTTTAATTTTAATTTCACTTTTTTATAAGGCACTTCTGTTAGCTAAGCTACAACAAAGCCTACAACTCGCCAGGTGAAGTTCGGCATAACTTTTTATACATTAGGTACAAAAACACTTTTGCTTTAAATTTGTGGAACTCTTTTGCCTTTACAATTTTCCAACTTCTGTTTTTTTCTAACAACTAAACTAGGCCTATATGCTACTATGCAACATAAATCTTATAGTAGGCCTAGATGTACAAGAGTAACTCTATTTGTAGGCTATGATATTATTGAGGGTGGGTCATGGTGGACAGAGATGCAGCCTCATGAGATTATTATTAGTAGTATTAGCTAGGCCTATAGTTTAATTTTACAACAGCTGTTCTTGTTTGCTCAGTCTGGTAGATTAGTTTAAGGTGGTATTTACTGAGCCGGGACGATGCAAATTAAAATTATTGGCACTAACATCAAACTAATTTACATATTCAGTCCAACTAGGCTCACAATGTAACATTAATAAATCAGTCTAATAAATAAACTATATAATCTGTTTAGAAGCTGAATTAGTATTATGCATAACATTATTAGAAACATGACGCATCATTCTGTTCTTAACTTGGTGTATTTTATAAAGCATTCACTGTTTACTATAGGCCTACCATTTCTCTGTGGGGTGGCAATGCTAAGGCTAATATGTTCTTATTAATGGTGAACCTGGTATCATCAAATGGTATAGAGTACGACCCACTTCCTGATTCTCTGCTGACTAACCCTAATCCTAAAATGTTGTTAAATGACGTGTGTAAAGCTTAAAATGTGTAGACATGACTGGAGAAATGTTCCATGTCTATATCCTATGATATCACTTATTATTTTGCATGTTTTTATCTCTTTACAGAAACTTACAGTGTATCTGGAAATGCAAATAAAGCACTTATTTGAAAGCAGCTACAGTACACTCAGTGCCAGACTCATAAATATGTCACTGGGTACTGTTTGACCCTCATACAGCTGAGTGAAGACATGTAGACTATATTTTTACAATTCTCTTGGGAGGCATCATTTCATTTAGACACCAATGTGCTGATCATTCACCTGTTTGTGGCAATTGTATGAAATAATTTGGTGACATTTCTACAGGCAACATGAGACTTTCTTTACTGTCCCTCAATCCCTCCTGAATTTACATGAAGCTCTTCTTGATGCTCATCCCATGTTTATCTGTAGAAACTAGATATGGAGACTGTGTTGTTAGATTTTAAACACATCCTTGTTTCTGCTTATGCACAGAATAAAGTTGATAAAAATAAAAGAATATCAGGCCAAAGTGGAAGAGAGGAGACTGACAGAAAAGGCACAGAGACATCTATCATAAGTAGCATGGCTCTGGGTGGCTGCCATGAGGGAACTTGGGCCTTTAAAATCTGCCCTTCCAGGTCTTTTTAGAGAAAGAAAACGTTAGGAGAGAGCATATGTTCCTCCCTGTGTTTTGAGTTCAACACACAAGGGAGGAAGACAGGAGGAAGTGCAACAACATGTGAAGAAAAAGGTGAAGTAGGCTAAAATAAAATAAAAAAAGCTAGAATGACAAGAAGCCCCAGAGGGAAAGAGACAGAGAGGTGAGACCAAAATGGAAATGAAAATATGAAAGCGCGTCTCACAATGTTTCCACACACTCTCTGTCTCTATAGCGTTCTCTCCCGCTTCCCTGTATTTTTATTATTCAGGACGCTACCCCTGTCGTTTATGGCTACGTAAGATTTATGAGTTCTCTCGCACCCAGCAGCGTGTGTGTGCGTCTCTCTCTGTGAGTGTGTGTGTGTGTGTGTGTGTGTATAAACAGCCCAACTTTAAAACAGATAGCATTCGCTGTGGGCTGCTGAAATGAGAGGATGAGCTCTGTGTAGGTGGGAGGTGGGAGCCTGAAATGTGTCCGACTGCAACTTTCTCTTCAAACCTCTTTGTGCGGACGGAGGGATCTGCTCACTGCTGCTGAAAACCCCTCATTACTCATTAACCAAACCTCTAATCAGCTGTTTTCTTTTTGTCTATCTCTTTCTTTTTTTTCCATTGCGCAAGAGTGTGGGATGAGAAGTGCATATGGAGAAATAAGCAGTGCGGATTACACGTATGTATTGACTTGTGAAAGCACGCCGGTGCTTGTAAAGGATGGCAGTTATTCTTTATTTTCCTTGGATGGCAGACGCGCATCGGCGCCTCCGTGTTTCGGATTGAGTCACGGATATTGGGTTTCACAACTGAAACTCTGTGCCCTGCAGAGCTGTGGAAATCCTCCCAACATTTTTTCTTTTTTCCCCTCTGGGACTTCAGACATTTAGGCCACTGAGGATGACACTAAGGAATTTCCTCTGACTACGAGATTTAATATTTTCCCCGCAGCTTCACTGTGTGCAGCGGAAACACCGCACTGCTGTAAACGCCAATGCTAAAATATAGCCTACTATATGAATGAATTATGCTTATTGTTGTGTTTGTTTCCTTATGTGATGTAGCGTTTGTACCGCGGTTCGCCTCCCTATCTGACGCTGCTGCTGCTGCAGCGTCAGTTTCATTGCTGTTCTTACTTCTTAGCGTTAGCTTCATTATTAGCAGTTACAGAGTTCTGCTTTAATAACTGTCTTATCAAATGATGAACCGACCCTGCTCTGCTTCCTGCTGCGGCTGCAACCGCCATCACACACTGCCCTTCACACCTCTGGATTATATTACATTAGCACGTGTCATTACATTATATTACATCACTAACACACACACACTCACACACATAGACTGCACATCCAGGGAACATTTGGCATGCTCTCAGCTGCACACATTTTCTTCGATTTTTAGAGAAAAACAAACTTCGCCTACATAGACTAAAATAATAAAAACAAATCATCAATCGAAAACAAAATCACCAAAATCTTCCTCCACATATTTCCACAGTAATTTTTCTGTTAGCTTGAGTCTGCACTGCCTTCTGCTGCTACTACTACTACTACTACTACAACTACCACCACCACTACAATTAATGATGAAGATACTACTACTACTACTAATAATAATAATAATAATAATAACAACAACAATAATAATAATAATAATAATAATAAAATAAATAATCATTCTTATTCTAATTTTAAGACATGAGTAGGCCTACATGACGGTGGAAACAAAGAAAACAATAGTTAAATACGCTACTTAAAATAGCCTATGTTTTTTTCTATAAATAGAGAAATAGATAAATAAATAAATATAAATTCATCTGATCAGCAGCCATATTTATGAGGAATTTTGACAGTTTGACCTTAAATAGAAAAGCACAGAAAACGTCTTATGAGGTTTTTAACCAACCCACATTCTCCTGCTTATATGTCTAATAACAAATGCACTGACTCACAGAATCACATGTAATAAAGTGAAACAGTGAAACTCACCGGAAGATTTCCTCTTATTCCCCAATGTTTTGGTGGAAGGAAGCGGCTTCCAGAAAGCTCCTAAGAACTGCGGTGCAGGAGGGGGGAGAGATGGGGGAGAGAAGGGTAAATAGAGGGAGAGAAGGGAAAGGAAAGAAAGAGAGATGCAATCAAAAGGTCTCGGTAAAATCCGATACAGAGCACAGACCTCTTGTAGTCTATCGAGCGGCTGCGACAGGGAGAAACCGCTGACAGGTATTGCTGACCTTAAATTATTCCCGCTGAAATCTGGGAATAAAAAGCAATAAGAGCAGAGAGGAGGATGAAGGCTGGGGTGGAAGTGATCTCAGATCGTATTGATCCTGGTTATCATATTACACATCCTATTACATTTACCAGCTTTCCCTGCGTTTTAAAAAACAAAACGGGGGAAAATCTCTTATCTGAGTTCCCTGCTGTTGTAAAACATTTAACAAGGAAAAAATGGCGCCGCTTCCCATCAATAGTGCAGATAAAAGTCAGGATGGAGAGAACTGAAAATTATCCATAATTAATTTGGAGCAATTTTGCATAAATCAGCTCGTGGAGAATACTCACACACCCATCACAAAATAATAAAAACACAATAATAGTAAAACCACGTGTGTGTGTGTGTGTGTGTGTGTGTGTGTGTGTGTGTGAGAGAGTGTAATCCTAAAAATAGAAGAAAATAAGTAATTCAAATAATAAATAGCCTAACCCGAATAGTTACACCATAATTATCTCACAAAAATAACGTTAACGCTTAATAATAATACATTAATATTAGTCGCCAAACATGAAAACACCGAAGCCAAAATCTAACTGGGCCGCGTCTAATTCCCGACTCCCATTCATTTTAATGGGAATTATCATGAACTATGATTGGAAACCTAATGTGGAGCCTGAATGTTAAGGCGTAGAAACGCGCTGCATTCACACTGAACAAATACATATCCACCACAACAAGAATCCGCTCTGCAAAAAAAAAAAAAAAAAAGTCGGAAATGTTGCTGAACATCAAATTAAAAAAATCCAGCTGTTTCCAGCGGTTCCTAATCCACAACTTCATCTTCATCCAAACTGAACAACACACACACACTGACAACAGTCAGTGTCAGGGCCCGGTTTATCTTCTTGTGGGGCCAAGAGCGCGCGTCCCGGCCGGTGGTAAGCATCCAACCATCCGCTGCTGGTAACCGTGTTGTAAAGGTGAGGTGTTTCATTGTAAAAGCGCGTCCGCGGCCGCAGGATGAGAAGCTGCTGTCCGCCTCGCTGCAGAGCGGCTCTTATTATTAAAGTGCTGGAATAAAATCTGTGGCTGCTCCTGTTTCTGCTCGTGACAGCTTCCCCCAAACACATAAATCAAAAGCAAGGATCCCCCGTCCTCCCCGTACCAGCCGATACCACCATCACCACTGCTACTACTCCTACTGCTATAAAGTTATTTATTGTTTCCTCTCCATGCACTCACACACAGCTCTGGCTGCTGTCCATCCCCATCACAACACCAGCCGGGGGATTCCTCCCTGTGTCCCCCCTTCAGCCCTGAGGGTTAGTCGGGAAATTTGGAGCCACGGAGCAGGAGTGGACTAGTCTAAAGTTGCCCTGAAAGTGATGAAGGGGGCCGACTAGCTTAGCCAGCTAGCCTATAGGCCGAGACAAAGGGAGGAGGCCGCCTCCAGAGCCCCAAAACAGCTGATGAGCCAAATTTTGAGTAGAAGCACAGACTGAGGTGGAGAGGGGGACTGAAGTCATGCATCCAAATAAAACAATGTAGACGAGTGTTTTTCTCACGCTGGATGAAGTGAACGTTTGGAATGAAGGATGGAGCAGCAGCAGAAATATGGAGGCAACAAAGGAAGGTGAAGGAGCAGCAGCTTTAGACTCCTGGGAAACACTGAAAACTCACAGTATATTTGCATTTAGTGAGTCTGGCACGTGTATCAACATTTAGAGAACCCTATTTATCTGAATTCTGTGGTTACTTATGACGTATGCAAACTATAGGTGCAGAAACCATGGCACATTAATGCATCTGCTCACCACTGCTGCAGCTTCATTTCACAGTCTCTCATGATCTGAACACATTTTTATCACTGCTCTCTGCTCTTATCTCTGCCTGGTCTGGTGGTGCCATCACTGGCTTGCCTTCACACAGGCACATACACACACACACACACACACACACACACACACACACACACACACACACACACACTTGGATGCAGTAACATATGTTCCTTTTAGGAGCAGCTTTACATACTCACCAGGTTTATCAGACTGTGCTGGATCTAAGTAAAACAGCTGTGGTGCGTTCAAGGTAGTTTGATCTTCAAGTTTTATGCTGTGTTTTTCTTTGTCCTCAGCCCATACAAACACATGCTCATACCTTTTAGAGTGAGTAACACTGATATTACTTTACAGCCTTGGTATTAAACCTCACTGAAGCCCTCACACAGGGACATATTGGTGCAAAGCTCCAAATGTGACCTTTGACCTGGAATAATTATTTAATGATGAACCAGTAGACTAAGCAGTTACGTACTATTTTATGTTTTAACCCACAAGTCTGTACATCTTTTACTTCAACTCAAATGTACAGAAAATCATTTTAAAATTAAAATTAAATTTCAAATTCAAATTATTCAGTTTCTTTTTTTGTTGTGACTTTAATAAACCCACAGAACCTAACTGCTACACTCCTCAAACTCAAAATCATCACAGTGATATGGGCTGACAAGCTTCATACACGTGCACATTGACATGTTGATTGTACCAGGTGTATTTAGTCACAAGATTACAGCTCAAACATGCACGTGTGTGTTACTGTTGTTGGGCATCAAGGTTGTTTAAAGACATGTCCATCTTCTCCTGTTTGGCTGCAGTGCAGTGTGTTATTTTAGTGAACACCACTGTTTTTGTACTCAACTGTCACAGCTCAAATAGTCTACACTCTAATTATAGCCTGTGCAGTCAGATGACTGTAGCTGGGTGTTAAAATGCAGACCACATAAACTGAATGACAACTTTGTGGACTCCTTGCTTGTAAATGGTGCCACAGACCCATCGAGGATCAAGTAGAGTAACAAAAAAAGCTTCTTAGATTTTCTCAGCATTACACCTTTAATCTGAGAAGCAGAGTGTAAACCTCCACAGCTAAAACACTGAGCAGTAAAAATAACTTTGAAACTAATAATAACATGAAAATCCCTCGGCCTCAAACAAGCTATCTGTTCATCAAACCCCCCATGTGAATCCAATTTCCCAATCTGACATCATGTGGGCAGAAGCCCGCCAACATTCTTTTCAAATGATCTCCACAGCTAGAATTTCATTTGGTCTGGAGGATTTATCATGCTGCTTTCCCCAGAAGCTCGACTCACTGGTTTGATCTCAGTTCAACTGCAAACAAGTCAATAAAAACAGTGAGTACACTACAAGTGCTCTTCAGGCACACATTTGTTTACATATGCAAATATTTACTCACTGGACAGACATTTATTTTACAGTAAATACTGGTGTGGCTCACAGGGCTTTCAATTTACATATTCATGTTTTTCAATAAATAGTTTAGGAATTCATTTCTGTCTTTCTTTCACCTTTTTGTGTCTCTTTATGCCATTTGACCTTTTTGGGCCACCAGAGCACCCATCTCCTTCACATCACCCTCCACAGAGATCAGTCAATATGCTCACACGTTTTCCCTAAAAAGACATTTTTCATCAAGTCCATTCGAAGCTTTCCTTGAAGTGTAATGAGGTTGAACGGCCACGCAGCATCACTGCGAACACACACACACACACACACACACACACACTCACACTCACACAACCAAATGGGTAAGCGACGACAAACCCAACACTGCAACACATTTCATCTCCTCCCCTCCTGCTCTGGGCGGATGACACAAAAGTTTCAACACCATTTTTCAGATGCACTACTGAGAGAGACAGAGAGAGAGAGAGAGAGAGAGAGAGAGAGAGAGAGAGAGAGAGAGAGCTTATCTTCCTTTACAGTTTGTTTATTGAAAGAGTTTTTGGTTCACAGCCCGTGTCCTGTTGCCCATACTCAGTTATTAGTTAGATATATTTGTACAAATCAGCACAACTTCTGTGCACTAACTACTGAGTAAGTTTATTTTGAAATGTATCAACCATGGAGCAGTTTAATGTGGAAAATCTAGAAAATCCTATATTTTTGTTTTGAGTCTGGTGTTTTCCATTCCATCACAACCAGTCGAAATGAGATCTGCTCAGTTGCATCTACCAGCTTTCCATCTGCTGTGCAGCAGGTAGTGAACTCGAAATGGCAAAGCTCTGCTGTTAAGACACGCTTCCTCTTATTTTGGCGAACACATTCTTTTCATTCAGGCTCTTGAAATCTGAACAGATCTTCTACTTATAAAGTCTGTTGCTCCTGGCTGTAGATACATAACTGAGGCATTACGCTCACGCTGTGTACAAAAGACCTATTTGAACCCTGTCTGAGCCACAGGCCTCTGCTGAAGAAGACTCATTCTGTTCTCGATTCATGGTCTCACAAGAGTTTCCAGGGAGATTCACAAGTTTACCAACAATCACAGCTGAACTTATAGTAAATCATTAATTATTAAGAGGGGAGCTGGGCACCCCTTCAAAGCTTGAAGCACTAAACACTTTTTATTAGCAAAAATCAAACCTTATTCCAATGGAAGCCTCAAATTATTCTTTAAATTCTCTTTAAACTACGTTGCATTAAATTATGTTATCAGCTCATCTTCTCGGTTGAGCCAACATTTCAACCCAGCGTCTATCCTCCTCTCTCGCTGCCTGCAGGGTCGCCCGCCTCCCCGAAGTGCTCGCCCCAGTGCCATCAGCAGTCCTGAACCAGAAACTCACGCCATCAGCGACTTCCTTTGACAAGAGAGTTAATCTTTATCAGAGATGCTAATCTTTAACCTGAGCCTCAAAGAAAGCCCTATGCCAGAGAAAGAGAGAGAGAGAGAGAGAGAGAGAGAGAGAGAGAGAGAGAGAGAGAGGTAGGGGGTCAAATTGCCCTCTCTGCTCCTGGGCCATGAAAAGTGCCAAGCTCACCAAGTCTGTCAGGCATGGGGATGAGGAGGGGTGGACGTGACTGGCTGTGTGTGTGCGTGTGTGTGTGTGTGTGTGTGTGTGTGTGTGTGTGTGTGTGTGTGTGTGTGTGCATGCACTCAGTGGTTAAGCATAGGTGAAGCATATGAAAGGTTTGCAGAGGGCAGATTGTATTTCTGTCTAAACTCATAACATTGAAATAAAGCTGAAGAACTATATTTAAACATTGCATCAAAGCTCAGGACAGTGTATGCAGCTAGGCATGTATGTGCAGCATGTAAATATTGAAGTGTTGCTATGTTAAAGCCGCAAAAGTGATTTAGTTTTGTGTGGTTTGTGTGTTTTCAGTGATTATTTAAAAAGATTCAAGAGGTTTAATCATAGATTTAGATTAAAAGCTTCATTTTCATATTGCGGCACGCTGTAAAAAGTGACACGCTGATAGTGGTTGAGCACGGTGCCTCTCTGAGGAGTCGTCACAATAAATGCACATCATGTCCCATGGCTGATGTGTGCACAGCGCCTTAAACAAAGGACATGAGGGGGATTTGGGAGCTTTATGCATCGTTTTTGCTCTCAGATTGTATTATGAAGAGAGGCAGGTTCCTTGGTTTAGTTGTAGCTCTGGCAGTCACTTTGTGCAGTGACTGAATATCTCTTTCAGGGGGTTTGTCATTGTGTATCCAGCTGTGTGACCAAAGATGGATGTTGTTTTTCAGGACACTCAGCGCCTGTAGCTGCATGTCGGTCAAAAAAAAAAAAGGTACATTTGCAGCACTGGTGTGTCAGTGCATCCAGGGACAGTGGCACTCAGTGATATGTGTTAGTAGTAATTTGTGGTTTGGCAGTGCCTTGGAAATTGATTTTTCTACGTTGTTATTATATTGCTTTGAGGCCTCATTACGTTGAGTTTTGAACAACCTGCACCTCTACAACAGGCCGGTATCCATTTCCTAACAACACGCTCCTCTTATGACACAAGGATAAGAATAAGAAGCCAGTGATTGTAATATAATCAGGCCACTTGGCCCAGCAGCAGATAGGCCTGTTATTAAGGCTGTTACAGCAGGAGGAAGCGGCTGTATGGATCTCAGCCAGACCTGTCAGCCTTTATACACTGCCACAGTGTTAGGCATGCCTGCCCCCAATATTTTACTCTGATGGCTGTTTTGCCCATAGTTTGTCAGTGATGTATGAAAAAATCTATTAAATGGTGGCTGTGCTGGGATCGCTGTGGGTTTTTCTGACTTTAAAGTCTCTATACCTGGAAGTGAGTGAAAACCGCAGAGGTCACGCTTCCAGAAGAACCAATCAGAAAACGACAAAACAAAACAAAACAAAAAAGGCCGTAATAGTCTGACATGTTTTGTTGGTAGATGCTGTTTTTCCTGTGCTGATACAATAGGATCTGTACTGTGTTTGACCATATATAAAACCATTTAAGCTGAAATCACCCCATTCACTTATTCAACAATAAACAGACTAAACAAATGAATAAACTATTCTCCACCTCCGCACACCTGCTCCTACTCTTAGATCTTCCTCTTCCATTAATCCCATCTGACCACCAAGGCTTCAGAGCCTTCAGCCGTGTTGCCCCTCCACTCTGGAACTCACTTCCACAAGACATTTGTAATATTGATTCTCTTGCTATTTTCAAATCCCACCTCAAAACACACATCTTCAAACTCAACTATTCTGTTTAACTCCAACACCAGTGTTTAATCAGATTTATTTTTATGCAATTATATTTATTAGAATTTCTTTTGTATTTTATGCCTTATACTTACATTTAATTTTTTACTACTGTGTGTTGTAAAGTGTCTTTCAAAGGCGCCTAAAAAATAAAATGTATTGTTATTACTATTTTTAAAGTCATTTTTGAATGCTGACATCTTGTCCCCTCAAAACAAAGACACCAAGGTGATTAAGACCTGATGATGGCTGGTTGGTAAAATTATATTTAATACACATATATTTTACATTGTTATTCCTCCATCCACCTCCATAATTTCATTGTATTCTTATTTATTGCGGGCTGGTTTCATATCCCTCAGATCTCCTGCATGGATCCAACGCTATAGCTGCCGCTACAACAATGAGAAAAGCAACAAATTGGGCAGACTGAGGGTGGATCAAAGTTATTATGGAATAGACTTAGGTGTAATGATTCAAATTTAAATAGCCTAGTTGTAATTACACATGTACTCATAACCACTTTGCTAAGATCTGGTGAGATGATTTGTTTTTGTAGGACCATTTGCTGTGTGTTTGGGGGTGTGTGTGTGTGGGGGGGGGGGGGCGAAAAGGACATGACAATTTGTGGATAGGAGTGAGGGGAAAGGGGGGGGGTGCTTCTTGAGTAAGCAATCTTTTCACACTATCATAAATCACAGCGCGGCTCACATGCATCTTCTTTCTTTACACCTAGCCGTCAGGTCCCTATTCACGACTTATTCTCTCCCTGCCACACACACACACACACACACACACACACACACACACAGCGTATAGGCTACCAGACGCACACCTCTCTGTCACAGCGCACTTTGTGCGGCAAGTAAACCTCTTTTTAAATGACTT